>NC_137969.1:178507130-178888863 GCF_963924665.1 Micromys minutus | reverse complement strand
ACCACGTTATGCTTTCCCACTGACAAATGTCAAATGTTGTAATTCGGTGTCAGGAAAGAGCTATTTGTACATTTCAAGTGACGCTTGTGTAACTGTTCCTAGCATTCCGATTTTCTGTTGGTGTAACAAAATACCTGAAGGTAGGAATTTCACAGAGAAAATACATTTATTTAGCCTTCAGTTTGGAAACCAAAAAGCCAGGGTTCCTTGTCTTTTGATGGGGACCTCACGGCAAGCACCACCATGGCAAGGGCACTTGTGGCAGAAATCATTCAGGAGACCAGAGAGAAGCGTGAATGAGCAGAGGCCAACTTGCTCTTTTTATAACCAGAAACCCCAGAACAGCGTTCCTCCTTCCCGAGGACTGCACCCTCACCTGCCTCGTTGCCTTCCAGTGTGCCCACACTCTTAAAGCGTCCACGGCCTCCAGCCCAGCACACTGGAAACCCAGCTCCAGCTGGCGGGCTGTGGAGACCACTACCAGACACTATCCAACCAAATCACATCACCACTGCTGCTCCTCTCCCTCTGGTTCTCACAAGCAGCCGGCGAGGTCATCCTCCTCCACTGTCCGACTTCTCACTGAACTCTGGGGAAAGTTCTTTGGTTGGCGATGGTGTTTTTTACTCTGTCTTCATTTCTCCACTCACATATTCCCCACAGGAATATATTTCCTTATGCTCCAGTGTTGGACTCCTTGGGGGAGAGATCAAAATTCAGTTACATGGCTTAGCTTGAACATCCCATTCCCCTGAGATGTCTGCACCCTAGCTGGTTCGGGTCTCACAACGATGCTCACAGCGCCTTGTAAGAACTGGACCTACAGCCCAATGGGGGTGAGAGAGACATGCCATAGGGCACAGCACTGGGTTTAGGTTTGATTTGTTATGATCAATAGATTAATGCCCGGAAGCTACTTATGAAGTTGGTAGTACTGGCGGTTGTACCGTGTACCTGGCAGGCATGTGTTTTATCACTGAACTGTACTCCAAGATCATTGCAGTCTTTGATTCTGAGACAGGGGCTCAATTGCTCTGCCTGGCCTTGGATTTGTTTTGTATCTAAGACAGACCGTGAACTTGTGATCCTCTTGCCTTAGCCTTGTGAGTAGCTGGAATTTTAGGACTGTGCCACCAGATTCAACATCCCTGCTGTATTTGAAAAACACTGCATATGTGTGAACACACATATATAATTTTATAGATATACCTAGAGTTTATAATTGTTTTAAAGGTTTTTGTGGCTTTTCTTTTTCCTAGTTAAATCAGTTACCCTGTCTTTATTCTCATATCCACAGGGATGGTGGACTGAATGGTGTGTGTGGTCCCTTTTGCTCTGTGGTGCCAGCTTCTCTGCTCAAATGTGACAATTCACATTTGTAACTACCAACAGCATTTAAGAAAGTATTTCCCTCTACTGTTCTCCCAGGAATTGGTGAGTTGCTTTCTGGGTTTTGTCAACTACACAGGCAAAAGCTTTGTATCTGAAACTTTGTACCTTTTGTACCTGGCCAAGTCCCTGTTGCTGGCTGTTGGAATCTTGGCGCCTTTAGTTTTACTGTCATGCTATCGGGGAGCTTTCCCTGCTAATATCTGTACTATGTCCTGCGAATATTTGGGAAGCCTTTTTTGGGGTACATTGCAGATATTGATCTTAACCACACATTGACCTTTCTTTCCCTTACATTGTTCACTGATTATTGTTTTAGGTTGCTGATTGCCATTCCAGGACTCTGGCCCAGCTCCCACCCTCCCCTCTCATCTTGCCTCCCCTCCTTTTCTTTCTTTCCCACCTGCTCCTGTGTGGCCACATTTCTCGCCCTTTGCCCAGTCATCTCCTGCTTCTCACGGTCCTTACCTCCTCGTCTCGATCTCCTGTATTGATGTTAAGTGCAGAGAGCCCCGCTTGTGTCACCTCTACAGCCCCGAGAGGCGGAAGGTGACTGAAGAGCACAAAAAGGCACCAGCGTTGTGTTCTCACAACTGGGTTGAGACTTTGACAACACGCAGAACCATCCCAAGTCCCCATGCAGGGCCTAATCCCATAGGTCTGATGTGGGATGCAGGTGTGTGTGTGTGTGTGTGTGTGTGTGTGTGTGTGTAGGAGATTCTAGTACACAATTAAGGCCAGCGACCTGTAAGTTAGGATTGGAACGGGGGAACGACTGGACTATTGGTCTCCAGTGTTTGTGCCTTGCTTAGGAGACTGGAAACCAGATTGTTGAAGTCCCAGATAACCTGCTCCAACAAGTCTATATCTCAGCGCAGCACAGGCTGAGTCTGCAGTAGAGCAGAAGCAGGTCCCTCTGTGCAGAACGTGGTTCAAATGGCAGCACAGCTGAAGTACTCCAGCTGGCCGGCAGGTGGCAGTGTGGCCATGTGATGCTCAGAGACTGGTGGGCAAGGAGGATGCCAAATCTAGACTGTGGCAAGCTGGGAGGTGGGAGGGATTCTCCCACACCAGCCACTCCTGACCAAGGAACCCAGCCCTCTGATGACTAAGTTCACCCACCACTTATTGAAATAAGCTATCTCATGTCAAATAATGTCCTGGGTTCTTTCATTTAATCTTCACGGAAGCCCCAAAGTGAGGCAAATCATTTCTCATCTACCAAACATCCAGAAATAGTTCCTGTCCACATGTACCGCTTATTCCATTCTCCACATATTAACACAAGAGACACTCTCTTCGTCCGTTTATTCATGCCGACTACTCGTACCCTGCTCTTCTGACAACTGATAACCATGAACGCCAAGGAAACGCAAGCCCATAGTCATTTGCACTTTAACTGGTCACCAAGGAAGCAAATAATGATTGGACGATGATGACATAAAAGCCCCGAGGTGGCCTCTGACACATGGCTCCGACAGAGGTCACACTGAACATCTGCAGACCCAGTGCAGGATCTTACTCGGCTAATTTCCAAGGCAGTTTTCTGAGGGACGTTGCTCTGCAGATTCTCGAGGTCCCTACGGCTCCTTTCCCTTGCATCTTCATGCTTCCCTTGGCCAAACGCCCAGCTGGCAGCTGTCAAAGAGCTGTGCCAGGCTGGTGACCACGGAGAGAGGGCAGCTTCCCAACTCACCTTTCTCTGGCTCTGCTTCCCTCCTGGTGTCTGCATCACACTGGACACAGTAGCCCAGGCTCTCCATCCATCCGCCCATGCCTCCACCCTTTACCCATGCATCCATCCTCTCCGATGCTTTCAGCACCCAGCCAAGGCCTGAGTTTGCCAAGGCTAAATTTAACCTGCAGCTGCTTCATCAGATGCTGGATATTTTCAGAGGAGTCTAGGGCTGCTGAGCTGGAAGCTTCTGAGGGCTGCTGGCCAGAGCTTACACCCGTGCTTTGGCTTGAACTCAGCATCCAGGCTGTTTTGAGAACTTGTTTCTTCCACTCCCTTCCTTTTAATTAAAAAAAATAATTGTACTGATATCATTTCCTGCTTCCCTTTCCTCCTTCTAAACCCTCTTGTGAACCTCTACCAAGGATGGAAAGAGCAACAGCCAAAGAATCAAGGAATTAGAAAGAAGGATTCTACCCACCCCCACAGTACCGTGCAAGCATTTGTTGATGGTACTGGCACCCCTAACTGACCTCAGGCTAGAAGCTTCAGGCAAGCCTCCGGTGCTTGTGGTGACTGAGGGACTAAGGTTTGTAAGCTCGTCTCCTGCTATCCCATTGCCGGAACTAAACACCAAGTACTAACTGGGTTTTGGTATTTTATGGAGAGCCCTTCATTTAAGACATCAAAGATTGGGTTCATCCCTCAGCTCCCTCATGTCCACCCTGATAGAAACCAAGGCAAGATGAGAGCAAGTGTCAGAGGACAGCTCCACACTGTCACCTGCACACTGTCACCTGCAGCAGCCTGAGTTCTCTTCACAGACCACCACTGGGGAAAAGCCTGATCCTGGGCGTCCACCCAGGACGGGATTTCAGGATGAGCCAATAGGAGAGAGGGTCGGAATTTATTAATAGCAGAAAGGAGGGCACCTGGGGAGGAATGCGGCGCACCTGAGAATGCAGGTGCGGGCTGCTCAAAGAGGAGGTGTATTTCAACAGTGTTCGTGATGACTATGTACAGGGTTCTGGAAGCTTCTGGGGTTCACTAAGGACACTCCCCACCCCTACCTCTGCACTCTATTTGAGATTAGAAGTTGGCTCCGAAGGCGCCTTTGGTGGCATTGCAGTTCAGTAAAACACCAGCAGGAGCCTCCTAGGCTGCACAAAGGACTCTTCTGTAAGTGTGGTTTCTGGTGAGAGCCTAGGAAACCACAGGTTTGCAGGTGAGACTACTGCAGGGCCTTAAACAAGGTCATGGGCTGTGTGGTAATTCTCAGTTCTCGGCTGCTGAGAGGCTTTACCCAGTTTCTGAGCTGAAGGGCACCGTTCATGTCCACATTCCCTATCCTGTCCTGCCGGAACAACACAGAAGCCTAGCACTTCAGTGGCCAGAGATCCCACCGCCGTCTAGAGACTAGGGCAGAAGGTGTGACGCGTATGCAAGGTTTGTTACATCTCGTGGCTGCCAATCACCGAGATAATAACATTAAACTGGTGCTGTCCGTGTTTTCCAAAGTCTAATTTGCTAATGTAGCCATGGCTCCCTCACAAGCTGTAATTTGTCCCCAGAGACTCTCAATACGTGTGGCTTTCTAGAGTCAGTAATTAGCCTTGGCAATTAAAGATTAAAATCAGCATAATGTTGTTTAACTATGCCCTCTAAGCAAGTCGTGGCTTTTGAAGAATTTCTAGGTATGGCAATATACATTTGAAAACCAGTTAGTTGGGTAGATTGATAATTTGAAAGTCAGCTCGAGACCCCCTCCGTGGATCAGCGTTTGTATTCTCTCATGACCACCTCAGCTATTCTTTGCATGTGTATGTGTGCAGTGTGGGTGTGTGTATGTGTTTCCAAATGTGGGTGCATGCACACGCGTGTGTGCTGGTGAGTGTGCACTAGTAGAAGGGTGCACCTGGAGGTCAGAGACTGACGGAGGTGTTTTTAGTTGCTCCCCACATTATCTTTTGAGACATGGTCATCAACCCAGCTAGTGAAGCCAGCCAGCTTGCTCTGGGGACCTGGTCTTCCCTTCTTGAGCAATGGCATTACAAGGGTCACCATGCCCACCTGGCACTCGTGGGGATGCTGAGGATCTGAAAGCAGGCCCCTGTGTGTCTGGACAATGGCCATCTCTTTTTCCCGTGTTCCCCAAGCTTTAATCCTTATCTAATTTTATTACACCTTACGGTTTAATCTTATTAAAAATGTAGTTTGTAGGAAGTGAGAGTGTTTGTTGTCTTGGCCGCACTAGGTCCCAGCTACTTCTTAGGCTCAACTTTATTGTTGGTGCATGTCTTTGTCATTCTTGTCCCTTTGTACACAGAGCATGACTCAATTCTGTCTTTTACTGCATTAATCACACTTACTTGTTGTTGTTATCGGTACCATGGTCCTCCATGAAGCCGCTCCAGCCACGACAAACAATATCACGTGATCCATAAGCCATCCCCTCCAAGCCTGGATACACTTCCCCGGTGATTCACTCCGCCAGCCCTAGCTGCTCTGTCCAGGGTGGTCCGCGACCATCCCAGCGTGTTATTTTCACTCACCTCCCCTTGGCGTGTTGTTGCCAAGCCTTGCACACACACACACACACACACACACACACACACACACACACACACACACATCACAACTCCATGATGGGCTTTGTGCCGCCCACCACTTAACTCAGTTAAGTCACCATATCAAAGAACACACCAAAACACTCAGATCCGATTGGTATAATCTACCCACCTAGACAAATAAAATGATCCTGTACAATTCCATCCCTTATAAATATACACAACAACCTTATCCATATAGAGATGAGCCGAGAGAAACATCCACGTCTGCTTCCATGTTGAATCTCCCGCTTTCTCCTCCTCTTCCGCTTTACCAACTTTGTCCCCGCCCCACTCGCTACTGTCCAATCATGTATCACCTTGACACCAAACGACAACTTATATTTAATGGTAGATGGTAGCTATTACTTCTTTTTTAAAAAATATTTATTTACACCCCAAATGTTGCCCTCCTTCCTGGTCCCCCTCCCAGAGTTCTTCACCCCAGACCCCCTTTCCTTTGCCTCTGAGAGTGTGCTGTCCCCCCACCTTTCCTACTTCTTTTGTACACTTTATTTTTGTGTATTAGTAGAACAAAATAGTGGGTTTCATAATGTCATTTGATAACATTTCTTAAGTTTACTTTCTGTTGTTTTACTTTGCTTCTCTTTCTTGTTCTATTTATTAGTTTATATGGCTTGATCAAGTAGCCACTTATTCCCTTTCTCTCATCAATTTTTACAGCATCATTAGAGTCTAATTACTATGAAGTAAACAGCTGCTTGCAGTCTGTATTCAGGACAGTGAGGCAGCTCAGTGAGTAAATGTGCTTGGCAGAGTACACACGGAGGGACCCATGGCTCCAGCTACATATGTAGCAGAGGATGGCAGAGGACATCAATGGGAAGAGAAGCCCTTGGTCCTGGGAAGACTCGGTTCCCCAGTGTAGGGGAACGCCAGGGTGGGGAGGTGGGAGTGGATGGGTGGGAGAGCACCCTCATAGAAGCAGGGGGAAGAGGGATGGGATGGGAGGTTTCCATAGGGGAAACCGGGAAAGGGATAACATAAAATATGCAATTAATATTTTTTAAAAAGACACACACCTTACATTTGTAAATAAAAATTGACAAGGGACATTTTCAAAAAGTCAAAAAGTTAAAAAAAAAAAAAAAAAAAAAGTGCTCACCACACAAGCCCTGGAGCATGGATCTGATCCCGGGATCCCACAGTGAAGAAGAGAACCAGCTTTGGAGATGTGCCTTTTGACCACATGCAAGCCAAGGCACAGTGGGGTCCAAGTAGCCACACCCCCAGGCCCTGCTAGGAAGCAGCATCTTACTCTGTAGCTCAGGCTGCACTTGCCCTTCCCCATCCCTGCCCCGCCTCTGCCTCTGCCTCCCCAGTGCTGGCATTGCAGAAGTAGACCCTCACCTCCAGCTTTACTTCCATTGCTGACGTATTTTCCCAGGGTGTAAACACTATGTTTTTCTTCAGAACTTCAAATATTCTTTTAGATTGTTCTTATTTGCATTATCTCCAATAATTAAAACAAGCATGGTCAAAACATTTACTATCGCACCCTCAATATAAAGATCTTTATTTTGCCTGTGGCTGATTTTTAAGACATCGTGTTTTATATGTGTATTTTTAGGAAATTGGCTATGTGATGTCTTGATATAATTTTCTATGTGTCTTACGCTAGATAGACATTTCACATTCTTTTTAGCCACATTGTGTATATAATTTCAGGTCCTTCCCATTGCCTTCTGGAAACTGTAATTGGCTTTGCCACGGTTCAGCTGCTCTGCCACGTAGCTAACCTGGTTTGAGCGGTGTTTTGCTCTGCAGGCTGATGCGGACCTCCTCTGGAGGGCAGAATCCTGTCTGTGCTCTGCCTCAGCCGCCTGAATAGCAGGATCTGCTAGTTTACTTGGGAGTGAGTCTTCCCCCTGGCTTTTCTCTTTTTCTTATTAATTCTCTGCGTTTGTCATGGAATTCACTGCTGTTGTCTATATTCTACAATCTGCATTTAGCCAATACTTTTTATTCCAATATTATATTTTTCATTTCAGAAAGTTCACTTCATCTCTTAAACATACCAACAACATTCTAGGGGACATGTTCAACATTTCCTGTAGCTTTCTGAGTGTGTGGAACTTAGTTAAAACCACTCTGATATTCTTCTCTAGTTTGTCTAGCATGCCTTAGGGCTGCTTCAAATATGTATGTGGAGATACACACACACACACACACACACACACACACACACACACACATACACACACACATACACACACACACAATGTATAGACTATATTTTTTCTTGCAGTAGTTTAAATACTGCTTCATTGTGTGTGTATATATATATATTATATTATATATAAGGATTTCATATGGGGTGCTGACTTAAGCTGTAGTCAAGGCTGGCCTAGTGTATCCCAGTCTGGTCTTCGGTTCAAGCTTTTCATGCCTCAGCCTCCTGAGTTTGAGGATTTCATAAGCATGCACCACCCTACCACCCTACAGCAGGGTGTACATTATTTTAAACCCTTTTGAAAATCTCTATTTTCATTCCCTCCACTGAGTCCTGATTTTTCCTTTGAGGAGACAATGGCATTACTTTTTGTACTCCTTTGACACTTTACGGGGCACTCATCTGCTGCCTTTGGCAGTCTTATTAAACTCAGAGGGAAGATATTTCTATTCAATTTCACTTCAGAAACTTGAGCTCCTGTTACTCCTCTTGGCTAGCAACTGGCAGAGTCGTACCCAGCATCTTTATATAGTGCCTCTTAGACCAGGGACTCCTCCAAAAAAACACAGCAGCTTAAACACTGAAACAAACCTGCAAATCAGCCACTTCCTACTAAAAAAAGGATAGAAATGGAAAGGAAAACCAAAGAGTTAAATATCAAAGTGAACACCAGCTAGTGAAGAAGTGCCTTAGAATCCAAGCCATTTAGATGGTAGACTTGAGATGGTATGCATGCTTTTGACTGGTTACGAAAGGCCTTTTTATATGGTATAGCGTGCTAATGGATTTAGGGCTTCCTGAATGCAGATATGCGGCTATACATGTTTCTTCTTGCAACAAACCTATGAAGGACAGAACCTATCACTCCCATTTTACAGGTGGTATAGCTGAGGCTAAAGAGTGATGACGGATCCTCCCCACCCACAGAGCTACTAAAAACCCAAACCTAAATCCACCTAACATGCCCACATACCCATCCCTAGTTTCGTTTCAGTCTGAGAAAGTGTGGAATATTCCAAGAACACGGTCTTAAGTCAAGAGAGCAGTGGCAGACTTTCTTGGCTTACCTGGTCATCAGAAACTGTCCTCAGGGAAACTTGAACAGAGACTTTGCAGAAGGATTTTGCAGAGGGAGAGTCTGGAATATCACATTATTAGAGCTTGAGCAATAAATGCATGTCGAAATTGTGACTCCCTACGGGAATGTAGACATGTGCAAAGTTTATTTCCCTGAGTATGAAGAAAGAACACGGTTAGGTTAAATAGTAATTTATACTGCTGATGGTAAGAGAGAAAAACAGCCTCTGGCACCGAAGCTGCCTTGGCCTGTTAGACAGCCGATCAGGCTGACAGTTGCTACTCTCTGGTCTCAAGTACACAGACTGGGCCAAGCACACCGTTGGCACACACTGCCCACACCGATCCCCGGACCTTGTTCACGCTAATTATTCTACTCCTGCTATAAAGTGTGACTGAGAACACTAAAACCTTTTCCTGGAGATGCTGTTCCCCGGACTATTCCCCAGGCCTGTCCACTATTGTAGGCTCTCTACCTGCCTGTTAGGACTGACTTTGGAGAGACAGCACTCACATCTACAACGCAGTCACTTTAGACAGAAGGCCTCTTTTGATTCCATCATGGGTTAAGGCTTTGGGCACAGTCAGTCATGGGCTGTGTGAGAACGTAGTATTCCTGACATCCTCTCCACAGCCCATGCAAAGAAAACAAGCTAAAGATAAATTCCCAGGAAAACAGAGGCAGCATTCCCAGGCCTCATGGTCATGACCTTCTCCTCCAGCTACGGTCACTGCTCACAGTCCCTTGCCTCAACAGGCAAGGTGGGGGACAGCCACACAACTGCCTCTGAGGGGTCCCTGTGAAGCAGGGCTTGTGTCTTATCTACAACTCAGGGAAAATCCCTGTCCCCTCACAGAGAGGAGCTGAAATTACCTCGTAATGAAATCTCTCCTGTTTGCCCCTTTTGTCCTTATCATGACCTGTTTTGGTTTCTTTGTTTTTTTCCACTGTTTCTACGGAAAACGTTTGTTCTCATCCCCCTATCCCTTATCAAAGTAGGATTAAATGTGAAAGCAAAGCAAGACAGGATATTTTATATTTTTAGTGGTGATGATCACTGTTAATTACCATCAGCAGTTAATCTAACAAGGGGATTCAGAGCAGATGTTTTAAAAATCACCCCTAATTTGGTTAGTGTGAACTTTGGGTGCATATAGATTGGTTCAAGCTCCAACCCATATAGTCACCATGCTATTTAAAAAAAACCCTGTGCTGTAGCGAATGCTGCTCAATTTTAGTGTTTGTGAATGAATGCAGCAGCCCTGTGATGTACTGTGAGGATTGCTTCAGGTATCTTTTATAAATCCTATAGCATAGCACCTGGCTCACAGTATACACGTTCACAATGATGCTCATCCCAGATACTGTGAACATGGCTTCTAATGTGGTTCAGAGGCATAAGACATGAAGTCCAGGGAGGGAGGGGGCAGGGAAGACAGAGAAACAGAGAAACGTCAGGGTTGTTGTTTGGGTTTTAGAGACAACATCTCATGTAAGCCAGGCTGGCCTTGAACTCACTGTGTAGCAGAGGCAGACCTTGCATTCCTGATCTCCCTGCTTTGACCTCACGTGCGCTGAACTGTAGGGACGGCTATTCCTGGGGAATTCTAGATTTGGAGAAAGAGGATTTGAACGTATGCCTGCAGGCTGAAAAATGAAGATGTTTTAGACACAGGCAATGAATTATAGAGTGTCTTCTCTCTAGTTCTTCTTAGGGATAGACCAGAGACAGACAGAGAGGGACCCTAGCAAGAGCTGGATTTGATAAGACTGTCTAATAACAATGAATGTTTTCTCTGGGTACCTCAGCTGCCCTGGTTCTGGGTGATCTTCAGAAGGAAGGTGGGTGCCATTACATACACATGGGAGGAGGCTCTACACGCATTGCTGTAGTCCACTGTCAGGGAGCAGGCAGCAAAGCCACCTTCTGCTTAATACAGGAAAACAAAGGGCCATCCGATATTCTGGGAACTAAAGAATTTTATCAGGAAGCTGAGGTCTTAACATGAAGCAATCTAGCTTCTAAAACATTTATGGAGTCTACCAAACAGCTATGGATTTTCTGAATAAATAAGGCCTGTTGGAATATCACAGGCCCTTGTTATATTATATATATATATATATATATATATATATATATATATATATATATATATATATATATATATATATTGTGTATATTGCTGCATTTTTGACTCCCCCCCCCAAAAAAATTTTTTTCCATGTTCATAGCTTGCTTTTCCTCAAAGGTCAGTTTTTCCATAATAACTTTGTTGAGGAATTACTCTGTGTAACCCAACTCAAGGGTAAGGTTTCATTGGCCTTTTCAACCTCTCTCACAGCAAGAAGGGAGCGTTTTTAAACAGTTATCTACCACTGTTACTTTTGATTTTGAGGTCCAGTATATAGAAAGTTAAATTTCTTGAGGTTAAGACAAATAAACTAAGCAGTGTGAATAATCCAGTTGTTTTGTTTCATATCTGTGTAACCCACTTGAAAAGTTCCTCAGAATCTACTAGCTCTTATTTAGAAGAAACATATTCCTTCAGTTTAGAACAAATTAAATTTATTTTTATTTTATGTGTATGGGTATTTTGTCTACATGTATGGGCAATGCCCATACACCAGGGCAGAAGAGGGCACAAATCTTCTGGAACTAGAGTTATAGATGGTTGTTAGCCACTGACTGGGTGCTGGGAACTGAATCTGGGTCTTTGGGAAGATCAGTCAGTGGTCTTAACCACTGAGCAATCTCTCCAGCCCTGAGCCCTTCAGTCTAATTTTGTTGTTGTTGTTGTTGCTATCAAATCCAAGTTTAAATAAATGGAAAATGTCAGGAATACTGACAAGTTATCCATGGATGGTAAAGCTGGCAATCTGAATTATACATAACATTTTACCAATAAAGAATTGCTTCTAAAATAAGAAAAGCTGCCGAAGACACCCGCAGACCCACCAGCTACCACGCAGAGGTGGGCTGACACCACCCCGATGAGCGAGAGTGAGCTGGATAGCTGGGAGAGAAAGAGAAGTCACGCGGTCTGTTCTCTATGAGGAGAAACAGGAAGATCGAGGCCGCGGTGAGGAACAGCCCGATGTGAGCGGCCTGTGCTGCCACCCGAGGTCACGGTGAGGTCCCGGCCTGTGCTGCTATAGAGGATCACATCTGGGTTGGTGGCCTTGAAGCAGCGGGTGCTTGTGTTGAGGCCATGTGGACGACCCAGTCTGGGCTGTCTCCTGGGGCCATTTTTGATGTCCCGGGGCTGCATAGAGCTGGTCTCACCCCTCACCAGCTGTGGCACTCAGGAAAGCCGGACCCACCCCTAGGTGGGGCAGTGCTGGGGAGTGTGGTGTGGGCTCAGGAGAGCCTGTCTCACTGCTTACTAGCTTCCATAAGCAGGAGAGCTGAGCTGGTGGGACGACCAACTCAGCCACTGCCAAGGCCCAGATTCAGAGCTTTGAGTCGGCCCACTCCAGCATCCACCCCATTTATGAACTGCTGGAGCAGTTCTATAGATCCAAAGCTGCGGGATCTCTAAGTCAAAGGGCAATAACAGGATATCAGAGAGGAGTCCTCATGAAAATCCAGTACTGATAGTGTAGCAGAAGCAGAGGCTTTGAGCCAAACCAAGGAACCAATGACTCATCGCAACGAACGTTCGCAAGCAAAGCTGTTTGTATATACTGTGTAAACACCATGGCACACCACAGCTTCCATGGTGAGATTTAAAAAATTCTGTTGCTGTGTTTAGTTTTTGTTTTCTTTGAGGGGTTGGAATAGTGGAGGGTGGATATTGAGGCATAAGATGAATGGATTGGGGTGTATGGTGTGAAATTCACAAATAATAAAAAGTTTTAAAAAATCCTACCTACCGTAAAGGGCTAATGATCAAATTACAGGATACATTTTTTCCCATGTAAATTAATAAGAAAAGTTATCCTACCAAGAAGAAGGATACCTATCAAGAAGTTCTTTTAAAACATTCCTTCCACTTATAGCCACTTTTTACATATATATATAATGCTTGGAACTGGGTCTTTTTCTGTAGCCTAGGTGGTCTCAAGCTCTCCTGCCTCTGTCTCCCAGTGCTGGGGTTCCAGGTGTCGGCCCCCATGCTTTGCTAGAATCTCATTAGAGCCCCCACCCCCATAAAGAGCAGAAAGGTGTCCTGGACTCTGCTGTTTTCTCACAGGCGCACAGTGGGGGCGAAGGACAAGAGAAAGTAGCAGGTGCAGGCTGGGGAAAGCGTGGCAATGTGCAGCCTCTATCTCAAGCAGATGTTTGAAATTGTTTCAATTAACACTGAAAGGCTGGAGTCCTTCCTGCTGAATTTGGGCACTTGATAAAACAATCACAGGGCAGGAAAAGGATCAACTCAGAGCCTCTTCTCATGAGTAGCATTTATTTGTGGGGCACAGCGTCTTTTTGAGAAATAGATCAAATAATATGTAGAGCTTGGGCTTCATCATTGAAGGGACAGACATGAAAGGCTAAGGAGCAGGGAAGCATTCTGATGCAGGATAATCTGGGGGGGCAGGCTTGCACTGAGGGAGATTTGCTGCAGTTTGGATTCCTCCCTTGCGAAGCACAGACCCTGCTTCCTGTTTCCTGCCTTCGGAAGAAGGGAGTGATCTTGGAGCTGTGTAAGGGAGCCTGGAGCTTTGCTTTGCTGGTTCACTGTCTTCCTGAGTCTGCCTGTTACATGCTTGGTCCTCATGGCGGCACTGTTGAGAAAGAGTGAAACCTTTAGGGGGGATCTCAATAAGAAAAGTAGTAGAGGCAAGGAAGAAATGAAGCCGGATCTAGTAGTATGCAGTAAGGATGAAACCCATGTGACAGAAAGTCATTTGAGACCCACAGGGGTCCTGTAGAAAGAACTCCATCTGTACTCAGTCTTTCTTCTATCCCATTTTGGCCTGTCGCCTCCAGTTTCTGTCTCCAGAGGGCTTCTCAGGAGGTCTGAATACTGGTGAGGGAGGGTGGAAAATCACAGGAAGCCCCAGGCTTATTGTGTCCCAACTGCTGCGGTGCCATAGGAACTCAGTGCCTTTCGAGTTCTCATCAGATATCGGCTGCCATGGAAGAGGATGTCATAGCTGTGTGTAGGTGCGGGCAGTTTTGGAGAGGCTGCACAGCCGATGGTTGTTAACATTGGAAGCAGCTGGGGAGGACATCGTGATGTCCTGCTGTGGAGACTGGCTAGTGAGACCAGGCATCCATCACGAAAGCGCATTCCTCAGAGGTTTCTTGTCCTTCCCAGCACTGGGTCTGGGGATGTGTCAGGCAGACACGCCATTTCCAGGCATGGTCATAGTTTTCAGAGACTTCTGGAGCTGATAAGGCTCTTGGCACCAGGAAGACTTGACTTCAAACCGCCTCCAGGGGGAACTGGAGAGTGTTGGGAGGGGCGTGTCTGTAGGAACCAAAGGAGCACTGCACAGAAGCAGGCCTGGTCTCTGCCTCTAACCTGGGACCAGGTCTACAACCCTGACTGTAGCCTCACGGTCTTACCTATCAATCCAGGGATGGGCTGGGGATCTGGTAACTGCCATTTTTTTTCCCCAGCCCTAGTGCTCCCTCAGAGGCCTTCTGAGGCTCACCCCAACAATGTTTCACATCGGAACAAACCCGAGTCACCCACTCGCCACTGAGAGGGCTAAAAGGCTTCAAAGTCACCGCAATTTCAATTTCAGGTAGGCAGCCTGAGGATTTGCTGGCACTGCTGTCTCCCGGGAGTTATTAGAGCAGGGTACAGGGAGCAGAGCCAGCGAGACGCTATTGATACAAGCGCGCCTGTGTCTGCTGCTCTTTCTCCTCTACTCAGATCTGGCTCCATGTCACCACTGGACTGCGTGCACCAGGGCACAGAGGAAGAAAGAAAAGGGCCAGAGGAACCAAGATTTAGGAAAACAGCGCCACACACGGGCCCCAACGCTCCCTTTGTAGCACAATGAAGTTGGGGCTGGAGTGCATGTCTGTGTGCAAGGCAGACACGCCAATTCCAGACATGGTCATAGTTTTTCAGGGCTGTTGAGAAGTTGTAGAGATGGGTAGCAATGCTGGCTGCACAGTGGGATTGTATTCGATGCTCGACCCTGCACACTGAAAAATGGGTTACGTGGATAAACATGTTACATGCATTTGCTGTAAAACTACCAAGCTCGGCCCCAAAGGATGGCGTTTTAGAGAAGAACAGCCAGCTATGAAATGTAAGTCACACACAACTAGTGAAATCAATTACAGCCAGAACGGAAACAAATCTCAGAGCTGGAGCAGAACTCCTCAGCCCTGTGCACGCATCAGCGAACATAAGCACCAGGAAGAGTTGTCTTGGGTATTTGCTAGGTTCAAAGTCCAGCCTTTCTCAAGCTTTTTGACCACTGACAAGCTACACAGCCAGCCAGAGCTTGTTTGCTTCTGGACTAAACAAAAGTAGTGATGTCACACTCAGGCCTATTGGGAAAAGGAGACAGTGCAGGCACAGTGATTAGAGGGTGACCCGCTTGTCACCCTTTCCTGTCAGCGTTCAACTCCTGGGTTCCTCCCTCTGTCTGTCAGTGAAAGTTTTCAAATATTGTCTGCTATGAGATGAAGACATCAAGTTGGAACAGAGTAAGGACAGTATAAACAATCCCAAAATACGGGTTGTGGTAGTAATTTCTGGCAGCCACTATCCAGGGAGAGCCAAGGTACTCTCCATCATTGGAGGAGGCTGAAAAAAACTTTTGCTAGTTTGGGGGTGCTGCCTAACTCTAATTAGGAAATTTCAAATTCCATGGCTCAGATAAGATGGAAGCTAGCCTATGTAACTTCTGAAAAGTAAACCTTCCACCGTAAACTCAAGGTTCCTGGATTTGATATCACTTAGGGAGCAGGAAAGCAATGAGGACTGAAAAGGTGTGCTCATTTCTCTCTAGGACAAAACCCAAAAGGACACGCCCCGTTCCTACCCATAGTTCACTGGGCAGATCCATGCTGTTAAGGAGGCTCAGAGAAATAAATTGCAGGTGATCAAGCACCACTAAGGGCTCGGTTGTTAAAGACGGGGTCGTGGACGCTGCTGACAGACTACCCGTCTCCCACACCACTCAAACTATATTTCCTGTAGTCTCCAAACCAACTTGCTTGCTCTCTGCTATGAACCACCAAAGACACAATAAATCCAATAGGCAGACAAAGCTTCCTGACACCGTAAAACTACACTTAGCAAAATGAGAAAGTAGAGAAACACAGACCAGGGAAGACACTGGAGATCAGTAAGTGCAAAGGTAAAAGTTAATAAGATGGAGGAACAAGTGGCCAGGTGGTTGCAGGTAGACTCCTTGAGCGAGTGGTGCAGATGCCAAGGCTAACAAGGTAACAGTGAGCCATTTGAAGCACACATTTGAAGTAGCAGGCACAGGCACTCCATTGTCAACCCTCTGTTGGGGAAAGATCTCTCAAGGTGTGTTGTATAAAAGGCCAGGGGAGCTGGATTCGGAGGATCAGGTTTTGGAGGGCTTTTGGGGGCAGGGCAGCTTGCTTTCTAGAATTTCCTAACACTGAGTAAACTCCTTGTGTTGGATCAGTGAGCAAAATAGAAGATAAACACCTGTGATTACTGGTGCTTGCAGGTTTCTGGTGATGATTAAAGGCAAAGTGCTCTCCCTAAAATATGGTAGCAGGAAGGATGGCTGGACTTCCCTGTGCTCTGTGTGCCAGACTCAAGTTCAGCAGGCATAAGGAAGGAGTCTTGTGTCACAGACTCAACCCCATCATCCTAGATGGGGTGGTAAGATGTGACTCTAGAGAGCCAGCCAGTTGAGTGCATTGGCCTTCAGGGGATCTTCCTCGGGGAGGCTGCTTTACCACTCTACAATACCCACTGCACAGGCTTTAGTCTTCACTAGTTCACGTTTAGTAAGCTCGTTCGCTGGTCAGATTTTGTCCACTCATAAGTGTGAATCCTCTGCAAAGAGGAGACCTCGGTTGAGAAAACACCACCATCGGATTGGCCTGTAGCAAGTGTGTGGGATATTTTCTTGATTATTGATTAATGTGGGAGAGCCCAGCCCACTGTGGGTGGTACCACACAGGCAGGTATTGTATAAATATGGATGCTAATGGAGCCATAGGGAGTGAGCAGAATTCTTCATGGTCTCTGCTTCAGTTGACGCCTTGAGTACCAGCCTTAACTTCCCTCTGGCTATTAACTGGTCTGCCCTAATTCTGTTGCTGCTGCTGATTCACTAGCCTTTCCAAACTTTGAGCACGGGAACAGCAGCTCTCCAGGAACCTTCTGGGCTTTGGGACCAGACTGGGATTGCTGAGGTACACAGCCTTATGAACTGAGTAACAGCCAGTTGTCATCTCTCCCCAGTGAGAGACAGCATTGTGGGACTCTGAGTGCGGAGGCACCTGGTCTCCAGGAATGAGTGAATACCAGATTCTCGACTCTCAGGTATGTGCTGATGCTCTTACTATTTAAACATTTTAAATGATTGGCACTCCTATTTTAATTTTATGTATATAAGTGCTCTATCTGCATGTACACCTTCATGCCAGAAGAGGGCATCAGATTCTATTATAGATGATTATGAGCCACCATGTGGTTTCTGGGAGTTGAACTCAGGACTTCTGTAAGAGCAGCTAGTACTCTTAACTGCAGAGCCATCTCTCCAGCCCAAAATTATTACTATTTTAAAGTTGATTTAATTCTTTAATATGTACATCATGAGCTCAAACCAAAGGAGCCCCAAGAAAGCAAGTTCAAGGAGCAGCCAAGCCTTAGGGGTGGTCTTAGACCAGTGATAAAAACATCATAAAAATCTCAACACATGCTCCTCTCTCTTTTTGCACTCTATGCAAATCCATCTATCTCTCACATGGCACAGGACACCTTACTCTATTTTCTAATTCACTTCTTGGAAAGCAACCCCTGTCAATAGCCCCAGTCCTGGCTACTGCAGAGTTGAGCATGACCTGATTGGACCTGAACTTCTGAGTCCAGAGCTTCCTTCCCCAGAATTGGGACACTGGCCAGTCTAATGGGCAAAGAGACCCTGCCTAATAAGTCTGATGCTCAGCAACACTGAGGATGGTGAAGGGAAGAGAGGCTGAAAGAACATTACGGGAGAGTAGAAGAAAACAATTGTGTTCATGTATGCATGTGTACTCATGTGTGTATGTTATGCTACTTAAAAAAAACCATAGGAGTAGTTATTGGTATGGCTTAGATGTTGAAGGTCCCAGGTGTTAAAAACTGGGTCTCCTGAGTGGGCTACTATACGCTCAGGGAAGTGAGGGCTAGCAGATGCCATTGGTTTTTACAGGTGGCCTTAGGAAGTGGTTCTTAATGAGGACTGTTAGAAGATCTTGACTTCTGCCCAAACAGTCTCTCTCCTATTGGTTTGCAGTGTCATATTTTTGCTTCCCATCTCTACTCTTACCATTATGCCCACCTTGTGCCATATTCCCCTTTCCTAAACAGGGGTCCTTGCAGACCCAGACATGCATCTGGGCATTGAAGTCCCCAAACTGAGCTAAACAACCCACCTTGACTTCATGAGTAGTATGTCTCAAGTATGCTACAGTGACAGAAAGCTGAGTTACCAACGTTTGGGTTCACAGCAGCCCCCTTTTGGAGCCAGAAATACATAAAGCATTTGGTCACTAAGACTAGGGAATTTGAAGTGGTGTCTCTGAATTCTTTGAAGGTAAATGGAACACACCTTGCTCTTGCTGTCATGTTTGCTGGCACTGAGCTGAAAATGTGGCTTAAGCAAATGCTAGCAACTAAAATCACCACAGGCAGGTTTTGTTTCTGGCTATTTTATGGGGCAGAATCAGGGGAAGCTTATAAAGACAGATATGACAGCAGCCCTAGAGAAAGACAGTGGACCAGTCCTCCAGTGTGTTCCAACTTGGTGATTCCTGTCTTCTTAGCTTGATCCTTTCAGACACATCTGTCTGGTCTGTCACCAGAGAACACGTAGCTAAGAGTGGCTGGGTCATTCGTTTGCTCGGACTGCCACTGCAAAAGAGTAGTCTGGGTGGCTCCAAAGAGACTCTTACTCTCACAGTTCTGGATGCTAGGTATCCAAGATTAAGGCTTTCCTGGGGGCTTCAAGGAAGTTAGTCATGTGTCCATCTTCTCTGCCTTCAGTCAGTTGCTGTCAATTCTTAACACTATGAGTTTATAGATGTATCATTCATTCACATAAAACAACAGCCCCCAGCACAGACAAGGACACCAGCAATATTGGGTTAGGACACTTGACAGCCTCTTTCATCTTTATTATCTCTCTAAGAAACATCTCTCTAAATAAGGCCGCATTCTGAGACCTCATTCAGGAGCAAGAACCTCCACTTATTTTCCCCAGGACATCATTTCAAGCTGCTCCGCCAGCACCGTGCTTGACGGAGTCTCTGTGCATGGAGAATGTGGAAAGGAAGGGCTCACGTAGGTCCGTGATATTTTTTCCAACTAGGTGGTGAGATTCTCTTATTTCTGTGCAGTACTTGGCTGGGGTCATCCGGTATCTACAGGTTTGAGACATGGTGTCTCTTCAGGTGATCCTCTCTAAGGAAAGCTTACAGGTGCTTCATCACCCCACCTTGCTCTCCGCTGCCTTTGGTATCTGCAGCACCAGTTTGTGTGAACAATTACCCCAGCCTTTTACAGCCTCCCTCCTTGGTTTTGGACACTAAACATTTTTGGTCTTCCCTCTCTCACTCATCATCACTGAGACCCAGCAATGCTTTCAACGCTTTGCTTTCTGTTTGCACTTCCACAGGAATTCGGAGACCTTGGCTCTGGAAGGGGGCCAGGATGCTGTGTAATACCTCTCTGGATGATCACTCATATCTCTTCACTCTACTCATTTTCCTAGTTTGTCACTGTGAGGTTTTTTGTTTTTTTGTTTTTGTTTTTTTTTGTTGTTGTTTTTTTTTTTTGGAGATATTCCTTTATTGCCTAAATTCATACTAACAACACAGGTTTCTCTGATTGCAGTAGCTAAGTAGCCAGTCAACTCCCAGATCTGTAACTACTTAGTTAAGGTAATGCATGTGTGCTTGCATGTGTTGGTATATACCTGCAAGCGCGTGCGTGCGTGCGTGCGTGTGTGTGTGTGTGTGTGTGTGTGTGTGTGTGTGTGTGTGTGTGTGTGTGTGTTGAATAGTTTGGTGTTAATTTAACACAAACTAAAGTCATCTGAGAGGAAGGATCCTTAATTAAGAAAATGCCTCCATAAGATTGGCTGTTGACTAGCTTATAGGGTGTTTTCTTAGTGATTGATGTGGGAGGACCCAGCCCATTGTGGGTGGGGCCATCTCTGAGGGAGGGCAGTCCTGGGTTCTTTAAGAAAGCAGGCTGAGCAAGTCTGGGGAAGCAAGCCCTCCATGGTCTCTGTATCATCTACTATCTCCAGGTTCTTGACTTGTTTGAGTTCCTGTCCTGACTTCCCTCAGTAATGGGCTACAGTTTGAAAGTATAAACCAAATAACCCATTTTTTTTGGGGGGGGGTCATGGTAGTGTTTTATCACAGAAACAGAAACCCTGACCAAGACAGGAAGACAATATAACCCTTTAGTATCAGGGTCCATATCCTTGGATTAAGTTATAGCTAAATTACATTTCAAATGCCTGTCTCTTGGCTACTAGCTTAATTGCTTTGAATTTCAGCCTGATCTACTGAACAAGGAGTACCTTTGTCTGCCATTGCTCTTGGGGTTGCTAGCACAAATATAACAGTGTTTGCAGAAGCTGCTTGTCACCTGTTAGTGCTGCTTGTATTAAAGGTCCTGGTAGAAGGTATTCTTTCTAGACAAGATCAAGAAAGGAAGTGAGCAAACAAAGATAGCTTTTACTACAAGTCACCCTAGTGTCCAGCTGGTTGGGATCAGATTCGTGGGAAGCCAGGAAGGATTATTCAGTTATTGTCTTAATCTGTGGCCTGTAGCCTGTGTTTCAGCTAGCATTTAGTGGGGCCTGGGAATCAGCTGAGCTCAGCCCTTGGAAGATCAGATGGGGCAGAGCATATGCTGTTCTTGCAATAAATGAAGCGCAACACAGAGCCGTCGTTTTTGTGCCATCCCTTATCCAAATGAAGAGCTAGCTTCGTTTTAATTTAGTGTTTAAGAAAGTAGCATGGGAAAAAAGATGTGATCTTTCCTGTCTGGTGCACTGCGCCTCCCTCTCCAGGGTCCACTGAGTTGGTGATAGACCTCCACTAACTGTGAGGCCCAAGGCTCCTTCTCAGTGTTATTTGGCTGTCTCTAGGGTGTGTAAGGCGCATTTCTAGCTTTCCTGGGTGTCTTTCTCTGTTCTACTCTGAGTTTGGTGGACTCTTCAGCTGCTTTTGAGCAAGGAAAGGAGGCTGCTTTCAGAAGCCCGGGCTGACATGTGTGTGATACACGTATGTGAACAATTTTGGTGTCTTAAGAATTCCATAAGGAACTAATCCTAAGTTATTTACCGGAGTCCCATCTCTGTTCACGCTTGTATTTAAGATAAAGCTATGGTTTCTCTGATAGTATCTTAAACATCCACGCAAAGGGCATGTCTTGGCACTGTGCCCTTTCTGCCTACGAGTCATTATTACTCTTTGTTGTGGCTCTGATCATGGTAGACTGGGTGACAAGGTTTCTCCAGGTCTTTGCTACCACTAGGTATAGTCATAAAAAAGGATTCGTAGAAGTCATCAAGCCCTCTGATGATAGCTGAAGTGCTTTTAGTGATAACGGCAGGAGGATATTGAAGGACTCTAAGATGCTCAGAAGTCAGCAAACAGGTATGCCTGTTATTTTGAGGCACAGTCTCATTCTATAGCCCAGCATGCCCTCAAACTCTGATCTTGCCTCAGCCTCCTGAGGGCTGGGACTATGTGTATATACCACAGACAGACAACATGTTTAAAAGGCTGAGTTTCTTCTTTAGGAGCCTCTGCTGAGGACTGTCCTTGTAGCCATTCAAACCCCAGATTTGCAAAGATCCACTGGTGATTTGGATAGGTTGCTCCTTCTTCGATAGTAACATCACATATCCCACTGTAGGCCACCAGCATGGGGTGGGTTTTGCTGGCATTGACAATATTGATTCTCTGCCTTTCATTTATATACCAAATACGGGACTTCCTTAGACTAATGAAAACATTGAGATTAAAGTAGTTTCTTCCTTATAGGCAAAGTCTGCCTACAAGTCTACACTCGCCCATGCTCACTTCTACCTCATTCAGACTGCTATTTGCTTAGGATGTCATTTCTATTCTTCCACTGTAAGTCTGTATGTGTCCTCACTGGTGAAGTGAGATTTGTTTCTTAGATTGTTTTAATAATTTATCTACTTTATATCCCAAAGTTCTCCTCCCTGTCCTTCCTAGCTCGATCTCCCTATGCTCCACCCACCCCGTTCGTTCTTTCTCTTCAGAAAAGGGGAGGCCACCCACAAATATTAACTGGTCTTAGCATATCAAGTTGCAGTAAGAATAGTTGCATCTTCTCCTATTGAGGCTAGACATGGCAGCTCAATTATGGGAGAGGGTTCAAAGGCAGGCAGAGATATCCCCTGATCCTAATGTTAGGAGTCCCACATGAAGACCAAAGAACAGAACTGTTACATGTACACAGAGGACCTTGTTAAGTCTCACGCATGCTCAGTGATTGGTCTTTTCGTTTCTCTGAGCCCCTGTGGGCCCAGGTTAGTTGATTCTGTAGGTTTTCTTGCAGTGTCCTTGACCCATCTGGCTCGTACAAGCCTTCTTCCCACTCTTCCACCGCCTAATGTTTGATTGTGGGTCTCTGCACCTGTTTCCATCAGTTGGCTGAATGAAGCCTCTCTGATGAGGTATGCTAAGCTTCTGCCCATACACATCTTGTAGGCAGGACAAATTGTAGGTTGGAGGTTTTGTGTCTGGGTTGGTGTTCCTTCCATGGAAAATGTCTTGTCTGCTTGTAGAAGATGGCAGGTTCAGGCTATATCCTTTACTGCTAAGAGGCTTAGCTAGGATCACCCTCATAGATTACTGAGATTTTTCATTGCTCTAGGTTTCTAGTTCATCCCGAGATACCCACAATTTCAGTTTTCTTTCCTAGACTCTCTCCCTCTATCTCCTTCCACCTGGTCCCTCCTGTTCCTATCCCCAGCCCCTGCCTCATCCAGTCCCCTCTCACAATGTCCCAAAGATGTTTATTCTATTTTCCCTTCTCAGTGAGATTCAACCCCCCACCCCAGCTTTCCTTATGACTAAGCTTCTTTGGGTCTGTAGATTGTAGCATGTTTATCCTTCATTTCAAGCTAATATCCATTTGTAAGTGAGTGCATACCATTTTTCTCTTCCTGGGTCTAGCTTACCTCACTCAGGATGATCTTTCCTAGTTCCATCCATTTGCCTACAAATTTCATGATGTCATTGGTTTTAATAGCTGAGGAATACTCCATTGTGTAGATGTACCACATTTTCTTTATCCATTCTTCAGTTGAGGGACATCTAAAGTTGTTTCCAGTTTCTGGCTATTATAAATAAGGTTGCTATAAATATAGTGTCCTTGTAGTATGGTAGAGCATCCTTTGGGTACATACCCAAGAGTGGTATAGCTAGTTTTTGAGGTGGAAAAAACTCTACCCAATTTTCTAAGAAACTGCCAAATTGATTTTCAATGTGTCTGCATAAGTTTGCACTCCTGTCCCACCACAACTAAAACAGGAGTGACCTCTCGTTCTACATCCTCACCAACAAGAGCTGTTGCTTGAGTTTTTTCTCTTAGCCTTTCTGACAGGTGTACAGTAGAATCTCAGAGTCATTTTGATTTGGATTAACTTGTTGGGTAAGGATATTGAACATTTCTTTAAATAATGCTTCTTGCCCATTTAAGATTCCTCTGGTAAGATTTTTTTTTTTTTTTTTTTTTGCTTTGTTTAGATCTGTACCCCATTTTTAAATGGGTTATTTATTTTGTTGAAGTCTTGTTTCTTAAGTTCTTTATATATTTTGGATATTAGTCTTCTATGGGATATGGAATTGGTAAAAATATTTTCCCATTCCATAGGCTGCCACTTTGTCTTTTGCCTTATAAAAGCTTATCAGTTTCATAAGGCCCATTTATTAATTGTTGCTCTTAGTGCCTGTACTGTAGGTATTCTGTTCAGGAAATTGTCTCCTGTGCCCATGTGTTCAAGGCTCATCCTCACTTTCTCTTCTAAGAGGGTCAGTGTGTCTGGTTTTATGTTGCAGTCTTTGATTCAATTAGACTTGAGTTTTGTGCAGGGTGATATCTATATGCATTCTTCTACATGCAGACTTCCAGTAAGGTTGAAGGTGCTTTCTTTTGTCCATTGTATAATTTTGGCTTCTTTGTCAAAAATGTAGTGATTATATGTGTAGATTTACTTCTGTGTCTTTGATTCAATTCCATCAGTCAACCTGTCTGTTTTCATGCTAATACCACATGGTTTTTAGTACTATTGCTCTGTAGTACAACTTGAAATAGGGGGCAATTATACCTCTGGAAGTTCTTTTATTGTACAGGATTGTTTTAGTTATCCTGGGCTTTTTGCTTTTCCATATGAAGTTGAGAATTGTTCTTTGAAGATTGGTAAAGAATTAGTTGGAATTTTTTCTTCTTATAAAGACAACATTTAATTGGGGATAGTTTACAGGTTCAGAGGTTCATTCCTGGATCATCAAGGCAGGAACATGTAAGCATACAGGTTACATGTTCTACATCATCTTCTGAAGGCTGCTAGTAGAAGACTGACTCTGGTTGGAATTTTGGTGGAAAATGCATTGAATCTGTAGATTGCTTTTGGTAAGAGCATGGGAGATCTTTGCATCTTCTGATAACTTCAATTTCTTTCTTCAAAGACTTAAGTTTTTATCATACAGGTCTGCCACTTGCTTAGCTAGAGTTATGGCAAAATATTTTATATTTGGCTAATGTGGAGGATATTGCTTACCTGATTTTTTTCTCAACTCATTTATTGCTTGTATACAGGAGAGATACTGATTTTTTAAAGTTCATTTTGTATCCAGCCACTTTGCTGAAGGTGATTATCAGCTGTAGAAGTTTCCTGTAAGAATTTTTGAGGTCACTTATGTATATTATCATATCATCTGAGAATAGCAATATGTCGACTTCTTTCTTTCTAAATTGTATCCCCTTGATTTCCTTTAGTTGTATGGTTATTCTACCCAAAACTTTGGGTACTATATTGAGTAAATATGGAGAGAGTGGACAGCAATATCTCATTCCTGATGTTAGTGGAAGTGATTTAAATTTCTTTCCATTTAGTTTGATCTTGGATATTGGGTGGCTGTATAATGCTGTTATTATGTTTGGATGTCGGCCTTTAACACTGATCTCTCCAAGGCTTTTTCTTTTTTTTTTTTTTTTATCACAAAGGTGTGATATATTTTGTAAAAGTCTCGTTTAGCATCTACTGGGATTGTCATGTGTTTTTTTTTTTCTTTTATAGTGAATTAACTTGACATATTTTTGTATCTTGAACCATCGCCGCATCTCTAGGATGATGCTTAATTGATCATGGTGAATGATCTTTCTTTGTACTGTTCTTGGATTCTGTCTGTGAGCATTTTATTGAGTATTTTTGCATTGATGTTTATGAGGGAAATTGGTCTGAAATTTCTTTGAGTCTTTTTGTGGTTTGGGAATCAGGATGACTGTGGCCTCATACAATGAATTTGGCAATGTTTCTTCAGTTTCTACTTTGTGGAATTATTTGAGGAATATTGATATTACCTCTTCTTTGAAAATCTGGTAGAATTCTGTGCCAAAACCATCTGGCCCTGTAGGTTTTTGTTTTTTTGTTTTTTTTTGTTTTTGTTGTTGTTTTGATATTGTTGGGAGACTTTTAATAAATGACTGATTCTATCTTGATTTAACTTTGGTAAGTGGCACCCCTTGAGAAAAATATTTGCTTCTTTTAGATTTTCCAATTTTGTGGACGTCAGGTTTTTGAAAAACGACCTAATAATTCTCTGAATTTCCCCAGTGTCTGCTATATTCCTCTTCCTTCTTATTTATTCACTGGGGTGTTCTCTCTGCCTTTTAGTTAGCTTGTATAGGGATTGTCTCTCTTGTTGATTTCTTAAAGAACCAACACTTAGTCTGATTTTTTGGGGTGTGTGTGTTTATTTTTAAATTTTATTGTTTAAAATTATTTTATTGGATACTCTCTGTATTTACATTTCAAATGTTATCTCTGCCCCCATTCCTAACCCCTTTCCCCCTCAAGTTGGCTCCATGAAGGTGCACCTTCCCCAGTCACCCTCTCCACATCAGTGTCTTGGCATTCCCCTACATTGGGAAAATACACTTTCACTGGACCAAAGGTCTTTTCTCACATTGATGCCAGACACTGCTCTTCTCAGCTACATATACAACTGAAGTCATGTGTCTCTCCATATGTGCTCAGTGGTTGGTGTTTTAGTCCATGGGAGTTGTGGAGGTTTGGTTGGTTGATAATGTTGTTCTTCCCTTGAGGTTGCAAGACCTTTCAGCCCCTTCAGTCCTTTCTCTAGCTCAGTCCAATGGTTAGTTGTGAGCATCCTTAACTGTATCTGCATGACTCTGGAAGAGCCTCTGAGGAGGCATCCATATCTGGTTCCTACCAGTAAGTACTACTTTGCATCTGCAATAGTGCTTGGGTCTATTGGGTGCATATGGGGTGGATTCCCAGGTGAGGCAGTCTCTGGATGATCTTTTCTCCAATTCCTGTTCCTCTATTTGTCCCTTTATTTCCTCCCGTGAAGGTTTTGTTCTTCCTTCTAAGAAAAACTGAGGTGTCCACTTTCTGAACTTCCTTCTCTTTGAGCTTTATTAGTTCTGTGGATAGTTTCTTGGGTATTTCAAGCTCTTTTGCACTAGCATCTGCTTATAACTGAGTACATACCATGAGTGCTCTTTTGTGAATGGGTTACCTCACTCAGGACGATAGTTACAAGTTCCATCCATTTGTCTAGAAATTTTATGAATTCATTGTTTTTAATAACTGAGTAGTACTTCATTGTGTAAATGTACCACACTTTCGGTATGCATTCCTCTGTTGAAGGACATCTGGGTTCTTTCCAGCTTCTGTCTATTGTAAACAAGGCTGCTATGAACATTGTTGACCATGTGTCCTTGTTAGATGTTGGAGCATCTTTGGATTATATGCCCAGAAGTAGAATAACTGGGTCTTCAGGTAGTACTATGTCCAATTTTCTGAAGAACTGGCAGACTGATTTCCAGAGAAAAGTGATCATAGGTGGGTTCATTTCTGGGTCTTCAATTCTGTTCCATTGATCTACCTGCCTGTCTCTGTACCAATACCATGCAGTTTTTAATCACTGTTGATCTGTAATATAGCTTGAGGTCAAGGATGGAGATTCTCCTGGAAGTTTTTTTATTGTTGAGAATGGTTTTAACTATTCTGGGATTTTTATTATTCCAAAGAATTTGTAAATTGCTTTTTCTAACTCTATGAAGAATTGAGTTGGAATTTTGATGGGGATTGCACTGAATTTGTAGATTGCCTTAGGCTAGATGGCCATTCTTACTATGTTGATCCTTCCAATCTATGAGCATGGGAGATCTTTCCACCTTCTGAGATCTTCAATCTCCTCTTCACAGTCTTGAAGTTCTTGTCATACACATCCTTCATTTGCTTGGTTAGGGTCATACCAATATATTTTTATATTCTTTGTGACTATTGTGAAGGGTGTCTATACTCTAATTTCTTTCTCAGACTGTTTGTTCTTTCAGTAGAGAAAGGCTACTGATTTGAGTTAATTTTATATCCAGCCTCTTTGTCGAAGGTGTTTATCAGCTGTAAAAGTTCTCTGGTGGAATTTTTGGGGTCACTTTATATACTATCACATCATCTGCAAATAGTGATATTTTGATTTCTTCCTTTCCAACTTGTATCCCTTTGACTTCCTTTTGTTGTCTAATTGCTCTGTCCAGGAATTCCAGTACTATATTGAATAGGGAGGAGGAGAGTGGGCAGCCTTGTCTAGTCCCCAATTGTAATGGGGTTGCTTCAGTTTTCTCACTATTTAGTTTGATGTTTGCTACTGGTTTGCTGTATATTGCTTTTACTATGTTTAGGTATGGGCCTTGGATTCCTGCTCTTTACAAGACTTAACATGAAGGGTTATTAAATTTTGTCAAATGCTTTCTCAGCATCTAGAAAGATGATCATGTTGTTTTTTTCTGAGTTTTTTTATATGATGGATGACATTGATGAATTTCTATATATTGAACCATCTTTGCATCTCAGGGATGAAGCCTACTTGATCTTGGTAAATGATTGTGTTGATGTGTTCTTGGATTCCGGTTTCAAGAATTTTATTGAGTATTTTTGCATCAATGTTTGTAAGGGAAATAGGTCTAAACTTCTCTTTCTTTATAGGGTCTTTGTGTGGTTTAAAAATGAGCATGATTGTAGCTTCAAAGAATGAGTTGGGTAGTGTTACCTATTTTTCTATTTTGTGGAATAGAATAGTTTAAAATAGTTTATATTTTAGGGAATAGTATTCCCTGTGTTTCTATTTTGTGGAATAATATTGGTATTAGGTCTTCTTTATTCTCTGCTTTGATGGTGGGCACTGCCTGTGTATGGCACTGGGAAAGAGGTGGTAGAAAATGTGCTCATTACCCATTAAAATCCATATGTGGCTTAGCCACTCCACCAGGCCAGAGAAGGTGTCTTCATCCCTGGTTCTCCTGCCCTGTCCCATGCAGTCCTCTCAGTGGGTTTGTGGCAGTCACTCCATCCAGCCTAACCTGGCCAGTGTAGTCTGTGGGGACTCAGAAGTAGCACCATCATGTTTGAATTCTCAGGATGGCTCTTTAAGATGAGTCCTGGCTACAGCACCCAGAGGGTTGCTGGGATAAGTGAATTTCTTCTCCAAAGCTAGACTACTGGTCAGATTTCAGGCGTCTTGGGAATTTAAACTGTCAGTGGATAAGGCCAGAAACATCTCCACAGCTAGTATCTGAGCTGACAGTGTCCAGTGCTCCTCTCTCCATATCCCTTCACCCTCAGTGTGGAGCTGTGGTGGCTGCAGGTAGAATCCTGTTTCTCTTGCTGTGCTGATGTCCCAGGTTTCTGTACTGTAGAAGTCAAGGGCTCTCCCGTGGCCACTGAACTAACTATAGCCACATCCTAGTTCTTTGGTTCTCTTTGTAAAGGAGAAGAGGAATGATGGGAATGCCTTTGCAGACATCTTGCCTCTTCCAATATGGCAATTAAGTGGTGTCAAATATCTTGTTCAAAATAATACATGAGATTGTTAAATGAAATCAGTGAGCTTGATATCAGCAAGATTAAATAAAACTCAAATATTTTAAACATTAGTGTAAAGTCATGGTACATTAAACTACAGGGTCTCAGCATCTGGAATGGTAGCAAACTACCATTTGTGATGATACTAGTGTCAAGCCAAAATTATTATTGTATGAAGGTATTTCCTCTTTATATATAGAATCTTGTCTTTATATAATGACTTGACCTTTTTCTGTTTATACTCTACCTCCTTCACTTAACTTACTGTTCTAGCTAAGAGTTCAAGCACTATATTATAGAGAGAAGGGGAGTGAATATCCACATCTTATTCCTCATTCTAGTGGAAACGCTTTGTTTTCCTAGTTTAGCATGGTGCTGACTGTGAGTTTGTGGTGAGTTGCCTTTGTTACAATGCAATATGTCTCCTGTATCCCTAGACTTGCCAGGAGTTTGTTCACATAGCAGATCATATTTATTGATATATGGACACTGAACCACCAATGCTTCTCTGGCATGAAGTTGATTTGATTATGGAGAATAAGCTTTTTGATGTGATTTGGGATTCAATTTGCAAGTATTATTTGAGAGTATTTGTATCTAGGTCCATCAGAGATATTGGTCTATAATTTTTTCTTTGTTTTTTTTTTCTTTTTCTTGTCTTTGTCTGGTTTTGATATCAGGGTAAGACTGGCTTTACAAAGGAAATTGGGTATGTTCCAAGACAGTTGTAGACTTTGTGTAAAGTTAGATTCTCACAGCCTCAGGGATCTGGAGAGGTACTTGGGATTTTCCATGCATCAAGAGACTGTAGAGTGGGCAATGGGGGTCTGAGATCTCAGCCTATAGTGGGGGTTGGGTGGGCTGCAGGGATGGGTAGGGTTGTGGTGCTCGGATCTCTGCCTGATAAAGTGGGATTGGAGAGGGAGGGTGATGGGAAGTGTGAGATAGTCTTCAGATAGGTCTTGGGGCTGGGTGGAGTTGATGGCATGAGCCCAGTGTCTCTGCCTAGCAGGGGTGGAGGGCATGCCAGAAGGCAGGTCGGAGGTATGCAATCCACAGGCATGCTGAAGGAGTACGTAAAAATTTATTTTTAATTAAGTTTCTAGCATTACCATCATTTACAGGGAGTATATAGGGCACGGGCCATTTAAACAACCATGGAAGGCAATCAACATGCTCAAGACTGTGAGAGTGTCCCCAAGAGAAGGGGCAGTTCATTCAGCACCATGAATTCAGTGGCAGAGGAGCAAAAGAGATGGAGACAGGGAGCCCATGTGCTAGAACAGACATAAGAGACATGTAATCCCACTGCAATTTATGATCTCATTTGAACACTGATTCTAAACGGTTTTTCCTATATTCCCCCCCACAAAAAAAAGGATAAAGAAAAAGAAAATATCTTAGTTACTTTTCCGTTGCTGTTCTAAAACACCATGACTGAGGTGACTCATAAAAGACAACATTTAATTGAGGCAGAACAAAGGCATGGCAGCAGGAACAGCTGACCTCATACCTCAATCCATAGACAGGAGTCTCACTTTTTAAAACAGAGAGAGCTAACTTTCAGCGTAGCAAGTCTTTTGAAACGACAATACCTACTCCTGTGACATACTTCCTCCAACAAGGTCATACCTCCCAAATCATCCGCAAATAGCCACCAGTTTAAGACCAACTATTTAAATACCAGACCCTTGTAGAGGGCATCTCATTCCGACCACTTAAGAAATGAAGGGGAAATACGTGTATATGTACGAATAGATATTTGATATTAAAATGATAATCTTTGGTGTGTGTTTTAGTTTTGTTTTCCATTGTTGAGAACAGACACCTTGACCAGGCAACTTTTATAAAGGATAACATTTAGTTGGGGCTGGCTCACAGGTTCAGAGCTCAGTCCTTTATCATCAAGGCAGGAGCAGGGCAGCCTCCAGGCAGATAAGGCACAGGAGGAGCAGAGAGTTCTGCATCTTGATCTGAAGGCTGTCAAGAGAAGACTGACTCTGGTCAGACTTGAGCATATATGTGAGACCTCAAAGCCCACTCCGATAGTGACACATTTCTTCTAATAAGGCCACACCTCCTAGTAGTGTCACTTCCCATGGGCAAAGCATATTCAAACCACCACAGTGTGATAAACAATGAAATAGGTTTCATTTAGAATAGGTTATCTTACCTTAAGAATCAGTTAATACTTAAAAACAAGACCTTTCCAGGCATGGTGGCACTTGATTTTAATCCCAGCACTTAAGAAGCAGAGGCAGGTGGATCTGAGTTTGAGGCCAGCCTGGTCTACAGAGTGAGTTTCTAGACAGTAAGGGCTACACAGAGAAACCCTGTCTCAGAAAAAAAAAAAAATGAAACAAACAACAACAACAAAAAACCTTAAAATAGTTCTCACCAACCTTCCTGAGGAAACATGCCACCAGGTGGATGAGTGACTTACGTTTTCTGTAAAGAGCCAGGGAAATAAAGCCATAGCACAGCAGAACAGAAAAGCCCGTTCAGGAGACACCTGGAAAACTACTTCACATTGCTTTAGTTCTTTACTTTTATTATACAGAGACAAAAATACTGGACAAAATGATAAGTCATCCATCCTTCCTGGCCTTTGAGCAAATGTGTGAACCCACACAAATGGAACCGAAGACAGCTTTCTTCTGAAGAACTTAGCAGCACATGCATCTCTCTTAGACAGAAACTCGCAAGCATAACCAGTTCTCTCCAGACATATTTCTGTTGGGACTTAGTTACAACGGTAAGGCCTAGGTAACAGTTATCTGACTAGCCTGTCATTATAAGGAAACTTTCTAATGCCAAGATTAATTACATATTCTGTAACGTCCTGTGCCCTTGGAAACTAATCACGAGAGAAATCAGTAGAATTGCTTTGTGTAGTTACGCACAATAAGCTAGGGCCCTGAACCAACCACCTAACAGTACTTCCTGCATCTATGAATAAGCTTTAATGGTATGTATTTACCTTTATAAGCTATCCCTAGGATAGACCCCCAACATAAGAGACATATCTGCACCAATATAAGAAGCTGTTTTGAATAAGACTTCCATTTTGAGTAGTGTTCTAGTAAAGTTTAAGTTCCCAAGACCTCCCTGGGAACTGATGATATACTACTTTGCAGGAAGAGACATGTGGGTAACTGACTTCCTGGTTAGCAAGTTAAGACAAGAATGTTAGACAAGTCCCATCTGGGTAGACAAGTTAAGATGTGACTATTAGACAAGACAAGTCCCCTGCCACAGTTGAATACCCCAACCAATGAGGGCAGAAACAGTGTACAACAAAGACATGTTTCCAAGGACATCCCCTACCCCTAAATCCTGATTGGTGAAATAACTTGGCACAAATGTTTGTGGATTTTGGGCTTAAAAACCCTGTGTCTTAACTCAGGGTCATGGTTCAGTTCCCAAATCTGGGACCATGGCCATAGTCAACCAGTCCCGTGGTACATGCTGGACAAACTGTCTGACTGAGATCAGAGTTCACATGGTCTGTGAGGCAATATTTGAACCCCAACAGTTGTGTCTGTCTCTATTCTATAAGCTTTAAGACACTCCTGTAACCAAAGCTGGATCAGATGTTATGCTGACTGCATAGCTCAGCAGTGGTTATAGGACTTCACAGATTCAGCCTCAGAGGCAACAGTCCAGTGGAGGGACTTAGCTTGTATGAGGCTGTCAGCATCACCAGGGAGCAAGTTCAGGGCCTGAGTGAGTCCTCTCAGACACCAGAACATCCCAGAGGGAGGAGAGCTTGGGAGGAAGCCACTGTCTGGTTTTCTTCTGCCAATGGCTTTGCTCCAGAGTCCAGGCAGACTGACTTAAGATGCCCCTTCCTCCATGGCTAGGTCCTTTGCTGCCCTTTCCCCACAAGCTCAGATGAACCAGGGACAGTCTGGTCCATTTTGTCCTCTTTGCCCTATGGATGTATTTTCTGCCCTTGCTCAATGCTGTGGCCATCAACTGTCTGAGATGTGGCCTGAGAGAGACCAATCAAGCCACCATATTGCCTCCTTCCAAATAGTCCAAGTCAGAAGCCTATGAAACTAAAAATAACTGGAAATGCTTTGGCTAGTCTGTGTCAAGGGAATGGGCCAGTTGAGGCTCCAGAGAAAGGAAACATGGAGCCCGACAATCAAGAAATGCATTTGTTCCCTGAAAGCTGTGTATTACTTTAGCAGAAGAGAAATATACAAGTGCCCACTTATACATTTCTAACTATTTGATAATAAGCAGACACGGCACACAGTGGCCAGGAATCACATACTAGGGCAGAACCAAAGTGATGTCTGTCTATAGGGTCACAAGCATGTTTCCTGGAAGGGCCCTTCTGGAGGAAGTGACAAGAAAATCCTGTCTGGAGGTGCTATATGTGGCCCGACAGTGAGGAGGAACGGTCCCTTGTGATCTGCTTGATGAATGCAGTCAGGACCAGGAGAGGCGGGAGTCAAATGGCCCTTCCTGACAAACCCTTTTCTAGGACAATAGGAGGAAATGTCAGTTTGGAATTTTTTATAATATGCAGATGAATGGCTGAGCAGTTGCTGTTTGTTATTATTATTATTATTATTGTTGTTGTTGTTGTTGTTGTTGAAGTCCTCTTAAAAAACTCCAGCTATGGCTTGATGAAATGAGGACTTCGGGGGTGTACCGAGCAGAAATGGAGGAGAGAATGAACCATGTTTGACAGTGCTAGGTGGGGAGTGGGTGGTGTGAGGCCGAGTCCTGGAAAATGAGCCTCCTCTGTCCAACATGTGGCACTGAGTGTGCTCTACACTTCAAGCCATGGCTCTGACTCTGGGCACACGTTCTAACCTAGTGGGCAGAACCAGCCAAAGGCTTGCCAAAGAAACACTTCCAGCCAAAGAGTTGAGAGTCTCACTTATCAAGTTAGTTTCTCTTGGCTTAATGGCCCTGAAATAAGCAACTATTCACAATGTCTGTTAGGTGTACATATATAGTTATCCAAATTTTTTATTTTTTTTCTGTCCTTTGTTCCCAAACCACTTGAGAGGAATAAGGTATGCCTCCTTCCCTCCCTGTCCCTTCTCCTGCAGTCTCCACACACAAAATACAAACTTTAGTTGTTTAGCTTGGGGCCTGTTCCCAACCACACTCCCAAGGTGGGCAAGTAGCCTCGCACAATAGAAAGCCCGGCTCACCCACCACCAGCAATCAGACACTCCACATTCCCCAAGAAGCCCTTGGCAATTGTGTAATACTGTTTTCCTTGCTTGATACTAAAAGCAATACTTTTTAAGATATTATAGAGTAAAATTAACTAAAAAAATCTAGACTTTTTAAATGTGTGTAAAAGGCAAGAAAGGATGTGTTTGGACGGGTCAGTAGCTTTGCAGTATGGAAATCACATGAGCTGTCTTTCTCAGTTACCCTGCTTTTTGCTTCCTGTAGGAAAAACACAGTGGCCTTTGCATCCACAGGCAGGCTAGGGTGATGACAATTTTATGAGCCTCAGAGGACCATTCTTGGCCGTTTGGGCTGAGCCTTGCTCCCTAAGCGAAGCAGGTTAGCACTGCTAAGGCAGGGGCAGACAGTGTTGGTCCCAGGGTGAAGTCTGTGCTCGGGAGGTGGTTACAGAACGGTGCTTCTCGAGCAGGTATCTCGGCAAGATTTCCCCACTGTTGTGTTCTCATGCATCCGGTTTTTAGGAGTAAACGTCTGTGGCTCAGAGAAACCCACTGGTAACCTGATCACCCCCCTTCCATCTATCAGTGGAAGACTAATACACTAAGACCCTCACACAAGTGCAGAAGCAATGAGAAGCTAGGAAAATGGTGAATCAAGTGCCGTTTTCTCAAAATGCATCTTTTCCCGAATTACCTATCCTCTGACATTTCCAAACATGGCTCATCTGAGAAGAGAGGGCATTGCCTAAGCCTCATTTTCTCCAAGGCTTGGTAAAGAAGCCACAGCCTGGTGTTGGAATGCTCTGTTCCTTTTGGGTGCCACACTTTGCTGGCACACTGTTCTGGGATGAGTTATGTCAGCATCCCTGGACACATGAGCCTTCTGACCACAGGGACAGTGCAGCTATGACTGTAGCCAAGTGTCCTTTAAAGATGTTTCCAACTCTGTTCCAGACGTGGCTTTCATTAACGACAAAAAGATTTTTAAGACTTGTGTTTAGGATATTATGGTCATTAAATTCCTGATTAATCTTGCTTATTTGGCTAATTGTTCCACCTGCTTTTCTCATTTGTTAAAAAAAATATACATTTGGCCTTTTCCTGTTGGTCTGAAAGCAATATACTTACTTACATGTCTACATGGTCAATTTGCACATGTGCATCATGTTTCTCAGTGGGCCAGTAGCTTTAGCCACATTTCCCGAGAACTAAGCACTTTCAGGATACCTCTAATTCTTCTTACTTTGCTCCTGATTTGTGCTATTTTATTTAAATGCAGGCACATTGCTATTCACTGTTGTTTCAGCTGGTCAGTGTCTGCTGGTATTAGGGTGCACTCTCACTGTGCCTCCCTACCCCCGCTCCCCTAGAATTTTCTAAAATGATGGCATGTAGAATTTCAGCCTTTGGTGTTGCAACAGAACTCAGCTTTTCCTTATTCTTGAAACTGTTTTAGTGGGAATAAACTTGTTCAGAATGATTTCCCTTTCAGACAATGACAGCTACTGCATCTGCTGAGGCAGTCATCTCTTTCCTTAGAACATGTTTTGTTTTGGCTTTCCCCAATATTTTTATTAGCAAGTCTATGAAATAATAAGCTTCTTCACTCCCATGTGCTAATACTGTACTTTGCTCAGACTGCCCACCCCATCCTGGGCCCTTCAGTGACACCCTCTGCTGTTCCGGGCTCCCACTTTCATCCTTGTCTGGATGTAATTTTATTTTGCCGGAGATGCATTGTGATTTAGTCTTTAGATGGCTGCTTTCCCAAGTTTAGGTGAATCCTGAAGCCTTCTGAAAAACAAGGTAAGGACTTCCGAGCAGGACCTCACTCTGCCCCATGCTGGCCCACTTTGTGATCCTACCACAGCCTAAGACACCTGCACAGATGCGTACAACGTATTTTTGATCCTGTTCAGCCATTACTGTCCCCTTGCTATTGGTCCCTTCCCTCATTGTGTTGTACGTAAACAGCCTTCTCTCTGCATTCACCTTAAAAAAAGATTCTGTGAATGAGAAAAAAACTTTCCTTATGTCCAAGCCTGATCTATTTTACTTCCAGTTACATCCATCTTTCTGTTTGATGTCCGTCGCTCTTTATGGCTGAATACATACACACGCTGTGCATACATGCACATCACATCAGTTGTGATGGAACCTCTGAGGTCATTCCATAACCGGGCTGTAAAGAGTGCAGCAATAAACATAAGTGTGCAAGTGTCTCTGAATGATGGTGACTTTGATCATATACCTGACCGGTAAATTCTATTAATGTGTAAAACTCCCACACTGCCTTCCACAGCGACAGCACGAACTCATATTCCCTCCATCAGGTTCCCATCTCCCTCTCCCCCAGTCATCTGTTAATGTACCTTTGATAATAACCATTCTGACTGGGAAGAGACGACGGTCACCGTGGCCTCACTTTGTATTTTCCTGGTGGCTGACACTGATTTATTTATTGGCAATTTCCACTTCTTTTGAAAAGTCTGTTCAATTCCTACTCTCTGGGGAGTTATTTTTTCTTTTTTGTTCTTTGTATATTCTGGAATCCCCCTCCTGTTAGGTGACTAGCAGAAAACTCTCATTTGTAGGTCCCATGAAACCCTTGCTATTTCTCTTGAGCCCCCAAGTCCTATTTAATGCCTGTGCCCACATCATCTAGGTTTCATTTCCACTCTCACATGGAGGTCTTCGTTAGTTTATTTCTATACAGGATGGGAAGTATAATTCCAATTTTAGTTTTCTACACCTGGACATCCCATTTCCCAGCACAATTTGTTGTAGAGGTTGTCTTTTCTTCACTGCAGAATCAGGTAGTACATGGATTTATTTCTGGATTCTCAATTTTGTCCCGTTAATCTGTTATGTCCGTCCATATGTCTGCCTGTGTATATGTGTATGTCTGCCTGTGTATATGTGCATGTCTGCCTGTGTATATGTGTATGTCTGCCTGTATGTATGTATGTTGACTGTGTATGTTTGCCTGTATGTATGTATGTTGACTGTGTATGTATGTCTGCCTGTATGTTGTCTGTGTATGTATGTCTGTCTGTATGTATGTATGTTGTCTGTGTATGTATGTATTGTCTATATCGCCATACTATTTTTTACTGAACTTCTTAAAAATGTATCTTCAACCCTTCTTCCTGCTTCTAGAATATTCTTAAGACCAATGCTAGTCCTTTTTCAGTTTGTTTGCTTTAAAAAAAATAAATTCCACTTCTTCCTATGCTAAACAATCCCTTCAAATCCATGTCCCAGTTGTTGTTCTCTTCTATAGCATTTGGATTTTAAAATTCTCATATTCTCTTAACCCTCTTTTCAAATATTACATGATTTAAAATCTCATTCCTGGCATGTTTCAAAGTTGTTTTCTTTTAAATTTTAAAGACATACTAGTCTATCATAACTCTGTCAGAGGCCCCTGCTTTTGTTTGTTGTATTTTGAGATTACTGTGAACTGCTCATATTTCTTAGAACGTTACTTTCACAACTCAGGTTATGCTTTTATTTCTGCCACCACATAAGGGTTCTGCTCATCTAGTTCAACCTGTGTTTCTAGACTGATGTTCTCATAACATGCAAGAATGTGATTCTATCTATCCATCTATCATCCATCCATCCACCCACCTACCATCCATCCATCCACCCACCTACCATCTATCCATCCATCCATTCTTCTCTGAGTATAAGTTGCTTTCTTTGGAGTGTCCCAGGGGCTGAAGGGTCTACTGGCTCATCCTGAAGAGTAGGGTAGACTTTTGGGGGACCTGCTTTAGAGCACTACCGTCTCTGTATATCATATCTCTCCTGGCCCTCAAGACTGAGTTCACAGTTCCCATCCTGGTAAACATCTCTAGGCAATATTGCCTTTGCTGTTTGAGAACCTTTCACCTATACTTACATTTTGACCTGGTAATTTCTTTTTTCCAGTTTAGTACTCAGAAAACTATCCAAAAACTTGGTGCAGCTTACTTGCAGATGCCAGGTTGTTTGAGTCTTCCTACACTTGACCAGACTGCCTTCCTTTCTGAAAGGGAGGTTTAGACAGGATATCACTAGGTAGCCTTCCTGCTTCACCTTTTTAGTGCCGAGATTCTAATGTACACACCTGTTTCTGGATTTCTTGTTTTCAACCCTTGAATTTGATTTCCATCCTTAATGGCTATGATGAGGTGTGTGTCAGTGAAATGAGGAAACTTGAAAGTATGTAAATTGTGTTTGTTCACAAATAAAATTTATGAGAAGAGAGTCCACAGATTTCATCAAACCCTGAGCTTGTGACTTGAGATAAGAACAGATGAAATAATTCCAGTTTTATTCCTCATCTATACGCTTATGAAGCCACTATTTCAGGAGCTGAAGAATGTAAAGTCTCTAACTGTGCCTGGAGATTCCTGCTCTCTGGCCTGGCTGCTTACCCAGTTGATATCATTGGCATGTGTGAGCTAACCCAGTCTTTCTGGGTGCTGAGGATTTGAATTTGTGTCTCTATGCTTGAGCAGCAAGCCTTTTTACCATCTCCCAAGATAGCATGACTGTACTGACTTCCTTTCTTTAGCTGGCACTGATTCTTTGCTTGCTTATGCTCTGCACTCGACCTTTAAGAGCTCATCTCACGGGCCCTTCTTTATTGGCTTGATATTCCTTTTCTAGAAATGTAAAGCAGTGGACTATCTCAGCTTTGCAGGCTCTGCTAGGATAGCATAAAATCAACGGTGACCACTACGTGAACGGGCAAAGCTATGTTCAATACAACCATCTACAAACCAGACGGTGGGCGGGACTTGGCCACTGGGGGTGGGTGCTGCCAACTTCAGCTCCTCACTCTAGTTATCTCCTCCAGTGTGTTCCCAAATAATACCTACACACACACGCACATGCACACACACACACACACACACACACACACACACACACACGAGCGTGCACCTTCACACTGTACACATGTCTGGAGCCCCTCTGTATCCAACTCTGTATTCTCTGGATACCTATTCACTCTCTGCATTTAAATGTCCCCAATGCTCCTAAGCCTGTTATCCTCCCAGCGCTCTTAGTAAATGGTACTGCCATCCAGAGCTGTGGAAAATGGGAGCCATCTTCATCATTCCCTCTCTCATCCTCTGATTCTTTGGAGGGATACCTAGAAGAGGTAGGTCTGGAAAGGGCAGTTGACACACACAGTCAAATATAACATTTCACTAACAGAACTAAACTTTATTTCCATGTTTGTTACATGTTTGACTTTGATGATGAGTACATGTTAGAATTGACTTAACATACAACTTGGGAGAAAGTCTGATATTCTCCACTGAATGAGTTAAAAAGGAATGTAAAACTACAAAATACTAGTTTTAAGTGTGAGTCCTAAGTTATGGTAAATACAACAATAAACATCTTGCTATTTTTCTCTAATTTTCCAAGATGGATTTCACTATAAAAGCTTTTTTATTCCCATTTCGAGAAAGGACGGGCTACTCATAAAAACCTTTTACTTTAAGTACAGGGTACAAATAAGTCTCAACACAAAATTCTACTGCCTACTTAAAGTTGTGAATTAGGGGGACTAATATCAACTGCAAACCTAGTGTCTTAAGGGTTAGTCTAATCTAGGGGTGACACGCAACACAGCTGTTTGCCATTTGTGTCAACCATTTGGTACTCCGAATAGGGATGGCCAAACCAAATACTTAGTGACAGAAATCCAAAAATGAATCTGTTCCAAGGGGACCGGGGCCGAGAGGACTCCTTCCATCTCTGGACCCAAGGAAGCTACTAGTTTACACTGCGTGTTTCCAGACAGAATTGGCGTGTACAGCTGGCAGAATTCACGTGATACAAAAACACGGCTTGTGGTGTGCCACAGTGAGCTTTGTGTAGCACTCTCCAAGCCTTTGTGAAGCAGCACCGTCCCTCCTGGAGACACACAGGTCCATACGGCTCAGGCTGGCTTTGAACCTAACAAACCTCCTGTGTGTACTCAAGTATGGACTACACCTACACCCACCCAATCTTAGGTACATTTTACTGTTGAGCCAGGTAGCACAGGATAGCCTAAAATTTGCTATGCAGTCAAGTATGATGTTGTTTTCCGATCTGTGTCCACCTCATTTCTGGGGCTATAGGCATGTGGTCCACCATGACCACACTAAAGTTCCAGTTTTTAAAAGTCAGTTTAAGATAATGTATTTTCCCCCCATGTATTACAGGATAAAGATTACTAAAAATGAGTAATGCTTATTCTAAATTTTAGGATCACCTGCAAACCCCTCTAATTCACGTCATGTTTTACATGATTTATGGCTTTTAATATTCTATCTTAATGGCAAGTTTTTAAACATTTTCTAAATCAGTTTTCTAGTATCAGATTCTTGAATGAGAAAGAACAAGAGAAACTCTATAAAATTCAAGTTCCTCCCTTCCCAGAAAAACCAACATCTCTCTTAAAATGCAAAAGCACGCTCCTTTTCTTAGAACACAGGCTAGTGAGCTCTGTGGTTGTTTAGTTAACTTACCAAGCTCTGAGGACTGTCTGGTCTCTACAGCAACTACTCAATTTCTGCCACCAAAGCGGGAAGTGGCCTTAGACAGTGTGTAATTAAAAACGAAGAAGCAGTGTGAAGTTGGCCTGCAGGGGAGGCTGGCCAACCCTGGCTTCGAACTGCGTAGTGTCACCTACAGGTGACCTGGGAGTCACCTCAAAGACTAGTGTCTTGAGTGCAGTGGCTGACTCAGGACCTAGTAGTAAATCATTGTAAACATTTTGAGGTTTGGTATTTTTAAGTTTAGCTAAATCTCTTCATTAAGTAAGATTCTTCTTTAAGAATCAAGCTTTCCATTGGGAATATCATCAAGAACGTGCTTAGGTATTTGTTACTGAGGGTTTAATCTAAAATTAATAAATGATGTCCATACAGTTTAATATCCAATTTAATTTTTAAAAAAACTTAATGAAAATATAACAGAATCAAAACATTTAAAATAAGTACACTCACTACCCACTCCAGCAATTCATTTAAGTCATACCAACTATAGAATATGAAAAATAAATTCAGAAGTGTAATTACTTTAAAATACACTACTTCCACCTTCAATATTTTACATTTATGTATATATTCTATAGTGGAAGCAGAAATTCTCTCTAAAAACATTATCTTCTTAAAATCTTGAGGTGCATATTAGAGCCACAGGCAACATCCGACATATAAAACTGCAGAACAGGCCTTTGGGATTTGGCATCACTGGTGCATTAGGATGACCAGGGTAGAGAAATGTACAATGCCTAAACATCCAAGTAAGAACCATTATTCTCTTCAGTGGAGAATGATTACTGCATATCCTACAAGGGCAGTGATGTTAGTAATTTGTTGGGTTTATGTCCTGACATAATTTCCAAATGTACAACAACACAAACAACTTTGTTAAGGCCATGTTTTATTTGCTGATTAATGGACAAAAGGCAATGTAATTTATTTCAAGTATTTTCTTGAAAGTCTGTGCTCATAAAAATCATGAAAAGTTGGAAACAGACTGTTAAATCACTGAAACTTTAAATATATCTTACACAATCTCGTTTGTACAAAAATACAAGTTAAATATAAACATAAAGCAGGCATGGTAATTTTATGCAAATCTGTTTTATGTGATCTGTAGTTATATATAAAAGTTTCTTGGTTGTGTTATTTGTGAAAAGATCAACACCAGATTGAGTTACTATCTATTAGCAAAGGGCCCTAAAAAGCTTAGTGTAGCATTAATCTTGTACATGGTCATAAGTGTTTTCTAATTTGAGATCATCTAAACACTGGGAAAAAAATAAAAGGGCAGTATGTCCATAAACCAACAAATAATCTGGCTGCAGTGTATCATAAACACAAACCCACACATCTATACAATGAACATGTTAGACATACTCACAGGCGCACACATACGCGCATGTATGTATACACACACACTGCACACACAACAACCCGGCCACATAAAGCCTAATGAGGAGCCACGTCCTGCTCGATATTCAGCTGTGCATTTTTTCTGACTTCATCAAATGAGTAGCTTTTTGTCACCTTTCCATTCTTGAAAACCGTATGGAGAAGATCCTGCAGAATAGAAATTTTGTTATTAAAAAGACCATCTACCAGATATTCAGATCATGCTTTGACAACTTACTTAAGAGGTCAAACACACAAAGCTGTTGAGAGCATCGACTTACGACAGTGAGATCAAGATAAACACTCTTAGACTGGTTTTCTTAAGGAAGAAGCAAAACACCAGATGCCTGATCTTTTCTACTGCTGAAGAAACACGTTTGCTTGGGAGAATTACAAGTAGTCCTGGTAATTATTACTCAGAGTCTGGCCAAGCGCCTCAACATTGTTCAGACCTGCCAATCTACAAGTTTAATACATTTGTTAGCCATTAAATTTTAGCCTTAAAAATGGGTAAAAATCCAAAAATCCAACCCAAGACAGAAACAGAAAAACAGGTACTGATTTTTGTCTCATTTTTAGTGACCAAGTTAGATAGACGGTTAGTGCAAAGTCACTGACGAGTGTCAAGAGGATGAAGTCTCATTCTCCCTCAGGCCCTGTACAGTCTAGTGTCTATATGAACAACCCACTTTAATTCATCTTAGTTTCCTTTCTAATAGCACACATGATGCTAGCTGGCACCTGTGTGCTCCAAATTAGTGTTCTAGCTGTAGCATTTCTTTTGTGAGTTTCAGTAGAAACTACAGAAAATGCTGGGTTAATTATATTAGCCAAATGTGTCTGATTACAGAGACTACCATCAGGCTTGAGTGGACATTAGGTGGCACAGATGCTTGAGCACTGTTCAGTGTTTCCTCTGACTTTGCATCATTTGAGATGACCCAGTAGAGCTGAGCCTTGGTAGCTCCAATTGCTTGGTAAGATCTACTCAAAGAATTGCTGGCTCTTACATGAAGACATTTAATTCTAAAGCCTGATCTATTAGTTCACATGGTTTTCATAGAAGCATTATGTTATCCTAACCCCAAATTTTAAGAGATAATGAAATAAAAGTAATTGTCATTAACAGTCAGATTTGTACAGTATTAAAGCATATTAGCAATAAATGTGTACTTATATTTAAAGACTATAAATACTCATGAGACGTCCTTCCATCTAGTGATTAGAGATCAGTATCTTTTAACCATCAGATCACATGGCCTACTTCAGCACACGAGCTATATGTTCTTTCCAATTTGGTTAACTAGGATCAGAAAACTGTTAGATAATCTGAATAGCCCACTTCATTTCTATGATACTAAGACAATTTGCTTTATCTATTTATTTATTTTTAAGCTCAGAATTCCCCGATAAATCTATTTAGACTAAACAAAACCTTCTAAAGTGGCTATTATTAAATTCTAAATAAACACTTCCTTTCACAATGTTTAGAATTTGGCTAGTTCATCTATTATAAAGTTACAATATTTTACTATACTACAGATAGTTTATGTGAAGACCAAGAGCAACATCTAATAGTATTCTTTGCTGTGCTTCTCTAGAAATTAGTCACTGTTCATTGACAGTAAAAGCCATCAATACCCATCACCCTGGTCACTGTGGGAAAAATTATCTCCGTGTTACAACTGCTCTTAAACAATTTGAAAGAACAACACAAAAATTCCTTTTCTTAATTTGTAAAGCCAGTTCATGACTGTTTTAAGAACCCTAGTCAACAGATACTTACATGGCCATATTCCTCAAGGTCTCCTTTTCCTTCTTCAAGAGTAACAAAGTTCCCCGCTGGTGTCCTGTGGAGGGATAACCGGCCCTTTTTCGACCTTTTGTTGGGATCAGCAACTGGGTCTTTAAAGACATTAACCTGAGAAATCCAAATTAAGAGAAAAATGATGAATCATCTCCCACCGAATGTCTCTAAGACACGTGTACAGCGAAGCTCTCGCCTGTACACACAAGGCCTTAGGTTGGACCACTAGTTAGACTCAAGTTTTTTTTTTTTTTTTTGGTTTTTAAAAGTGTATTATATACAAGTTTTAAAAGTCTATAGTGTTGAATATGTAACTACATCAGTCTGCAACTCTGTTTCCTTCAAACTATTCATGCTGTGGAAATGAATCTTGGCTATCTTTCAGAGGACGATTTAGAGAAACTCACTGAGTTGCTCTTACATAACAAATGTGTTAACAAACTGTAGAGAACTAGGGTGTTTAAGACAAAGACAATCTTGTATAATCTTCCTTTTTCATTACTTCTTATCTTTATCCTAATAAGAGGCTGGAGATACAGCTCAGAGCTCGGCCTAACGTGAATGAGACAATGTACAAACACACACACACACACACACACACACACACACACACACACACACACACACACACACACAGTTGGAGAGCCTGCTGGGCAGCATAGACATGTGAGGCACAGACAAAAGTATGGCTACAAATCCTAATCCAGGAAGGGTCACACTGCAAGACTGTGACTCAACACTAACAAAAACAACTTTAAAGAATCTGAAGACAGTACAATGTGTATTTTAGGACTAGAAAGGTGGGGGCAAATCTAAGCAGACAGCACCAGCAATGGAAGAGCAACAGTCTCAAGACTCTCCAAAGACAGGTGGACTCAGCACACGGGAATTCTTCAGGTGAAGATGGTCAAAGCAGAACTCTGTGGAGCTGGTTTTCTCCTCCACCTCTATGTGGGTTCTGGGCATTGAACTTGCATGGTAAGTCTGCTAAGCCATTGTGCCTGCCGTTCTTCAGGGCTCTAAGCTTTCCCTGACCCCTACTCCACAGAATGATGAAAGACGAAAGGGGTGGCTGCCCAGCTACACTACAGCCACTGAACAAGAAGACTCTGCTATCAAAATCAGAAGCTCAAACTCCACCCTCAGAATAGAGTCTTGACAGGGACATACTTGGTCATCATTAGTATGTGATGGCCAGGCAAGCTGCCCACTTAATCTTACCCAAACAGAACCAACTTCTTATGCAAAGGCATACACAATACACTGAATCCCCTGCCCCTTAAATGACTCAGTTTATTGGTTCCCATGTCTATCTCTTTTGTTACTAGCTGACACCTTTCCTATCTCTAAGTTAGGCAGTGCCCATCAACATCTGAGAACCCAGCAGCATAGCCTTCTGACTGTGGCACTCACTCTTCCCAGAGAGTAAGGAGAAGAAAAGCTGAAGGACATACCCCAAGGCCATTGGTTACAACATAGCTGCACTTGAAGGAGCAATTCAAGAGGTCTCTGGTTAACTTCTGTAGCAAAGCGCCGCCAGAACCAAAGGAGATATTCTCAATACTCCACTTCTTTTGTTTCATTCCCTCTACAATCTGCAAGATTAAAAACAAGGATGATGTAGACAGAAGGGTTCCAGGGTAAGACGCTAGACAGCTGAAGGCAGGGAAAACCACACTGATCTGATGGTAGAAGACAGGACAATGTGAGAATAAAAGCCTTGGGAATCTGTTAGACTTCAAAGAAATCCTCCTTTTATGAACTTTGAGGAGTCAGTACTATTTTAGTGGCATCAGAAAATCATTCTAGTGGAGAGAACCTGATGGCAGCCAAGGAGAACAAGTCGCTAGACACCAACAGAAACAAGGCGCTGTACTTTGTCTACTACTACTGAGATTTTTGGCTTCTTCACAGTAGAAGCTAGAACAGGATGCTTCAGGGAATGTTGACAGGGGAATCTCAGGATGAGGCTGGCAGTCAAGGAAAGGTGGCAATTTGTAGCCCTCCCCATCTTTACCAAAGTTAAAGTATCTGAGTAGCATATGTATAGAGAAACTGTAACTATGAATACCATTTCCTGTGTCTAAAAGCACATGAGATTTATTTGCAACATGAAAAACTCAGGCACTATCCTCTAGGTGTGGGCTTCTTCCACCTGCTTTGCTTTGAGAAACAATTTAAAATATTCTTCCTATATCCACGAATGCCTCTGCATCAACAGAAAACTACTTGCCACAGACAATTACTTTCAGTTGTCATCTTGACACAAGCCTGGAGTTACAGGGAGAGGGAACTTAACTAAAGCATTGCCTATGGCCAGGTCTATGGGACATTTTCCTAACTGGTAACTGATGCAAGAGGGCCCACCACACTGTAAACAGTACCATTCACAGAGAGATGGGCCTGGGCTATTGAGAAAGGTAGTCCAATGAGGGGGTTTAGAACAAGTAAATGTGCCAGCCCCAATTTCTATACTCAAGGTTCCCCACCATTCCCTGTAGGTTCCTACCAACTTAGTCCTTCTCACACAGCAGCTTCTAATGTCCCAAGACTCAGTGTCTTAAAGCACAGGCAGTTCCCAATTAAACAAGGTAGTGTGGGAGGGTAGGGAGAGGCACCTTCATTCTGTTCCTTCAAAACTCCAGAGACCTCACTCTGGAACATAGGAGATCATGGGAATAACATTATACACCAAAACTTTCAAATCTTTTGAAATTAATGTAATCTGGATACTGACTTGAAGTCATACTACTTAGTTTTTTTGTGTGCTGTAATAAAATACCCCGAGAAAGCACTTAAGGAGACAGGCTTATTTGACTAACAATTCCAAGTTACAGTCCCTCACCATTAGGAAGTGAAGACAGCACAGGACCCAAACCCAGGAAACTATCCACAATGAGTGGCCACCCCACCAGCTCACCCACCAACCTGATCTAGATAATCACTCATTGGGACTCTGTTCCCAAGTGAATCTTGCTAGGTTCTGTCATTCTAACTATGAATGCCAATTCTTACACTTTGGGCTTTTCAAACAAAGTATTTTTCTTTTTCTTTTTCTTTAGAATCCTATCTAGAAGGCAGCTTGTGAGGCCTGGAGAAATATGCTTTGGCTGCTATTTCAGTATTTTAAGCTTCTATCATTTCTAAACTTTAAGTACTACACCAAAAGGATTTACCATCAGAAATATTTTAAATAAAATTCACAATTGCATTTAAATTTGAACGGGCCATTTATGAATTTTAAAAAAAGAGCTGTTTCAAGAATGTCCCAATAAGGAGATAAGGACTGGAACATTGGTGTAAAACACATTACCTCCTGTAAAGTATTGATATCCACTCCATCTCCTTGAATGACTCTAAGATAAGGTGGCAGCAACTTGTAGCCTTTTGAGTTCTCAGTAACAGGAAACTTCTTGCCTAAAATATCTAAGACCTGTGAGAGAAAAACACATGACATATGTAACTAAAACTGGGGCAGGCTAAGGGGTGCTCTCTAAAGTAGAAAAATATTTTTCCTTGTTAAACAATTTTGAGAAGCAAAAAATTCAATTACTTAATCTTAAACCACACATAAAGTTATAGTTTGTTTCCAATACCTTTTAACCATACTAAAAACAGGCACACTCTTTCCACTTCAGTTCATTTATGTCAGTTACCAAAGCCCCACCAAACATGCCCGTTTCCCTTCACATCTTTCAATTACCAGATTCAAGAGGAAAAAATCTGTAATATTTAATCTGCTTGGTTTACATATATCTGACATTTGAGTCTCAATGTTGAGAGAAATGAACCGTCACATTAAGAACGATCAAGATTGACGTGTAAATAACATGTAGTCACCCAAAGCTCTCGGCTCCCTAACGCTAACTCTCGTGGCTCTCCGACCACTGCGGCTTAAGACTGTACAGCAGCTCAAACACTTGACCTGCCACACACCCCCTTCAGATAATAATTACTCCCTGACATAACTGCTTAAAGATCCTAAAGAAAAAGTTCATGTAAATGGCTCTTTATTCTTGTCACAATGGCAGTGTAGAGCTGTTTCGTTGTCAGGTGAAATACTCTCAGGCTAAGGCACTGAGGCTGGGACATTTACAGAATAAAAAGCGCTCCTGTAATCGATGCTCCCACCTCCACCTGCTCATTAGCAGAGGCGTCTCTGGGATACTAGGACGTCATTTCCATGTCTCTTAACCTTGGCAGGTCATTTTGTCCTTTACAGAGATGGCGAAAGCTACCAGAGTTTTGGTTTTGGTAAGATTAAAGCCAACAGTGGTGTAAAGCGCCGCACTGTAGTTCTCTAATAGAAGGATGAACTCCTGCTGTGACTGACACTTTGTAAAGGAAAATCAGGCCCTGACCACCAAAAAGGCCCTCCTCTGCTTATTAAGTAGCAGTATTATCTCCAGTCAGACATGACTTGAAAAGCAGTTTGAATTATGTGTAGTTTTTATTACCGTGAACACACGCTTCTGTTCTAACAACTTCAAAGCTGCAATAATGACTTCTAATGAATGGAATAAGCCAGGAGTAGTCTGATTGATGACAATGCTACTAATTCTGAAGGCACATAAGGAAGTATTAAGCAGTTCTTAATTGTCTACTTGACAATATATAAATAAACTAACCTTTATATCCTTTCTCTGTAATTAATGTGTGACCTGGGCAAATCTATTGCTCCCCCTCTCTAATCGAAAACTCAGAAAAAGAGAAGACTTTCCCAGAGAGCCTGGAAGTGATATCTATATAAATGCGCAGCGAGGTAGCTGGTGCCCAGGCATCCTAATAACACACAGTACAATTACCTTCAACACAGTGTCCAGCGGATTTCCAGAATCAGGTCTGATGATCAGTGGTGCCTCTGTACTTCTCGATACTATAAGATGTCTCAGGTCTTCACCCCATATTTTCTCACAGGCATTGTAAATGTCATAGCTATCGCTGACCACAGACACAGGCACTGATGAGAACTGCGTTACTATGTGTTCAAAAGCATCCTTTTCATGGTCTTTCCCCCACGCTGTTATGGTACTAGAAGACAAAATGAAAAGACAGACTTGCTTAGGCAGACACATGACCTATTTGTGAAGCACCATTACCCTGCTCATTACAGCACATTGCTGTGTTACAGGGAGGGGACCCAGTGGAACCAGTGTTCATCAGAAGGCAAATGAAGTATGTGGGCCAAACCACTCCTTGGCCAATTTGTTTTCAACACTGCAAGTTGACTATATTCAGCTTAGCAGTTCTTATCACTTAGCTCTTAAAGCAATAGTTATTCAATAATAAACTGGTTTTTGTTTCAATCTCCCTCAATCTACTCAAAGTCAGTGAACTAAAAAGCATGTGCAGCTAGTCTTCCATACTTCCGTATTTCATGTAAAAAGGGTGAAAACATACTCCCATTTTTGCTTGGCAATGCTAGCACTTGGTTCTCCTTTTATGAATTTCTGAAACTTATACCAAGACATAATTGTCTTTTTTTTTTTTTACCTTGCAAAATCTTTTATGTAAAAACAATTATCTAATGCTTTACTATAGTATATACAGTCAAATAACTATAACTGTGCATATTTTACCTTAAAATGTCCAGGAACAGGCAGTGATGTAGTTGAGAATCTTAATAGCTAGTTTGAACATAATATAATTTAAGATAGAAAACAAAATGTAAAAGCTTTTACTAGGAAACCATATTTCATTCATCCTTTAAGCTGATTTTCTCAGGCACTCTTTGATGAGGATAGAAAGCAACCAACAGAACTATATTAATTAATTATTTTACTTATATTATTCTCTTTATCCTAAAGGGCTAACTAAGGTAAATTCCATTTCTGTCAATGGCTGTTAGGAGGAGCTGGCATAAGACTACACTCATTGAAACTGAGAAAGGCCTATTTATACAAGACTCGTCACAATGAATGCTCTTCTTACAAACCAGGAGCCATATCACATCTCGACTTCACGCAGTTTCTGCATGCTATAGGGAAGACACAGACAAGAAGCCCACTTTCATCAGAACTATTCCTGTCCTAGAGAGGACATTTAAGTCAGAGAACTAATTAAGCTCAGTGATCACCAACCCTGGAGAGATTCACAAGGCAAGAACAAACTGCTACAGTCAGGGATTCCTGTTTATGCAACTCAACCAGACTTGACTCAGTCTCAACAGTCCCAGACTGTTGTTCATGTATGCAGGCCTGCCAATCTCAGCCATCAGGAGGAGTTGTGGAATTTCTTCATTTCCTTGCTGCTCTCCTTTCTCCTTTCTATTCGGGAACCTGGCTCTCTGTTACAGACTTGCTGGGTGGACAGCACCTCTTGACCACAGCCCTGTTTTATTGATGGCATTTCCCCAGACTCCAGTCATCAGATTAGGCTGACTGACACCTTCCCAGAATCTGAGAGAGAAGGTGCGAAACTGAATCACCTTTATTTTCAGAGTCAAATTCTCTAAGGAACTATTTACAACAGTAGAAAAGCTTTAGAGCTATTTTAGGTATTAGCATTTATTCTAACTGGCCTTCTGTTGGAAAATGGTAGCTTCTCCTTTTGTGTGGTTGAACAGAGGAACGGAAGGAAAGAGAGATGAATTGGGTGCCCAAGACTACCCACTGTATCAGCTGTTAAGTCGAGCAGGCTTTTAACCAAATACAGAAACTATTACAGGTTCATAAACAGAACAGACTTCCATCCTGTGCGTGCATACAGTACTCTTTTGATTTAATTCAGCAGCTCCAGGAGACTTTCCTTGTCCTTAGACTCATGGTATACTCATACTCATCTGCTAACAGCCTAGTATATGATTACTACATTAAAAATGTAAAAGACATGAGTACAGACTAATAAAAACACAAATAACTTTCATCAGCTAACACCTTAAATTTCTGCTGCTTAATCTCAAAACTTTATATAGCAATGTCCTTAATGTTAGCTGAACATATTCTGTATCACAATTCAAATAATTTATTTTAGCAATTTTATCTCCTTTATCAACTTCTTTGCATTCATTTAACCAGCTAGCTCCAGACCTAACCTCCTCAAGACTACTGTTTCCTACACTACTGCCTAGAAAGCCTAGCTTCTAGGTTTTATATTTTCCTGCTATCCAAATGACCTAAAATTGGTCTCTAATATATCATTTGCTCAAAACCTCAGGATCTACGCTTTTTGAAAATGTCTAAATAATAGTAAGCTAGAACTGAAAATAATCATGGCACTTTGGAAATGGAGGCAGGGGAATCTGGAGCTCAAGTGACATAACAAGTTCCAGGCCAGCCTGGGCTACAGGACATCTGTATTAAAAACAGACAGACAGACAACAAGCTAGCACAATGTGCACACACTTAACACTCAACATTAAGGCTCTTAATAATTAACCCTCACGCAACTTCTCAATCTTTTTAAATATACCCTTTTCAGCCCTTAGTTCCTAGAGCACACATATACTCTATCATAATGCTTAGTAGACAGTAAAACATGAAAAAATATTACTCAAAAATTTCAGCTGAATTTTATTATTCCCTTATAAAGTGAAGAGTCTAGATATTATCCCTATAAAAGCTTTTTAGATCCAGCCAAAACTTGTTTGGGACTACTACATCCTAATTGTGCTTCTTTAAATAAAAATGCTTAGCAAACAGAGCTGACTGCTACTAGTGTACTATTTTTATCTTGCACCTTTCTGTCCTTTGCAGCACCAAGCAGACTGCTTTGTACATGAAAGCTGGGGAGTTAACATGCATCAGTGAGACGTACCCAAACATTTACAGAACTTTACCCGTTCCTGGATGACTAGAGTGAAGGAGGCTAAGAACTAGACACACTGACTACGAACGCTGTTTACTTCCCATAAAGGGATCTCTCAAATTAGACGAGCTGCAACCTAGACTATCACTTCCTAGTTAGTGTACCTTTGGTTCAGTAAGAGCAAATACGTACGCATAAGAGAACCAGAACTTCTTTTCAAATCATTACTACTAAAATGGCTTTCTATCTAGAATTAAAGATTTAGGGTCTAGCATCTTCGGTTTCCTGGGCAGAGATAGGTGAGATCACAGAGAGAAGCAGGGAAAGTAAGCAGTACTCACGGTGTTCCCAGCTCCCACTGAATGAAGAAAAGTCTACCCACATACACAGTAAAGCAAATGAAAAACCATTCCTTAAAATAACACCAATATGGCAACTGTTAAGTGTTAGGGAAGGTCTTTAATTCTTTTACTAGAAAGGTTTGGAAATCCTAGTCCTGCTGGATACTAATCTTTGTAAAAAGTGTGCACAGTCCATGAAGGTTTATTTAGTATCTGGCTCTGTTGTTAAACAAGTTTTAGAAAGCAATTTTGTTCGTTCATAGGGCCAGAGAGAGCCCTGGGCCTTGTGCATGCAAGGCCAATGTCCAAACAGCAAACATGAAGACAAGAAAAAACTCAATTTTACCTGTGCTCTGCTGCTGGGACAGAATAGCCTGGAACAGGGTCTTTTGTCCCATAGTACTTTTTAATGAGAGCAATTCCCGCCACAGTATCTGTTCCTTTGAAGTTAACCAAATGAGCTGATGCCCCGATGCCGGCAGTCTGGAAGATCAACCACAAATCGAGATTCAGAGAAGGAAATAACACTCCATTTGCCTCACCCCAGTGTCCTGACCCTTGTTCCTGTGCTGCTCTGCAATCATCCGCTGCCCTGGTCTGTCTACCCCTCCGTCTAACATAAAAACTGGAACATGTGCTGAGAGGTATGTGCCATGTCCTGGCAACAGGATGACATGCAATAGATACTCAGTTATCTGTTGCTATTCCTCCAGAATCGCAAGAAATGGCCCACTTAAAAGCAAGCTCAGTCTCAGTGATAACTCCAGAAGTTGAGAGTGGCCTCTCACTGCAGTAGTTTTAGATAAGAATGTTCCATAGAGGCTCAGATATTGGAACACTTGGTCTCCAACGGCTGGTGCTGTTTGGGAGGGTTTAGAGGTACAGCCTTGCTGGAGGAAGTGCATCACTGCAGGAGGCTTCAAGGATTTCAAGCCTCATGACATTTCCAGTTTTCTCACTCGGCTTCATGCTTGTATGAAGCTGTGAGCTCTTGGTTTCCTGTTCCTGCTGTTACATCTCCTGCCACAACAGGCTCTCCTACCTTTCTTCCATCTGTTGCTTTTGGTACTGATGCTTTCTCACAGTAGGTAACACACCACTGACAATCCACATTGTGTGCCAGGAGGCTCATCTGGTTCCTTACCTCTTGCGAAGAGACTCCTCTGTAACCAAAGTCATGTAACTTGTACTCCAGACCGTCTAAGTTACCAGAAGTGTCTAACAAATATTTGGCCAGTATTTTCTTCTGCTCTCTTGAATTTGTAGCTACTGTAATTGGATACCAGGACTGAACAAGAATAGTCTGTAACAAAAAATAAACACATTATATTGGGTTCCTTCTGAAGAAATCATAGCTTTCTTAGAAGGAACATCCTGTACATCTGAACTCTTAGAAACTTCAGTAACTTCACTAGGCTCTCTGAGGCAATAGACAGATGTGCACTACAGATGTAGTCCGTCTGAGGAGAGATAAAGGATATACACTACAGATGTAGTCCATCTGAGGAGAGATAAAGGATATGCACTACTGATGTAGTCCGTCTGAGGAGAGATAATGGATGTACATCACTGTAAGCAAAGATCAGTGAACACTCAAGTCTCAAAGAGACAACTCCAAACAAAAGTTTGAATTCAAAGCTCCAAAGAAGCAAATCATTTTGAATGTCTGATGAGGGATCAGTTGATACTGAGGTAACATCACATTGTCCTACGTCCCCAATGCTTGTTCTCGATGTCTTTACCAAACAGGCCCACAAAGCAGCTCTGACGTGGGCATTAGACTCTACTAAGTAATTATTTAAAGTAGACAAGACTTTACTCCTTTAGACTGACTTGGTTCTAGTAGGGCTACTGAGATTAGAGAATTCTACTTAGAGACCCATGCTTAGCTTTTATTAAAGCTTGTTCTAAGTTGTGTGAAGTATTTATGTAAGGAAGTGTTAGACCTGTTAGGTTCGTACTTTCTAGTAAGAACTACAGTTTCACTTTTTTCTTGACTGTCAGAAAACTAACTCCAAATCCAGGCTGATGTGTAACCACTGGAATCACACTAGTGAATATGGCTTGGGAATTTCTTACACTTCGTTCTAGAATGTTACATTTCCATTTTAACGGTCTAAGCCTGATAATGTGTACTATTAGATGCAGCTTCCCATCTACTTCAGAAAGAGCTAGAAGATATTACTAGAATGGCACAATTTGCTCATCTTAAAAATAGAGAGAGGAGAGAGACTACCGTGGCTTTATAGACTCCAATGATTGAATCGATATGGCCCCTCAAAGCTCTTCTCATTTGAAGCTCCAGTCCTCATCCCTTGATTCTGGGCTATCCTGTGATCAATCACCTTTGTCTCTGTCCTTCCATCCATTCCCCCTCCCCCCCCATCCCACGGCTGTCTGCTTGGCGTAGCTGAATGCAGGTGTTTAAATCCAGGGAACATCTGGGGATCATAAAACCACACAGAACAGTAGCTTCGTAAAACTACTAAGGCTGGAACAGTTTGCTAGGCAACACAACTGAAGCAGCTCTCACCTTTGGCCCATCTGCGCTCAGAATTGCTCTACTGATCCCATGGCCAATCCTAACTCCTAGTGGTGGCCTCTGTGGCTTCATACTGTCATGGGATATCATTCCAATGTGAGCTTTAGGCAGGTTCTATCATTCTTCACGCTTATGGTTTGACCTCACCCCCTCACCCCCACTATCTGTAGCCATTTTGCTCCATGCATGCCAGCTATTTCATTTAGTTGCTGAAACATGCCTGCCAGTCATTGACACAGAGAAGTGACTTGTCTTACAGCAAGGACATCCTGACCACATACCCTGTATAAGAATATTTGCGGGGTTTGCTAATCTTCCACAAAGCTTTACGTAAGACCCATCAAATTGAAGGTCATTATGAGCTGTTATGTCTAAATATGTTGAGTCAGGGCTGAGCACCAGGCAGCACTTCCTACACCTATGTATGAGCGCACTGTGGTTCTTGTGGCTGACGCTGAAAAATACTAATAAGCCAAAAAGTTATAATAGTCATGCTCTGTTATCCAATGTTCTGAAGTTCCTGCTCGGCCCCCACCCACCACCCTTCCCTTACTCAGGACCAGCCAGCTGAGGGTACTGTAAGCCAATGCTCCTCTCCTTGCTAACTTGTGAACCTGGTTTTTCCTAGAAAGGCTTACCCTGAGAGCAGACTAGTACCACAATTAGGCTTGAGTCCTTCTTGAGCTCCTGAACACTGAGTACTGGTGTGTGTTCAAATAAACTAATTTTATTTGACTGAGATCAGTGTTTGTATGGTTTTGAGTGGCGATTCTCGAACACCAACATTTACTAATTAGTTTCTTTCAATTAAGACAGAATCACACTGTGTTGTCCAAGCTGGCCTTTTATATTCCTGTTTCTGCCACCATGTCTGGCTCCTCACGAGGTTTAATTTCCACTTGCTGTTTTCCACGAAGTATGAGGAGGAATGACAATTCGAATGGGCGGAGGTTTTCTCTGGCCTTGCCATTTTCCCGCTGTAAACTTTTCCCGCTGCAGCTTCACCAGCTTCACTGCACACCGCAGCCTTTGCTCAACTCGTCCCTCAGCTCTGCACCCACTCATTCAAGGCCACCCCAATCTTATGATTCCTAGGACAGAATTACCCATTCTTGTAGTGCCAACTCAGCAGACATGATATTCATGTTCACAGCTAGCTAACAAGCTGCAGCTCTCTCATAAAGGACCATTAAGGTATAGCTTACTCTAATTGTTGTGCCAAGCATCCTGTTGAGTGATAGATGGATAAATAATTAATTTACTTGTTGAATCAAATTCAATCAGCTCTACATTTGCTTGTTTGTTTTTTCCTATAGTGCTGTGATGTAGCCCTGGCTGGTCTTGAACTCAGAGGCCTGAGTGCTGGGATTAAAGGCACACCTGGCTCACCTCTATGTTTTTATTAAGCTCAGTAGTCAGTCCAGGAGTATGACAAAGATAAACAGCACAACCTGAAAAACTCTGGCTGTGTCATACCACCGAAGGGTAACCTCACCACCGAAACAGTGAGGTAACTATCACACAGTATTGCAGAACACCACCAAAACCAGCTCAAAATACACTGCTATACCCCCCCCCCCCAAAAAAAAAAGCAAATGTGGGCTGAAGGCATGTTAGCTTGGGCTAACCCAATGTCTACCAAGTTGGCAGGCCTTGATGGCAACTTCTCCAAACAGCAACATCCCATGGATCAAGACTGTTTCTAGCAGAAAACAGAAATATCCTTTCAGAAGTGCTTATTACAATGTTACTCACAGAACTGAACTGGTGTGGCTGTTCCATCTGCTCACCTGGCAGGCCTCAGTTTCTCCATCTTTGAAATGGCATTTTATAAGTGTAATCTTTTTAAAATCATCTTTTAGTAGTAGAAAGGTTTCACTCTGTTTTTTTGTTTGTTTTGTTTTGGTCAGAAGGGATTATCTGGCCTGGTGTGTTTGTTCCCCAGCCCTTTGTGTGCCTGAGACTCTGCAGAGCTCCTAGCCCCTCCTAAACTGAGCTGACAATCTGGTGTGGAAGGACTATGGCTTCTCCCGACACCAGTGCTCATGCAGGTGAGTGGCAGTCGAGGAGGGCACTCATCCTACACATACTCCAAGCGGAACCGAACCATTTTGGTGTTATTTTAAATCTTTTAAAGGAAGAGCATGTTCAAGTTTCTTAAGCAGTGTTTGCTGAGTCTGGCAACAGATTTTAAGTACACAGTGGGAAACTGAACTGAAGACTGGTTAGAGTAGAGATGAATTTCTTCAACAATGCAGTGACTGTGCATTTATGTTTAGCAAAGTGTGTGTGCCTTTTCGGAGGCCAGAGGTGGCCTGTTCTATCCTCTGCCTTGCTCCCTTGAGGAAATGGACACTTTTTTTTTGAAGGTGGAGCTGATTTTTGGTGAGGCTGACTGCCAGCAAGCTCTAGCAATTTCCCTGTCCGTATGTCCATCCCCCACCTCTACCCAGCATTGGTGCTGCAGGTGTGCACAGCCTTGCAGCCTTTTGTGTGGTTACTAGTCAGTGGGATTCTCACACTGGTGCAGCAGCAAATACCCTTATTACTGAGCCATCGTCACAGCCTCATACAGTTAGTACTTTTTATTAAAATTGGTATGTGTCACAGGAGGGAGAGGAAGAATGGATTGCTGACCACCACTCTAAGCTGCCTAACAGATGTTTGTCCTTCACATTGTGGTTCCTTAGGAATATCCAGTCACTCCCAGAAGACTCTAGAGGGCAAGGTGAACTGTTTAGTCACTTGCCACTTCTCCATTTTTCAAGTGTGTGGTGTATGTGTGAACATGCGTGTGGGTACCTGAGTTTCATGTCCAGAATCATCCAGGAATGCTCTTCCATCTTACTGACACAGGGTCTCCCCGGCCAACCTGCTCTGCAGAGTCCCTGTATGTGCCTTCCAAGGCTGAAGTTAGGTGGGCTCTCAACCCCACCTAGCATTTACATGGGTTCTTGGGACCTGGGCTCCTGCGATTTTAAGACAGTGAGGCATCCACTTGAACCACTGAGCCCCACCAGTTCCCACTTCTCTACTCTAGCTGCCCTCTGGATCAACTGATCACCTGACTCACTGACGAACCACTTATTGCAAACTAAAAGTGATCCATGCTTGGTTGGGTTTGAAGATAAAATGGGAGTCTGGATGTACTAGCTGAGATGGTGTGCTTAGGAACCATTCTGCTTCAAGGTGGGAGGGTACAGCTCAATACAATACGTGTGGGTGTAGCATGTATGCAGTCCTGTGCTCTGGGTTCCATCTCTGGTACCACCCAAACCAAATCCCCCTAACCTTTCTCCTACTTTTGTGGCTTTATAGTCTTTCAAAATCAAAATCTCTGAACACAAACTAAGATTCCTTGTCATGTCATTGACTTCTAAATCACAGTTAATTACAAGTTTTACTATACAGTGCAGGCAATTAAAACTTGTATTTTAGCCCACTGTACCCTTTCTCTAGCTTTTTTAGGCCTGCCATTAGTTGATGCCCCATCAAGTATATAACAACATTTTAAATTCTCTGTCAACTTAGTAAAATATATTTTAAAGATATTCTTGACTCTTTTTTTTTTTTTAAAACATCTTGTATTATGCAGCATAACAAACTACTTTTATGGATACTGGAACGTAAATACCATCCAGCACTATGGTATCAATGCTTGGTTATTTCCTCCACAGATAACTACACAGTAATCCATCAAGAAGCCAGTAGTGTCATCACCAAAACTAACCACAGCAATGTGGAACCACATATGTCATACATGTAAGAAACATCTCTCCATCCCCCCAAAGAAAAAACCCAGACTACATATATGCCCCTCTCTTAGATTTAGAAACACAGAATCATGTCTATATTTAGAAGTTGAAAACTTCACCCCCCCCCCCATCAGTGCATGAATAGATTCTAATTGGAACAGAACTTCCACCAGAAGACTGTAGTTATAAAAATGAACTTGGGCTACTTTTCTCATTTTGCTCTAAGCTAGTATACATGGGGAATGACAAGAGACTACTGGTGTAGGCTGTTCATGAGGCAGAGGCAGGAGGACAGTCAATTCAAGGCCCGCCTTAGTTGTGACTTAGGATAAGTGAAACTTTGCCTCAAAGAAAATGTGATAAAAGAACAGAAGATGTAGTTTCCTGGGAGAGTTGCCTAGTGTGCCTAAGCCCTGGATTCCAAAAGAAACACACAAACATTGTAGGCAGATGGCAGCTGAGCTTTAAGTAACCAGTGTCAGTCATCTGATTTAGACAGAATCTCTGAAGATAAGATTTCATTTAAAAGGACCTAAAAGTATCATTTAATAATGATAAGGAAGCTGAAACAGGAGGTAACTGTAGATTACACAGCTTTACCAGCAGCAGCAAACTCAGTAGATTCCTAGTTCAATGATCTCTTATTACACACACAAAAACAACACCTCCCCCGCAACCCTCAAAATCAGAATTTTGAAAAATTTTGGAAGAAAAAAAAAAAAAAAAAAAAGAAAACCCCCTACTCACCTCAATCCAATTGGTAAGCCAGTAGCACTCCGGGTCTGTGTTTTCCACTGTGAACAGCACATTCCCTCTGGGGATGACAGAGCCCTCAGGAACAGCCTTTACTTCAATTGGGAGATGACCATCATATTTCTGGCAGGAGGCAACAAATCATTCATTCATTCAACAGGTGATACTCAGCTGCCTGTTGGATTAAGTTTTTTTTTTTTTTTTTTTTTTACATTTATGGAAACTAAATTTTGGCACTGCACAAAGTATAGATGTTGTTAAATCATTAGCAATTACCTAGTTAGGGAGTGTATCCTGCAGCTTCTAAAGTGAGTTAAAATGATTAACAACGTGTGTACCAATCCAGCACTTTAAATTCATGCTGTTTCTGCTATGAACACCTACCATTTACGATCAACATGGATCAAAACAGCATTTCCCCTGACTTATTCAGAAAAGTGAGAGTAAGTTCATTCTATCATACTCTAAAATTATCCTACAAAACAGCTTGCTTGACATAGGTCCTTTACATAGTTGAAAAAAAAGGAAAGATCACAGACTAGTGTTAGAGAACACATAGGGAAGAGGAAGTCACTAACCATAGAAGAATTTTAAGTAAGCTTATCTGTTCTATGGCAGTATACTTTTAAACCACAAAGACCCTGACATTCAATGCCTAAGTCTAAGTTATAGCCCCTCTAACCTCATGTATTTGAATACTTGGTTCCTAGAAGGTGGAACTGTTTGGGAAGAATCAGGAGGTGTGTCACTTGAGGGTGGAGTGGGCATTTTTCTCTGGCTGTGGAGAAGATATAAGTAAGCTCCTAGCCCCTGCTCCATCAGTTCCCTGCTATGATGGCCACAGTGTCTTAGCACAGCAAAAGAAAAATACCTAGGCCAGTTCCCCCTCACATCCTTTCACAAGATGAAAGGTATAGATAACCCTTGTGTAGAAGGCAAGTTTTTATAAAATCCTAAGAGTTTATGTGACTCAAGACACAACATTTAAATGAGAAAAAACTATTTGCAGTGAAAAACACTGGAAGCATCATGATGTAGCAGAATGCTGCTTTACACATCCTGGTTCATCTCAAACTTATCTGCAAGACCTTTCGGAGTCATTTAACAGCTCAAGACCTGACTGTAAATTGGACCAGACTAGATTATGTCTAGTGAACCCTAAGATTTCCTGCATAATCAAGACTAGCCACTAGAGATTCGACACATCACTGCATGCTATCTTCATAGACCCTCCCAGAAGGGAGTGATGGTAAATGCACATTAGCTCAGCCAGCAAACTTGCTTAGATATGCAATATGGTATTTCTGACTTTATCAAAGCTCCACAGGTACCTCATATTAGCATGAAAGCATAAAACTCATTTTATTACAAACTACAAGTATTTCTAATATTAAGGGTTTGCTATGCTATACAGCATATTCTTATTTTAGTGTAGTGTAATAATACAGGAAACACTAGACTAAGACTAATAATTCAATTCCCAGTGTTCGGAACCTCAGGACATTATGGTAAAGTGAAGAACAAGCACCAACTTCAAGGAGCCATGACAAAGGATTCTGACTGCTTGGTGAGAAACAGTTCCCAGAATTATGTTGTAATAAATTTACAGCATCTATTCTGACACTGCCAAGTAGCCATACCCTTTAAAAATTATTAATCTATTCCCACTTCTAAGGTATGTTTTCCAGAAGTCACATAGCATAGTACTTAGGTCTACTGTAAACTATCAGTTATGAGTCACACTATAGGAGAGAGCCAAATGTTACTTAAAGATTTTTGTAAGTATATCTAAAAATAACCATTATATTGAGATCCTCAACAAAAAGCTTTATAGTTAAATTTTCTATTCAAATTCCATGACAAGAAATTTTGAATTAAACCAAAACCAAAAAAAAAAACTGACAGCCATTTTTACCTCAAGAATATAGTTCCATCCTCTTTCATTAAAGACATCATCTTGGAAATGTTCTCTGTACACTTCTTTGGCCTCCTGGATTTTCTCTTTGGTCACTACTTTACCTGGAAGCACAAAGGTGGCATTTATGTTCCTAACTGCAGAGTCACCACAGCGATGTTTGCAGCTCATGACTGAAAGGGAGGATGAACCAACTCCATCAGGTCAGGAGCAGATTCAGAAAGGAACCTGTACTTCCAGGGTTCACCCTAAGCATAACCGTTCATTCACTGTAAAAGCACAGGAGCAGCCAAGCACAGCGACTCAGGAAGCCAAGGCAGGAGGATCATGAGTTTTGAAGCCAGCCTGGGTTACACAGTGAGATTCTGTCTTGAAAAATTAAAACAAGCAAGCAAGTAGTGAACAGAAAACAGCTTGCATAGAATCAAAACAAAATAAGCAATGCATTCAGAGCTCCCTACACTTAAGAAAAACAATAGCTTATCTCCAGGCGAACTTTCTTCAGAGATGTCTCTGGGGCTGGGAAATCTGATTTTCACAATTAGGAAAATTCTACCCACTCTCAGTTTTAGCTAGCTTTTCCGTCTGTACAGTGAGGCTAGGGTACAGGGCTTACAGGATGGTGAGAAGAAATGCATGGCTTAAGATACACAGCTATTAGAACACACCAGCCCAGAGCATTTCCTGAAGTACTGACTGACAAGGATGGGAAGCTAGAGGGCAGGTAGGTGGCTTTATAAAGATCTGACAACAGTAAACCTGAGTGTACAAGCACCAAAAGTTAACTCAAAACCAAAGGTAATGAATTCAAGGTGGTTTTTGGCAGTGTTCACCTGTGTTGGATCATGAAGCTTCATCCAGTGGGGTTTGCACACACATATGCACTTTGCAATGTGCACGCTGTCACACCATACAATGTCAACAAATGCTGCCTAAAGTATCTTGCTTAGCTTTGAAGCAAACTGCAATATTTTTACTGTTTATACAATATCCTCTGCTCTTACAGAAACAAAGGTTTAAGCACAGAAGATAGACTTTGAGTGTTTCCTAGCCTCTGAGAACGTAGTTTAAGCTAGTGTACGTTTGTATTTACTGTTTACAGTGTTTGATCTTAACACCGCTGTTTAAGTTGCTGACAGGAGTTTCATAAAACAGTCCTCATGCATTTGGCTTGGGATTAGGACAGAACTCCCATCAATTTATGAAATGGCCCTGAACACACTTCTGCCATTTATACTACATATTTATATGAAGTAGCAATCTTAACAGTGTGATTAGAAAATCAAAATATTGACTTTAAAATACTTTGAAGATTCTCTATATTTTTCAGTATCAACTATTCAGCTAAGATTAAATTCTTTAGATAAAAATAGGCACAGGTACATCAATGTTTAGTCCTTAATAAAAGGTAACATTAGATGTATTATGAAGCTTTATTTTTAAATCAGCTAATGTTTGCTTTGTATATCTGTTTTATATACTTATTATTCAGGATTGTGTAAACATTGCTTGGAGTAAGAAGGAATTGCCAAAAAAAAAAAAAAAAAAAAAAAAAAAAAAAAAAAAAAAAAGGAAAAAAATTGCCAATGGTAGACGTTTAGGAAGCAGCACTCTAGGCAACGAATATGGCGCCTATGCGCGCGTATGTGTGTATGTCTGTACTCATGCAAAGTAGGCAATGCAGTATGTACTGCAGCATGTATCCAGTGTATGCAAAGTACACAATGAATAGGGCATATGTGCACAGAGTGCTCAATCAATGCAGCATGTGTGTGTAGTTGTGAAAGATAGGCGATAATGGAGCACATGTGCATGTGTGCAGAGTATGCAATCAGTGAAGTGTGTGCACGTGTGCAGTCAATGTATGCAATCAATGCAGTGCACGGATGAATACTGCCTACATATAACTTAGAAAGTTACAGAACTAAATAAGTTTATAACCCTGAGAAACAAATATAGACTACCACATTTATTTAAAATACCCTGTGTAGTCTCTATTTCATACAGTAGACTTTTTACACCTAGCTGAGTTTTCAGTAATGCAGCATGTCTGACCTATCTGACCTTAAAGTCACTATCATTTGCAGAAAAATTTAACTTAATCTATACTCAACTAAAATTATTTTTGTTTTAAACTTCCAGATATGTAAGTTCTTTGGATCTGATTCTCTGCCTAGAAACTCCATTACATAATATGGTGTAAATGACCTCGACAAACAACCCACCCCTGAAAATTACTTGGGGAATTTTTCTGTTTTAAAATGCACTCAGTATTAACCCCCCTATTATAAATAGTTTTTAAAAATGAAACTTTAGGGTATATCTGAAGCAATATAAAAATATTCTAGTTAAACCTACTGTAATTCAAAATGAGTCTCTGAATTAACAGTAAATTCCTTAATGAGTAGTAAATACCTCTTAGTGAATGGTTAAGACTACAAACAAGAAGGACCTATGAATATTACTGACTGCCCTAAACTTCCTTTGGAAATACCCGTTTCAGAAAGCCTTTCTCCATCTTAAAACATCACACACACTCTCTCTCTCTCTCTCTCTCTCTCTCTCTCTCTCTCTCTCTCTCTCTCAAGATTTAATGCATTTAAATTAGCAGATCAAAAATTTATAAAAGAAGTTAAGCATGGTGATAGCTCAACACTATAATGTTAACATTTAGGAGGCTGAGACAGGAGACTACTGTCAATTTGAGGACAGCCTGAGCTACTTACCAAATTTAAGGCCAGGCTAGGATACAGAGTTGCAATTAAAAGATGTTGTAATTAAAAAACAAAAACCAAACAAGCAAACAATAACCAACCCTTCTAAAACAATACCTAAAATGGTAATCAAATGTAATTAAATATCAAAATTAGATTACTCAAAAAGTTACTTCAAATAATAGAACATAGCAATATAGAAAAATAAGAAGTCACATAAAAGCAGTGTTTTAAATGTACTGGGAAAAGCAATACCTTTTAAGTACTTATTAAGAATGTACTGCAACCCATAAAATACTGTTTCCTCGTATTTCACCTTCCTTACTTTGGAGTTTTCAGTCTTCTTTTCACGGCATTCAAAGTAGGAATAAACTTTGCTTGTGTTGGGTGGGTATTGTTTATAGTGAGTAACCTATATAAAGAAAAATACTTTCATTAGGAAACACTGAGAGTAGAATTATAAGCCTTCAAATTATTTCCAAATCAGAAACTCTTGTTTTTCACTGGTTACCCCCTCACCCTGGCGACACGGAGCAAGACACAAGTGAATGAAGCTCAAATTCTTCCAATGATACCCTATCTTACAGTCAAACTACCAACTGAGAGATTACACTTAAGGGGGATTAATACACCCCTCTGGGTGGAAAGGACCTCATTTGGTCTTAGGGTACAGCTTTTCTTGCAGTCTGAGGTGCACAGTCATTATCCAACAAACCAGGGCAGCCAACTTAGACAGGCTGTACACTTGTTTGCTTTTGGTGAAATGTTTAGAGACTGGGGCACTTCAGATGTGGGGCTTTGGAATACTTGGCTGTACTTGTATTTGGGGGGTAAGACCTGCCTACATAAAAAATGCTTTTATCATTTCTGTGTGCATGTTTGTTTTGTGTGTGCGCATGTGCATGCAGGTGTGGTCTTCCTCGGTCATTCACTGCTTTGCTTTGAAGACAGTATCTCTCATCAGCTCAGCCGCACCATATGGCCAGCAAGCCCAGGTCTCCTTTCTCTGCTTTTCCAGCACTGGCATCGGAAGCCCGTGCCAACATGCCTGGCTTTTCATGTCAGGTGCTGAGATCAAACTCAGGTCCTCAGGCTTGTGCAACAAGCCCTCTTCTGATTGGGCCATCTTCCTGGTCTCCATATTTTGTCTGTGACTTGTTTTATGAGATCAAGTTTGAAATTTTGCCCCTGGACATCCATGCTCAAGATGTTTGAGTTTTGGATCAAAAATGCCCAACCATTACTATGTACCATGTTAAGTCAATGTCTCCTCGTGAGACATTTATGCAACTATGAGGCACCAAAGATGCTCTTGAATGCCAAATGTTCTACAGAAACCTGGATGAAAGCAACAGGAGCAGCAAAAATAATGAAAAGCAAACAGAAAGCTTGTTTTAGGAGCTGCTGAGATGGCTTAGTAGATAAAGGTACTTGCTGTTAATAAACCTCATGACCTAAGGTTGATCCCTGGAACACATGTGATAGGCAAGAATAGATTCCTGCAGGTTATTCTGTGACCTGAACATGGGCACCATGGCACATACCTCCCTACACATAAATATAAAATGTAGTAAAACATCTAAAGACAAAAATAGAACTTCCCATTTTGTTAATTCTCAAACTGCTTTTGAATAGTAAGTTTCTATATGATCTTAGACCTTATGAATTTAAAAACATGAAAGTGTCCTAACAGTTTCTAGTCTATGAATTTGGTAAAGGCCACTGTTAAAAACTTACCAACTCGTTAAAAAAAAGTTATTCACTAGACTTACAGTGTTATTTTAGTGTTTTGGTCACAGTAAGGCAATTAACTGTATAAACAAGGCATTTATTCATAAATGTACAAAGTTACAAATAAACAACTAGAGTAGTGTGCGTTTATACAGTGGGAAGAACAGAAAGAGGAGCTGTAAAATTTACGGTACAGGGTTAAGTCACAGTCACAGTGGACCAAACTTCATGGGTAAATATAGTTCACACCAAATTCCCAGTTAAGCTAGGATTTCAGGTTTAGGAAAGCAAGTGTTTCTTTGGTTGAACAATCTCAATCTCAGTGAAGCTTGACTCTGTTCTAAAGAATCTTTGTAACTCAGCATTAGCGCTCTAAAATAAATGCATTTCCACTATCATTTCTGAACAACCATTGTGCTTCCTCCCCAGCAAGGCATGTTGGCAGCTTCCCTTCCGCTGCATACAGACTGAGGTATGTGGGGGTAAATCTCTACAGTAACATGGACTTTGAGAGCCTGGGTTCTGCAGCGCCATCTTGTTTAGGCACAGCAGAAAGCCATAATAAAAGGCCCAGGAGCCCATGGCCTGATACTACCACCAGCTTAAGGAAAGCTAACCATGCAAACCAACCAACCAACCCACCCAAGGTAAGTACATTTACAAATGACATTTCAGTAACAATTAAGTTCACTAGAGAAAACGATATGCCACACTTAAAATATACCTGAGACATATGTAAACCACAATTCCTTCAAGCTACAACCTGTAACTCTGATTCTTTCAGAGGAGCCTAGGTGTTGAAGTAGGAGAAAGGAAAAAGGAAACAAAGGTCTGGATCACACAGTACGTGCTTTTATTAAACCTCAGGTTCACAGCAGCATTTCACACCATCTACCCTGACTTCTGCAGTAGCCCATACACTTATCAGTGGTATCTGCAGCCAGACTACACTTTATAAGGCTGGCTGGGGAATGGGTCAGGGGTAAACAATGCACAAGCAGGACCATAAATGCAAGCAGGCGTGCCTGCACAACTGCCATCACAATCATTGGGAGGAGCAGACAGGGTCCACAGAACAGACTGGCAAGCAAGACTAAACCAACTGGTGAGCTCTGGGTTCAAGGGAGACCCCAGTTCTATGTGATTTTAGAGAACAGTTGAGGAGGGTACCAGACATTCACCCCTGGTTGCTACATACTCACACACCACAGCTCTACACCCAGAACGGCCCAGAAGCACGCAAACACACACGCCACACATAAAGCAAGTTAATTTACTTTTCAGCTAAGTCAAAAGAGACAAAAGTTGAATGGAAATACTCTAACTCGTTTAGCTCCACCAGTGTCTAAAAGTATAATAAAACTTTCCATCATTGTTATAATTCTGTAAAACAACTAATGACCTTAATTAAAAAAAAAAAAAAAAAGTTATTTTATGTGTGTTACCACATTCATGCAGTGCCTGAGGAGGCCAGAAGAGGGCATCAGACCAGTGGGTTGAGTTACCACGTGGATGCTGGGACCTTAACTCCTTTCCAAGAACAGCCAGTGCTCCTAACTGCTGAACCATGTCTTCATCCAAGAGTAGTTAATTTTCAAAGCTTTGTTTAGGATACTTTCTTACAGTGCTTTATAACCCACTTTTGCCTAAGAATACAAATGTTTCCTATGCTAAAAAAAGATGCCATTATTTCAAAGTTACATAGGCTGCTTAAGAAAAATGTAAAAGATTTTAGAGAATACAGGTTGATTCAAAATGTCTATGCAAACTGACCATGAAAGAGAACTGTTAAGCTGTGATCACTCAGGATGCTGTTTTTAGAACACAGTGATGTTTAGACTGAGTTTTATGGGAATACACAACAGGTAAAGGGCACTATTTTTTAAATGCAGAGTTTCTCAGTGCTTATTACTGTATTCTTGGAGTAACTCTAGCGTCACTAGTTTGGTGCCCTCTTTACTTTCAGCTAAAGTGGTCACTGAACGTCATCACAAACGTAGCTAGTCAGTGCATTCACAAACACATAACCTGTCTGTTCTCTGTGCCAGGCTGTACGGTTTCAGATGCTGAGGAGAAGAGGGAAAATAGGCTGACATGGTCCTAGTCCTAACAGTGCTAATGAGAAGGGTGAGAGAAAAACAATACTCAGACAAGTAACTCAGATTAAGATGGATGCTATGAAAAATTTAGGACAGAAGGGACCTGGCAATATCTTTAAGGGGACCTAGGGAAATTTCTCCAAGGTGGTGACATGTGAACAAGACTCGAATGGGAAGAAAGAAAACTCTTTGACACAAAGGACAGTACAGAATAATGACCAGTGTTGGTCCATGGAACTGGTAAGGTCAGTAAGGTAAGATCATACACAGGCACAGGTGTAAGGTCAGTAAGGTAAGATCATACACAGGCACAGGTGTTGGTAAGGTCAGTACAGGTAAGATCATACACAGGCACAGGTGTTGGTAAGGTCAGTACAGGTAAGATCATACACAGGTGCAGGTGTAAGGTCAGTACAGGTAAGATCATACACAGGTGCAGGTGTAAGGTCAGTACAGGTAAGATCATACACAGGCACAGGTGTTGGTAAGGTCAGTGCAGGTAAGATCATACACAGGCACAGGTGTAAGGTCAGTAAGGTAAGATCACACACAGGCACAGGTGTAAGGTCAGTGCAGGTAAGATCATACACAGGCACAGGTGTTGGTAAGGTCAGTACAGGTAAGATCATACACAGGCACAGGTGTAAGGTCAGTACAGGTAAGATCATACACAGACACAGGTGTAAGGTCAGCACAGGTAAGATCATATACAGGTGCAGGTGTTGAGAGGAGCTCCCGTTGTGTATTAAGTGCAATGGAAGCCACTATGTCTTAAGCTGGGGTAACTGTAACCTGATTCTTTTTTTTTTTTTTAAATGCTGGGAATTGAATCTAGGCTCTTACATATACTAAGTGCATGCTCTAACACTAAGTTTCAACTCCTAGACCCTCCTCACAATTTATCAGTCTTGGGGCTGGGAAGAGAGATAGCACAGCTGGAACTGTGTGCCATACACACACACACACACACACACACACACACACACACACACAAAACATAAAACAATCAATCTTGCAGAAAGAGAAACACAGATTACAGGATGCTCAGAGCAGAGTCAGGATTTAAGAAGTTACTGCCCAAAACTTAGATAGAGAAAAGACCTACCTAGTATTTTTGGAGGTAAAGAAGGGTTAGAATTAGATGTGGAGAGCAATGGGAGATTACAGATACCTCCTAGAGTTTGGCTTGAGCAACTGGGTTAACAATGGTGCCATTTAAACCAGGAGCAGTGGTACACACCTGAAATCCCAGCACTCGGGTAAGGCAGGAAGGTTGCTTTGAGCTGGAAGGCCAGCCTGGACTAACTAGTGAGTACCAGACCAATCACAGGTATGCAGAAACCCTACTTCAGCTTCTTCACAAAGTACGGATTCATTTACTGAGTCAATGAACACTATAGGAGGGATACGTGGGGAAATCAAGAGCTCAGTCTTCAACATAAAGCACTACTAATCCGTTTCATGTGCTCAGAATTAAGTGTATGAAAAGGAAGATCTTATTCCTGTTAATTTTTGCACTGCTTTGATTTCTATTGCTAGATAAGATGATTCTGAGAAATACAAAATTCTTCACATTCCTAGGCAGCCTTCCTAGTAAATGTTCCTGGAACTGGCAGGGCCCTCCTATGGCTAAGAGCTCTGTGAAGGACATAGGAGCCTGTGACTATAGCTGTTAGCAGGAGGCCCTGGCTTTCCTGATGAAAAGAGAAGCTCAGGGCCTGGAGAGAAGGCGCAGTGATTAAGAGCACTGGCATCCTAGCACCCACATGGCAGCTCGTAACAGTCTGTAATCCCAGTTCCAGGGAATCTAGAGGCACCTAGCACACACATATACCGACAGGCATGAGGCAACATATCCATACACAGCTGGGCTTTTGGTTTTTTTTTTTTTTTTTTTTTTTTAAAGTTAAAAAGAAAAAGCTCCTACAATGCTTCTAAAAAGATTTGGTGCTAGACAGTAACTGTCCATGCCTAGAATTAAAAGGTTCTGGCCCCATATTTTTAACAGAGGCAGCTTTCTCCAATGTGGGTTCTTAGCCAAGCAACTACATGAATACATTCCACAACAGCCCATAGGCTACATGGATTTAAATGCTTGGTCATAGGGAATGGCAGCACTATTAGGGAGTATGGCCTGGTTGGAATAGGTGAGGCCTTACTGGAGGAAATGTGTTCACTGTGGGTATGAGCTTTGGGATCTCCTATGCTCAAGCTATACCTGGTGTGACATACAGTCTCCTTTTGCTGCTTTTGGGTCAAGGTGTAGAGCTCTCAGCTCCTCCAGCACCATGCCTGCCTGTGCTGCCATGCTTTCCACCATGATGATAATGGACTGGGTATCTGAACTGTAAGCCACCCCAATTAAATGTTTTCCTGAGAGTTGCCACAATCAGTATCTCTTCACAGTAATGGAACACTAAGACAGGGAATTAGGTGTCATTTCTCTAGGTGTTCCATAGGTTGGCCTGAGATAGTTTCTCAATATCTTTCCTCCTAAACTGATCATCACCAAAGGCAACTGGTACTTGCACATTTTTTCAGCATTTTTAACTGGTAAGAAATAACTAAAAGCCAAAGTTTAAAATACAAAGGGCTAACATATTCAAGGCCACAGAATAAGCTGTATTATATGGGCAATTCCTATAGCCTCAGAATAGGTTCCACTATCCCCATTCTGGCTGACCTCTGCCCCACTACAGCTAATGTATGAAAAAAAAAAAGCAATTATCTGCCTTTCAGGAGTTTTTAAAAGTTTGTAAAGTCCTGGAAATTTGCTGCCACGGAAGATAATTTATTGCTATTTAGCTCCGAAGTATAAACTCCTTGCAAGAGTTGGTTTTCTCGCCAACTTTACTGTCTTATTTCAATCGTCCAAGTTTTCCCTACAACTTATAAAACTTACTTGAAAAACTATATTTAAAGTATTACCCTCTTTTTTAAGACAAGGTCGCATGTAGTCTAGGCTGGCCCATACTTCCTATGTAAAGCAAGGGTGGCCTCCCATCTCTACTTTCAGTGCTAGGATACAGAGGTAAGTCAGTGACTGCTACATACATGTCTTTAAGGACATGAGAAAAACACGCAGAGTCCTAGAGGTGCCCCCTCTTCATTGATAAATGCTGGTGCCATAAGCCCATGCTCCTAATCCTGTAGTGTTTACTCAGAAGCACGCAAGAGGCAACTACAAAATGGGAACCAGTGGGAGGAGAAGATTGGAAGTTCCAGTCAGAACTGACCTGGTCATATGATTCTCATCTCTCCAAATCTCTTCTGCAATAACTCTCAACTTCCTGTGTTCCTTAGCCATTGGAGAACACAATGTCTGACTGCTTCAAGGAAGTTAAGCAGCTCTTGGAAGTGTCCCTAAAAACAACCTTTCTGTACTCTGGATTGTAGCACACTGTTGCTCCTTTCTGGGTTCCTTTGCTATGGATGAGGAGATGATGGAAATCGTGCTGAGAGGTACAGGGCAGGCCTAGGAAGCCTGAGAACCAAGTTACCCTGGCAGCGGTGTGGTGCGGCCTGAACTCTGCTGAAGGACTACTTTTGTGTATTCTGTCTTCCAGCAGAGCACAATGACAGTGTCTTCTGCTAATCTGCTAGAGATAAAATGTTGAAAAATGTTAAAACTATTCTCTGCTGTAGGCGTTTATTAAGTTTAAAAAAAAAAAAACATATACAGTTTTGTGGGATCCAAAAGAAAATCATCTTTGAGTGCCTTCTGGTTATTTGGGAACTGATTACCCCAGAAGTAAGCGGAAAAGGAAAACCATGTCTCCTTTACAGGACAGTCCCTAGTGCAAGCCAGTCTCTGATGGCTGTGTCTCACCCCTGTCTGCCCTAGCTGGGGAGGGAATGTGCCCTAAGCTATTCTGAAAATATAAATGATTGAAGATGTAGAAGCAGGCCCTTTTTATTTGGAAAATGAACTCAAGATGAAACTGAAGAGCTGCATTTGCCTGCGTTCTCAGCTCCTTATTACACATAATGAAATACGAGATCCCAGAAATGGAAGTGTGTTTCAAATCCTCCTCCACGAGCCCCGAGTGTCCTGCCCTTTCTTAAGGACACTGTGAAAATGTATCCCACATGTCACTATGCTTGGCCACCCTTATCTACTCCGTAGATAGTTTAGAAAACAATTTTCCCTTCACCAACCAGCCTCTGTCTCCTAAACAGCCAGGAATTTTTGAGAACCAACAAGAGTATGTAATTGCCAAATAAAAGAATATTCATTGCTTGTGATCTCGTGTTTAGCATTCTTGCTACCTCTCTACCTAGAATTAAAAAGACAAAAAGGGCAAATACTTTTATATTAGCCCAATGAGACTGGTCAGGAATTTATTATATGCAAATTAAATCCATGCAGATAAGCATGACCTGCTAGGACATTAAAATTACTTATTAACTAGAAGCATCTCCAAAACAACACCACCGCCTGCTGCTACAGCAGCCTCACATTTGGTATCTATCCACTGTGACTAGAGGAGCTACTGCTCTCTGATAAACCAAGTAGCTCCAGCTGCTTGCTATCTGCCATGCAGAACACGCTAGCTGGACCAAACAGAAGCCTGCCACTCTGGTGTCTGAGTGTTGGGACTAAAACAAAGATGTTGTCTTCTAAGCCTGGCCTTTTACATCTGTTTATGTTGCCCACATATAAACTATGAATGAGAAACTTTTCTAAAATCACTAAGGATACCCAAAACACCTCAAATGAACTAAATGAAGCAGAAATTTTAGAGCCTTCAGTACCACAACAGAAATGATAGTGACCTTGCAAAGGTCATTTCCACTTTAAAATCCTGTCTGAAGTAAAATGCGGGCATAATGCCTTTAGTTCCAGGACTTGGAAGGCAGAAGCAGGCAGATCTCTGAGCTCAAGGCCAGCCTGGTCTACAAAGCAAGCTCTAGGACAGTCAGGGCCACTACACACTCTGCCTCAGAAAAACTGAAACGAAAGTAAATAAAACCACATGAAAGACCACCTGTTGATAAATCTCGTCTCTTTTAAAATGAAAACTCACTTACTTACAATAAAAAAAAATGAACTAGTGTGTAAGCGAAATGAGACTCTAAAACATTCATATTACAGGGTTAAAAAAAAAGCAAAGAACCAAAACACAAACACGAGAGTACTACACCTAAATCGCTACACTCAAGACTATCACGATGTTCAAATAAGCACTAAACTTGAAAACTAAAATTTAATCTGTTCTAGTAAGGGTACTAGTCTGACATTTTACCTTTCAGGCGTCTTGGCTAACAAACTTAGCTTAAGGTCAGGGCAGTTCATTTCACGTAGTGGGGGGGGGGGTGCATTTCTTCATCACTCCTCTCTTTGGTAAGGTGCACTTCGATTAATGCAAGAGTCAAATCAATAGGCACCTTAAAGCAATGTGCCATTTCACTCTTCCCACGAGTTCTCGAGGGTTAGAACTCCAGTTCCTTTACCTCTTGGTGTGTTTCACTTTCCTTTTCACAGAAATCACATAGTGATCCTGAAGAGCCTGAGTACACTGGCTTCTCCAACTAGGGGGTCAGGCACGTGAATGATCCCTACGTGCAAGGGAGTTTGAAATGCAGCCCCAGAGTGGGACGGCTCAATCAGGCGCGGCTCCGGGGGGCCGGTTTATCCTCCGCGTTGGGACCACTAGCTGGGTGAGGGGCACACCGCCAGGACATCTCCTCGAGCTCCCCTAGGTAGGACCATACCTGCCGAGCCAGGGGCCGCTACCTAACCAACCCGATCGTCCCGATTCAGTCCACCCTGTCCCGGAGCCAAGGCCGCCGCCGGCGACCGTAGCTGCAGCGTGCGCCCATCCCGCCGAGCCTCCGGCCGCGCCCCCGCCGCGGCGCAGGCCCCGCCTCCGGCCCGCGCCTCCATCCTTCAGCCGCCGCGTTGCGGCTTCTCCACCTGCCCTATCCCACCGCCCTAGCTCCCGCTGCTCCCGTCCCGGAGACCCCCCATCCCAACTCCACCTTGTAGGAATCGGTGGCCAGCAGGATGTTGAACTCGGCTTCTGCCGCAGCATTCATCTCGGGCCGGAGCGGAGGCGCCGCGCCACGAGCTGCCCGGCGCGGCTGCGAGCAAGGAGAAAAATGGGCTTCGCTGCGCTCCGTTGCTTAAGTCACCGCTCGCTCGCAGGGGGGCGGGAGAGCAGGGAACGGAGCGCGGGGAGGGGCCGGGAGGGCGGGCAGGTCCGTGACGCGGCGGCGGAGGCTAGCGCGCTACCCTGCCCAGCACGCTCCGGCGGCTTTCCCCACGGCTCTGCGCCCCGCCCATCCCGGGGAAAAGGGGCGGGGCACGGCTGCGCGTGCGCAACGCAGGGGCGGGGGGGAGCTGAGGAGGACGTGAGGCACGCGCTCTGCCTCAGCGGCGCCCGCCCGGAGCCTAAAGCGGACCGTCACCCCAGCGCGTGACCTGGGCGCCTGCCTCTGAGGGGCGTGGCTTGTTGCAGGGGCGTGGCTTGGGCGTTCCCAGCCTCGCCCCTCCTGTCGTGAGCCTCTGCCCGCCCCAACCCGGACCTTCCTCTTGTCCTACCCAGTCCCTGATCGTCCTGAGAGTCTTGTTGGAGTCACGCCACCCAGCTAAGGCCAAGGAGCCACCCACTGTCGTCTCCCTGTTCCCGCACGCGCTTTGTCTCTCGCTTAGACTATGGAAGGATACCTTTGGTCCCCATCCGTCTTGTGGATCCTGTTCCTCTAGGTTTTCCTTTAAAATCAGAGGAGCTGCCTGAGGTCTGCGTTCCCCTGGTGCATGGACTTGCTTTCCTCCCCTCTCTGTCTGTAGCTGAGCTCTTTGATCCTTTAAAGGCTGTTTGACTTTTCCTAGAGAAAAGTCTAAACAGTCCTTTGCGCCTTTAGGGGGAAGGTTAAATTCAACCCTCTCAGACAATGAAGGGACAAGACCAAATTGAATCAAATATTGTTGGGAGGTAAAAGGCATCCAGCCAAGTCTTAGACAGCGGATCTGTTTTTTTCTTTAAATCATTAAATCCTGGGGAAGGAGCTAGCAACCTCCCAAATAAGAAATGACGAGTGATGACGTCATCCAAATTCCATGAGCCGGTCCTCTTGTTCAGTTTTCACATACATAGTTGCAATTTTTTTTTGCATAAAACTAAAAGTCCCTTTGCATGTTTAATAAGACTTCTAAGATTTAGGTTTTGTTGTTTTTATAGAATATAAGTAGTTGGTATATTTAAACTGGCACAGACTGCATCAAATCAGTAGTTTCTTTTTGCCTTTTACTTCCCAACAATATTATATTCAGTTTAGTCTTGACCCCTCATTGTCTGAGAGGGTTGAATTTAACCTTCCCCTTAAGATATAAAGGACTGTTTAGAATTTTCTCCCGGAAAAGTCAAACAGCTTTCAAAGGATCAAAGAGCTCAGCTGCAGAATCCATTCATCTACAACTGACCACTATTTTGGGCTGTTTTATGCAGGAAAAAACCTAAGATTCTAATTACAAAGTAGTCTCAGTTCACGGTAGCGTTGTTTTAAAAACAAAATCATCTTGCAATCTTTGAGGGTTTTTTTCCTGTATAAGAAATGAAAAAGCCCAAAATGTAAAAATGCTAACTAACACTGTGAGCATACTGACATTGCTGGATTAAGTGCAAGAACTGTGTCTGCAGAAGGATCACCCGCTCAACTCCACAGCAATCTCTGGAGGAAAAGGTGCCAACTGAAGTTGTTAGAGTTTGGGTCTTAAATGTGCCCCCCATGCAGACCTACATGCTAGCATCAGCTGACCAGTGGGAAGCAGTTCAACTTTTACGAGTTGGGGTCTGAGTAGAGGCAGTTCTATAATGGAGGAGAGTGGGGATATTGATGCATTTATTTCATTCCCTTCTCTTCGAACGAGATGAGCCCTGCCACCACAAGCACAGAGCAACAGGGCCAAGCAATTGTGAACTGAGACTCTGAGCCAGAAGCAACCCTTTCTTTCTTCAGAGTTGATTTTATCAGGTACTTTGTCGAAGTGATGAAAGCTGACTAACACACAAATCATGTTACCAATAGAAAACCGCATTACCAAAGGTAGAATCTGACATGTTCTTGCCCAACTATGTCTTTAAACCAGGCCGGTTTTGAGTGAATTGGGGTTTAGAATGGTGATATGAAATTATCGCCAGATATAAAACCAAGATTTTACTTTGAAATAATGTCGACTGAAAGATAACTTGGAAGAAGAATTTATATGGCACCTTTAGTGGCATGTAAAAGAGATAATACACTGTTTCTTATGGATTACCACATCACAAATAATAAATACCCAGATTCAAGTAGGTCCTGTATACTTTTTCAGAGCTCTAGATCAGTCTACAGGTCAGTCAATCACGTAGAGAAGACTGGGAATCAGGTTCTTACTGTGATCAAAGTGGGTGCTGCTGAGTTCCTGTTGTTTTTCTGTCCACCTGCGGTACACTTTCATATATCAAGATATTCCAACTAATGTGATTTCCCTTCATCAAACCAATAGTGGAAAAGTAGGCATAGACCTGTTTCATCTCCAACCCCTGACAATGGTGCCATCCTCTTCCTCTATGCTTTCCAGAGTCATCAGTTAGCAACAACTCTCAGAGAGGCAGATGTACAGCAGGAGCTTCATGAATACAACTTAGTGCTTTTCCTTATTTGGGATGCTAAGGTCCCTTGTTAAAGTTTTGGACTAATTTCTTTGGCAGAGATTTCAAGCAGCCTGATGCTAATTTCTCCTGCAAGGTTATTAGTGACCACTCTTACGCAGAACTATAGAAAAGGAAAAAGAAAAGGAAGAGAGCAATTGAGGCAAAACGAAACACAAAATGTAGGTGTCGAAAATGGGTGTTGTAGTGCGTCTTTAATTCTAACACTCAGGAGGCAGAAGCAGGCAGACCTCTGAGTTTGAGGCCAGACTAGTTTACAAAGTGACTTCCAAGACAGCCAGAGCTACATCGAGAAACCCTGTCTGGGGAGGAGAAGTGGGGTACAGTTTGAAGAGGAAAGGAGCAAGAGGAAATGTAATATTTGAGTTACAGTTTATTCTGAGTTTGGGAGAAGTGGAATAAACCCAATGGTGCCCTCAGTGAGAGAGACCCTGCCCCCAGCGAGTCCTGCAGTTTGTGAAAAGGCCTAAGGAATTGTCTGGTTCTAAAAAGCTTCAACGCTAGGCAAATGTATTTCAAGGTGGGGCTCAGGTTCTATCCCAAACAGGCAGAGGAATTTGCTGGTCCTGGGGTTAGTCTTGAGGGTATAGGAGAAAAAGGGATGTGGGATCTTCTTCTAATGTCAAGAGGTTAGGGAAAGCTGCTGAGGCCAGATGTGTGGCCAGGGAATCCTTGTATGGAGGCCTAAAGAGGCCATTTCATGAAACCGTGAAAGTAAAACCTGGGTTGTGTTAGAGATCCCATGATATTGGAGATGCCAGATGTCTTAGGGTTTTACTCCTGTGAGCAGACACCATAACTGAGGTGTTATAAAGGACAAATTTAATTGGGGCTGGCTTACAGGTTCAGAGATTATCATCAAGGTGAGAGCATGGCATTATCCAGGCAGGCATGGTGCAGGAGGAGCTGAGAGTTCTACATCTTCATCTGAAGGCTGGTAGCAGAATACTGACTTCCAGGCAGTTAGGATGAGGGTCTTAAACTCCAACAGGGCCACACCAAATAATGCCAGTCCTAGGCCAAGCCTATTCAAACCATCACACCATAGTGGGGTATCTGCCAAGAAGAGCTGCAGACAGGGTGTAGAACCAGCTCAAAAGAGAGAATTCAGCAAAGCTGGGCAGGAAGAACCATAGGGCCTTCAACATCAGATGTGGTGGGTTTCTATGGTCAGTTCCAGTATTGCCTCACTGTGCTTACTGTTTCTCCTTTTTGGAATGGCAATGTATATTCTGTGCTGTTGAATGTTGGAAGTATTTAGTTTGCCTTCTTATTTTGATTTTATAGGAGGCTATAAATAAGAGATTTCCCTGATTCTCAAAACAGACTTTGGACTTTTCAACTATATCGAATCCTTGAAAGATTATCTGAAGTTGAATTAAATATATTTTGCATTTCCTTGGTCATGGCACTTTGTCACTACAATAATACAGTAACTAAGGCAACGGGAACACATGTAGCACATCTAAGATGTTTAGGCTCATCTTTAAAGGAAAGGTAAACACAAGCACATCACAATGTTATATGATGTTCAGTTGTCATCGTTACTTATAAATTTTGCTGATAACTTCTTGTCTAAGATTCTAAGCTCTATGCAAAAGAATGCAAATCGATTCTTTTTTATCTCCTTGTATGAAGCTCAAGTGCAAGTGGATCAAAGATCTTCACCAGGCACACTGAAACTATTAGAAGAAAAAGTGGGGAAAAGCTTAGAACACATAGGCATAAGGGAAAATTTCCTGAACAGAACGCCAATGGTTTATGCTCTAAGACCAAATGGGATTTAATGAGATTGCAAAGTTTCTGTAAGGCCAAGGACACTGTCAAGAAAACAAAACGGCAGCCAACAGACTGGGAAAGAATCTTTACCAATCCCACATCTGATAAAGGCCTAATATCCAAGGTATACAAAGAACTCAAGAAGTTAGACTCCAGAGAATCAAACAATCCTATTTAAAAATGGGGTACAGAGCTAAACAAAAATTCTCAACTGAGGAGTATCAAATGGCTGAGAAGCACCTAAGGAAATGCTCAACATCTCTAGTCATCAGGGAAATGCAAATCAAAACAACCCTGAGATTCCACCTCACACCAGTCAGAATGGCTAAGATCAAAAACTCAGATGACAGCAGATGCTGGTGAGGATGCAGAGAAAGAGGAACACTCCTTCTTTGGTGGTGGGGTTGTAAGCTGGTACAACCACTCTGGAAATCAGTCTGGCGGTTCTTCAGAAAATTGGACATTGTACTACCTGAAGACCCAGTTATTTCACTTCTGCGCATGTACCCCGAAGATGCTCCAACATACAATAAGGACACATGCTCCACCATGTTCATAGAAGCCTTTTTATAATAGCCAGAAGCTAGAAAGAACCCAGATGTTATTCAGTAGATGAATGGATACAGGAATTGTGGTATATTTACATAATGGAGTACTACTCAGCTATCAGAAACAATGACTACAAAATTCCTAGGCAAATGGATGTATCTAGAGAATATCATGCTGAGTGAGGTAACCCAGTCACAAAAGAACAGGCATAATATGCAGTCACTGATAATTGGATACTAGCTCCAGAAAGCTCTGAATACTCAAGAAACAACTCATAGATCTTATGAAACTCAAAAAGAAGGAAGGCTAAAATGTGGATGCCTCAGTCCTTCTTAGAAAAAAAAGTAAGTGTATAGCACCCTCTCAGAGTGTGGTACACCTAGACCTTAAATCATTGATAATTCAAGAGCTAAGAATGTAGCCTTATGTCAATCCTTGGTATTTAAAAATCATTATGTTTAATCTTTACACACCAAGAAAATTTTGACTTTTTCCATGTTATCTTTTGTTTTACATGTACTTTATGCTCATTGTAACTAGTAAATTTTCAATGCATACTATCAATCCTTAAAAAATCAAGTATTGACTAAAAAATATATTTATATAATTTTATGTAAAAAAATCTTTTAAAATCTGTACATTTATCTCTGTTTTTTAAAATAAATTTGTTTAATTAAAAAAAAAAAGATTTTAAACTCCAAACCAATGACTGGGAAAATAAACCTGTTAGGATTATTATAGGATGCCAAGATCATTTTAACTTAGTAGTTTTTTTAAGTGAGATATGTTCATCACATATGCTATAGAAGAGGAGTATTAATGGCATCTAGAGACAACCTTAATTTTAATAATTATTTTAAGGGATATTAGAAAAATAACTTGTGCATAGACTGGTTTTCTTTGAGAGTTTTTACTTAGGATGAATCTAAATGGAGGACACTCAGATGATAAGATGTATTTTCTTTGATCTTCCCTAGTCTGTATTTGACGTATGAAGGGATATTCTTGAAGACACGGAACATGACAAATCACATGTTATATGAATTCCATATGAGAGTCTAGAAAGGGTAAAAATATGGCAAAGAACAGATTAATGGCTGCAGAGGCTGAGGGGAAGTAGAGTCACTAAATTTGTGAATCATAAATAAATTCTATGTCTAAAACTGAGCTAAGAACACTTTCTGTTTTGAAATGATTCTGAATTCTGCCTCCTTTTGTCCTGGGATTTTAGGTATTTATTTTCATGTTTGGTTGTCTCCAGCTTTGTTTGCATGATTAGGCAATGAACACCATTTTGCCCTGAACATATAAAAGATATTCTTGAATATTTATAATATCTCAGTTCTAAAAAAGTGAATATTCCTGATAATTAAATAGAGACCAGGATAACAAAAAAACTAATTCTAATAAGGTCAGCCCGAAAGGGACATGTCAGTACCTAAAACAGACACCACACTGCACACTGAAGCACGAATGGCTTCAAAAGCAGACTTTCCAGTCACGTGAACTCTGTTACTTGGCAGCTATAAGGTAGTTGGGGTCTGCAGTGGACAGAGAAAGAATCAGAGGAAGCTCTTGGTCCCTAGCAAGCTCAGCATCTGGTTGTAAGATCAATATAAAATCCCATGTGAATATAACTTTTCTCTGCGGGAACAACTTTTGAGGAATGATTAAGGCCTGGAGTATGTTCGTTTAATCAGTTTCTATGTTCTCTACTTTCCCAGATAAAAGCCTTCCCACCAGTGAAACCATAAGCATCAGTAGCATGGGTTTTGATCACCAAATCCTTGCGTTGTGTCTCATTCTCCTCTCTACACTGGCTCTGGTTCTCCGGACCTTTGCCCAGACCCGAGTTTGCCCCACTTGACTTACTATTTATTCTTACAACATGAGTTAGAGCAATTTGGAAATACTTTAGAGAAACAGTCTTAAAATAGGAAACATTTATTTGGTTCATAGTTTCAGAGTTTAGTCCACATCACCTGGGCTTATAGTTTTGGATTTGGATTGGGAGAGAGAATCATGGCGGACTTTGTGAAAGAAGGAAGATTCTCACTTCATGGAAGCCAGAAATGGGGGTGTCAAGGAAAGGGGGGATGGAGACGAGGTGTAGTCATAAAAATATGCCCTGGTCACCTTCTTCTAGCAAGATTCCAATCATAACATTTCTATCACCTCACAAAATATTACCACCAACTGACAAGCTTTCAACACATGAGCCAGTGGAGAGCATTTTATATTCAAACATAATGCTCTGCTCCTGGTCCCAAGGATTTATGACCATCTGATTATAAAATACATTTACCCATCTTCAAGATTCCTTAATATCTCAAGACTTCAAAACAAAATTTTAGCTTTCAAGATACAATGCCACAGAATAAACATTCCCATTCTGCAAAGGAAAAATGGGAACACAGAGATGGGGGATAGAAAGAAAGCAAATCAGAAACACAGCGAGACACAAATCAACTTCATGTCTGGCACTTGGGGATGCATGCAGACAGGTTATAAACTCTTAGGCTTGGACAACCAACTCTTTTTGGGTATGGAATAAATTTTATTAAATAGTACAAAGTTAATAACCTTAGCTTTCATCAGTCCAAGCTTATAAAATATTTATATATTTATATAGTTTGACATGTATGTTAAATGTATAACATATCTTTACCTTAAGCCTAATGGAAGCTAAGTTTTGACCACATCTGTACCCAAGGTAACTAAAAGTATAAGCTATGTGTCAGATATTATTTGGTTCTTTCTATAGAACTGAAGGCCTACAGACTATATAGAACAGTCTGTATAGATTGATTACGATTTGTTTGTTAGGTACCCATCTTATCTTACCTCTGTTATCACATGGTATTCCCACTTGGGTTTAAGATTTAATCTTGTCTAATCGTCTCTGAAGACACACTTTGTTTTGTTTCCTTGTAAATGAACTAGTAGGAGTCCTGAAATCACCCTTCAGTGTTTGTCACTGACCTAAGAGGAAACAGTGCCATTATGTTATAAGAATATATGCCACAAATCATCTAACACTGAATTTGAAGTGTTATGAGAAGTGAATAGGGGCCCAGTGGTGCTCCCTTCTCAAGTGAAATCTTTTTAAATGATTTTACATTTTTACATCCTAGAACTCAGATGGGTGGAATGAATCCCCATTCCTGAGATGTCCTCACAACATAGTCCTATTGCCCCAATGCAGAACGTTCAGCTTCTTTATAATTTCATAATTCCTTTAACAACCACAACTTCCTGTCTACAACTTTGAATTTGTTCCCTTTCTTGAAAGAGTACAGGCTTTAAAATATTTCTGTTCTGCATTATATTTCTTATTCTCAATGTAAATGTTGCTAAAAGTGTCCGGTAGCAAAGACAGACTGAATGCTGAATTACCATGCCATTTCCTCCATCCTGTTAACTATTGTATCGTTCTTAAGGTTAGCTTTATATAAGTATTATTACAGTGTGAACAAAATGTAGAGGAATTCCTTGTCACAATGTAACATGAGTGCCTCTAATTCAAATCGTAATAGGTTTCTTATTTTCATATGAAACTTTGTAAGTCTTTACTATTTTCTTAAAAAACAAAACAAACAAACAAACAAACAAACAAACAAACAAACCCAACCAACCAAACAAACAAGGAAACTAGCATTCAGGTCTCTTTAGCAGACAGAATGGCTCTTACGCTTTTTATTGCGTTGTCAAGCTTCAAACTATTCCAAATTCCTTTCACACACTAATTCCAAATGCCTGTAAACTGTCTTGGAAGTAGAAGTCATACTGTTCAGTAGCCTTGGAGACCACTGAGGATGGATATTAGGACTTCATTGAGACACATAAAGGGAAAACTATTTTTTCTTGGTCAAAAGAATAGAAACCTACCTCTGGACCACAATGGAGGCATCTGAACTGCTCCAAAAACCTGATAAATTACCCATGACTGTCTGTTTTCATAAGAGTTAATCTAACTGGTATCCATGACTGTCCGTTTTCATAAGAGTTAATCTAACTGAACCTGTCAATCTTCTGGCCAAGAGACCATCCCAGCCTACCCCAGAAAGGCTGATTGACCTAAAGCCAGGCTAAGAAGTGGAAGAATAATTATTTACTGAATGAGAATACTATATGTAGCCTCATTAGAAATCCTGCCCCTGTGCAGTGGCTGGCAGTCACCACCAAGCAGCTCTGCAAAACCTGCCTCATTGTTCTGAGTTATTCAGAAAGGCTGAACCATATTCCTTTTCCTTCTTTTTCCAAAACCTGGGCATGCTTTCTGTGATACCCAGGGTCCTTCTCCCTCTTTCTGTGAAGCTACTCCTACACTTTCACTATTAGGATACAAAAGGCAGGACCTTCTTCTTTTCTCTGTCTCTGGCTTCCAACTGCCAAGATTTTCAGCTTTCTTATCCCATGGGTGGCTTTTCCTCCCCTCAAACTCTAATAGGTGGTTTTTAAGCTTTACTTTTGACTGTGGGTTTTATAAATGAGATTAAGAATCTACAAAGGGAGTCCCAGATTTTCCAGTAATATGTGGTACCCAAAGTAGGACTCCCCAAAGTGAGAATCCCCAAAGTTTTTGGTAACAACAGCAATGATTCTATCATCATACACACACACACACACACACACACACACACACACACACACACACACAAACTTCATCATGGTTGAAGAGCAAGGTAGAGCAAAGCTTGCCCCATATGAAACATAGGAAGCAGAGAGAGAGGCAGAAGGAACGCTGGGAACAAGATACAGGATAGGGACTTAAGAAAGCACTGCTAGTGACCTATTTCCTCTACAGCAGCCCCATTTCATAGTTTCCAGGACCTCCCAACTTTGTCTCAGGAGCTGTGGACCAAACCTTTAGCACATAAGCCTATGAGCACATTTAGATTCAACATATAATACCACTTTCCTTGGACTCCTTATATTAAAAAGATCACCTCTTTGTGGTTTTTCTCAAAGCCATCCAAACTTCAGAACTTTACTGTAGAACATTTTTAAGAGGCAGGCTACTATACGCTAATAGAGAACATCACATAGGTATGAGCTAGCTGTCCCCAGAAGGCACATGTCATTTGGAAATCTGGTATCTGCCCCACCCCTCACCCTAGCTTCTTTTCCCATTTTGCTTAACAGTTATTTAAAAAAAAAAATTACCCTTCTCCTCAAATTCTTACCTCTAAACCATCCATCCCTTCTCTTGAGAGATGATATTTGACAGGGGAGGCTTAAAGACAGGACTTCCCTATGTAACAGCCCTGGATGTTCTGGAACTTGCTTTGTAGACTAGATGGCTTTGACACTACAGAGATCCACTTGCCTCTGCCTCAGTTTTTTTTTTTTTTTTTTTTTTTTTTTTTTTTTTTTTTTTTTTTTTGTTGTTGTTGTTGACTGAGAATTACACACCTGAGCCCCTGTGCCTGAATAACTGGATAACTAACGAGAGAGCTTCTGTTCAATAGATTTTATCTGAATCTGAGAGCATCAATTATGCACCTAATTTTACATAGTTTGTAGTAGCAGTCATAAGCAATGCAATGCGACTAATTTGGCAAAAGAGTTGTCTTAGGGTTTCCATTGCTGTGAAGAGACACCATGACCAAGGCAACTCTCATAAGGGAAAACATTTAATTGGGGCTGCCTTACAGTTCAGAAGTTTAGTCCATTGTCATCATGGCAAGATGCATGGTGGCAGGCAAGCAGACGTGGTACTGAAGAGGCAGCTGAGAGTACTGTATCTGAAGCAGCAGGCAGCAGGATATGACAGTGGGACACTAGGCCTGGCTTGACTTTTTAGACCTCAAAGCGTGCTTCCAATGATACACCTCCTTCAACAAAACTATACTTCCTAATAGTGCCACTCCATATGGGCCTTTTTTTTTTTTTGTCTTTTTTCATTCCCCTTCCTCTCTCTTTCATTTCTTTCTCTTTCTTTCTTTCTTACTTCCTACCTTCTTCCTTCCTTCTTCCTTCCTTCCTTCTTCCTTCTTTCCTTCCTTCCTTCTTTTCTTCCTCCCGCCCTCCCTCCTTCCTCCTTCACCCTCCCTCCCTCTTTGTTTCTTTGTTTCTTTGTTTCTTTGTTTCTTTCTTTGTTTCTTTGTTTCTTTCTTTCTTTCCTTACTTCCTTCCTTCCTTCCTTCCTTTCTTCCTTCTTTCTTTCTTTCTTTCTTTCTTTCTTTCTTTCTTTCTTTCTTTCTTTCTTTCTTTCTTCTTTCCAAGCCACCACATTTTGCTCCCAGCCCTCCATAGGTTTTCAGCTATATCATAATACAAGATGAATCTTAGTAAGAAAATACTGGACCAAACAAGACAGAAACCTAGCTGGGCAAACTTTAAACTGGGCAACTTCCCATCTGATGTCAAAATGCTCTTCAGACCTCCAACTCTTTTCAGTTTTTTTGACTACAGTATACTTTGTTCTCTTGGGCTGGTTCTACTTCCTGTTAGCAGCTCTCCCTGGCATGTATCCTGTGGCTTCTGTATCTTCAACATTTTGGGGTCTTCAAGGTGATCCAGGCTTCACCTTTACAGCTTCACACAATGGCCCTCTTCTCTGGGCCTCCATGAAAGGCCAACCCTGACATCCCTGCTCTAGTGGCTAGTGGTTTGCTTTGTAGTTGTGAAAGACTTTTTTAACCCCTTTCTTCTATCCCTGACACTAGAGCCAGAACCACACGGCAGAAACTCCCACAGTTTGCTGCTTGCCGGAGCTGGGATTCCCCGGCTTTCTGGTTTTGATGGTTTCAGTTCTTATGTTTGACTGTCTTAGAACTCAGTCTCTAGACCCAATCCAGCTAATCCAAAACTCTTCAATTTAGGGTAAGGCAGAATATTTGGGCAAGGGCGAAACCAACAACAACAATAACAAAACAAAAGCAAAACAAACCCCAGCCATATTCTCCACTAAACTATCACAAGAGCAGCCTCTAGGCCACATACTAACATTCTTCCCCTCAGAAACGTCTTGAGTCAGGCACCCACAGTTCAATAACCCTCAGCACCATTGTCTTCCATGCTCCTACAAGGATGGTCCATTAAGTCCCACCTAAAGCATTCAACTTTATTTCTAGTCCGAAGTCACCAAGTCCACACTCCTCCAAACCAAAGCATGGCAGGCCTGTCACAGCAACACCACAGTCCGTGGTACCAACATCTGTCTTAGCGTTTTATAGCTAACCATGGCCATGGCAACTCTTCTAAAGAAAAAGCTTTAACTGGGGCTGATTAACAGTTCAGAGCTTTAGTTCATTATCATCATGGCAGGAAGCATGGCGGCGTGTGAACATGCCGTTGAAGGAACCGAGAGTTCTACATCTGGATCCGCGGGCAGCAGAAGTGAAAGGCACACTAGGCGTCGCTTAAACTTCCGAGACCTCAAAGTCTGTCTCAGTGACACAGTTCCTCTAAGAAAGGCACACTCAGTCCAACAAGGTCACAGATCCTAGTGGTACCACCCCCAAAGGCTCCACAGCATCTCCAAACAGTTCATCTAAGTCTTTGGGGTCACTTCTCATGCAAACCACCACACAGGTCCTAAAGCTGCCTCACCTGTGGTATGCACAGAGTAGAATGTGGGCACTAGAAAGCAAGCATGGATCCCGCTGGCAGTGGGCCAAGAGACACCTTGTTAGTGGTGATGGTTTTATATCAGTCAGGGCAGAGCAGATGGAATTCTTTTGTCCACCCCAGCTTGATGCCTGGCTTGGTGGCCAAAGCTGTTTTATGCCTAGGACACATAAAAATCAAATCAAGTAAAATCAGATCAAATCATATCAAATCCAGACAATGCAGCGGCAAAGGGAGTAAGACAGAGACCTATGTTCCTCCAAGCCACTCGGCACAGGCCGGGAATGATCCACACGGACCTGCCCTCTGTCCGTGGCACAGACGGGCCAGAGACACACAGAGAACACCCTATCCACAAGCAGCAGGAAAAGACTGAGTCACTAGGCCTTGCTTGAGCTAAAACCTCAAAGCCTGCTACTCCCACAGTGACACATTTCTTCCAACAAGGCCACACCTCCTTTAATAAGGCCAAACCTCCTAATAGTACAGCTCTCTATGGGACAAGCATTCAAACAGATGAGCCTATGGGGACCATTTCTATCCAAACCACTAGAGCTATCTTTGACTATTTATGGAGTTCCAGGTTTGCCTGTGTTATATGTTGCTCTACCAAATAAATAAATATAAATAAATGAATAAATAAATATAGTAAGAAACAAAAAGCAGAAGAGAAGGAGGGGAGGAGGAAGAGGAAGAGAAGGAGGAAGAAGAAGGAGGAGGAGAGAAAAAACTCAATAAATAATATGTACAAAAATGAATATAGAAAACAAAGAAAAATATTTCACAGTATTTTTTCTTACGTGAAGATAGTTCAAGAGCACCTCATGGCATTAGATCCAATCATCAGCATGTCTGGCTCAGAAATGACTCCACCAAGTCCTTCAAAGTTGATCTGGTTAAGGAGGATTGAGGCTCTAAACAGGAAACCAACTGATTTAGTCTCTCTGACAGAAGATAAAATAGTACCAAAAAATCAGACTTGACAATGAGATCCTGGTATCTGCCCAGCAGGTTTTCTCTACGACCAGTCTGTCCATCACAGATTTGCTTGACAGTTTCAGAGTAAGACATACCATGTGAGATGTCCTAAAAAGATATCTTTGTTAAGTAAAATCTAGGAGTTTTCTGTACTTCAGAGGAATTTCTGTCAAGGGTAGCCCCACTGGTCTTCTAGAATCAAAGAAGCCTGCTTCTGCACAAATCAGATGAACACGGATGCATCCCAGAGGCCTCATTTCCATGTGTCACACAGCTGCAGAGCAACTGAACAGGAGGTTTTGCTTTAAGGAACTTCTCAACACAAGTGTTGGCCAATTTCCTACTGAACCAACAAGTTTGTTAACCATCTCTTCCATATTTTATGCTATGATCATATTGCTTTCTGTTTTCTCTCAGAAGATAAGCTAGTATCAGACAGCAAGACCCCGGGCCAACATTATTCAAGTTTCAAGAATGGCTTTAAAGCAGTGTGCTGGAACCATTAAATCTATAGAGAATCTATGGCTTCCTTTTCCCCACAAAGAAATGATTTAAACTGACTAGAAAAGAAGCCAGACTTAAAGGAGTGGCCGACATTGAACCCTCACTAGACTACATCTCCTAAAGGTCTACAACTTCAATGTTTTCAATATGCAAATGGAGCCTCTACTATGAAGGGCAAAGTATATCCACATCAGCACCACTCTTACTTCCTGTCACATGGATTGTCCAATACACTTCTTGTCCCTCAAAGCCAGCAAAGGCTACTTCTATCAAAATGCATTGCCGTTAATGTTATATGAAGAAACAAACATGCTCATTGTCATTTATTATTTTCTTACTACTGGTTTATCTTTGTGTGCATATATGCTCATGTACTAGGAAGCCAGACAACTATTGGAGAGAGTGGACTGTCTCCTTCCAATGTGGCGTCTGAGGACTGAACTCAGGTCATCAGGCCTGGCAGCAAAGACCTCTACCTGTTGGGCTGTCTAGAAGATCCCCTACTCTATTGGTCAGAAGCAAACTCAGGTTCACCTTTACTAAGGGTTACAGATCACGCAAGGCACTTTGGTTTCCTTTCAGTTCCTGGAATACACTGTGTTCTTATCTGACTCAGACCACTGACAAATGATTCTTCCCTATATGCTCCTAGCTTCACCTTTACCTAGTTAATTTCTGTTTCTCCATTGAATTCAGTCCAACACTTCTTCAGGGAAGCAGCCTCTAGACGATCTGCTCAGGCTCAAGCCACCACTAGATGTTAAAGCATCCTCTAGTATCTTTATTTACACCACGGCTATGGGCTGCTACTCAACAGATAGTGGATTTCCATTTCCTTTTCAATGATCCCTCTGTGGTACATCCTCCCCACCAGAGCCTTAGCACTGACTGTAGCCCTTGGCACACAGAAAGTGCTAAATAAGTAATAAGTCATTGATGGTTTGACTATTGAGGAGACCTGCAGAAGAAAAGAGCGCTATTTATTCTATGCCTAAGGCAGAGCAAAAAGACTCAGAGAAAGAAAAACAATAAGAATAAAATTTCTCATGATATATTTATGAATGTCTTAGGAACTAGACCAAAAGATATTTGGGAATTCTATGATAGGTCCTCTGTGTTGTCAGATTTAGTCCCCAAAACACAATTTTTTTTCAGGAACATACAGAAGGTAAAATTTTTTAATAAGAGATACTACAGAGAAACTGGTGTGGCAGAGGTGGAAGAATGGAGTAAAGGAACAACAGAATATTAGTACAAAAAATGGAGTCCTTTAAATTGTTAGGTCTCAGGAAACTACCTCAGACATTGTCTTAGCACAGAGACAGCGGAAGACTGGTACTGCAGAACAATGTCTGTTAGGGGGTCACAGAGGGTCACAGAACATCTACAGAACCTTGAACTTCTGGTCCTCTACCTTCTGTCTCAGCTATGCACCAGGCTGAAAGAGTCTGCAAGACTCCTTCCTATTCAAATGAAGTGAGATCTTGACCGAGGTATGTGCTTTTGTGGCATCTGAATGTCTCAAAGGATGTAATTTACAGCAGATTGAAAGCTTGAGCCAAGTTTAAACCGTGTAAGAAAGCATGCAATGGCTTACTCGTTTCCCCTGAAAAGTTTCCTGTAGTAAGTGAAGTAGGTGTTTAAGGAGGTGCATTGTTCAGGACCACAAAGGGGCCAAGTGTTAGATTAAAGATCATACCCATGCTGGAGTCAAACATAGCTGTTTTAAGACTCTTGTTTGTAGTCTCCCAGAAAGGGGAATGTGCTCTCCATATTGACAATGTCACTTTTGTCAGTTATGCTGGAATTCTTGACTATCTGCCAGAAAAGTACAAAACAGTTCCCACGGGCAAGGGCCTTCCCATCTCTCCTCCATTTTCTCTGTCTTCGTGCTCTGTCTCCAGCTTCAGACCAGGTTGCTGGAAAGCCCCAGTTACTATAGAATGAAAGAGTGCTCCAAGAGTCTTCTTTTCCTTCAGCAACTTCTCTGAGTAATGAGAATTGACCCAATTTCTTAAGGCACACATTAAAAACCTGTACTCCACCAAACTGAAAAATCTAAACGAAACATACAGTTGTTTTGATATATAGCACTTATCAAAGTTAAATCAATTTAAATAAATCTATAACTCATAGTGAACAAAAGAAGTCATTAAAAAGTCTCCCAACCAGAAAAAGCCCAGGGCAAGAGTATCTTAACGTAGAATCCAATCAGACTTTCAAAGAAGAGATAATACCAATACGCTCTAAAATATTCCACTAGTAGAAACAAAAAGAACATTGCTTAATTCATTTTATGAAGACACAGCCACCCTGATACCAAAACTACATAAAGACTCAACAAAGAAAGAATTATGGATCAATTTCCTTTATAAACATAGATGCAAAAATGCTTAATAAAATACTTGCAAACAGAATCTAAGAACACATTAAAAAGATTATCCACCATGATCAAGAAGGCTTCACCCAAGAGATACAGGAATGGTTCAACATACAAACATGTATTCCACCATATAAATAATCTAAAGAAAAAGAAAACATGGTCATCTCATGAAAAAAGAAGCGTTTGACACAATACATCACTACTTCATCATAAATGTATTGGAAAGATCAGGGACATAAGGGACATACTTAAATATAATAAAGACAAGTTACAGCAAACATCAAATTAAATGGAGAGAAACTCAAAGAAATTCCACTAAAATCAGAGACAAGACAGTGCTGCCTACTCTTTCCATATCTCTTTAACATAGTATTTAAAGTTTTAGTTAGGGTAATAAGTCAACTGAAGGAGACCAAGGGGATTTAGTTTGGAAGGCAAGAAGTATTGCTATTTGTAGATGATATGATAGTATACATGAGTGACCTTAGAAATTCTGTTATGAAACTCCTTCAGCAAAGTGGCTGGATACAAAATTAACTTTTAAAAATGTGGGACTTCTTATATACAAATGGCAAATAGACTGGGGAAAATCAGGGAAACTACACCCTTCACAATATCCTCAAATAATATAAAGTATCTTCTGACTACTTTAACCAAGCTAGTAAAAGACTTATATGCTAAAAACTTCAAGTCTTTTAAGAAGGAAGTTGAAGACAGTATTAGAAAATGGAAAGATTTCCCATGCTCTTGAATCAGTAGAAAGCAATCTATAGATTCAATTCAATCCCCGTCAAAATTTCAACACAATTATTTGCAGACCTTAAAAGGACAATTCTCAACATATTAAAAGCCAAAAAGTCTAGAATAGCTAAAAATAAATCTTGAACAACAACAAAAACTGCCAGAGGGATCACCATCTCCAATTTCAAGTTGTACTATAGAGCTATAATAATAAAAACCCCATGGTATTGGCATAAAACAGATACATTGATAAATGGAATGGAATTGAAAACTCAGACATAAACTCACAAACCTATGAACACCTGATTTTAAAAAGAAGTCAGAAATGCATACTGGAAAAAAAAGCATCTTCAGCAAATGGCACTGGTCAAATTGGATGTCTGCATCTATAAGAATGAAAATAGATCCTTATTTATCACCCTGCACAAACTCAATTCCAAGTGGATCAAAGACCTCAACGTATAACTAGACACACAGAACCTAATAGAAGAAAAACTGGGGGAACTGTCTCCAATGTCCTGGCAGAGAAGTACTTTCTGATCAGAACACACATAGTGTCGACACAAAGATCAACAATTAATAAATGGGACCTTTTGAAACCGAAAAACTTCTGTTAGGCAAAAGACACCATCAGTTGGATAAACTGGCAGCCCATGGAAAGAGAAAATATTTTTTTTACCAATTCTACATCAGATAGAAGACTAAAATTATACATTTCCCTGATGGCTAAGGATGTTGAATAGTTCTTTTAGTGTTTTTCACCCATTTGTGATTCCTCTGTTGATACGTACTCCATTTTTAACTTAATTATTTTTAACTATCTAGTTTCTTGAGTTTTTAAATATATTTTAGATATTAATTTTTTCAAAGTCTTACTTTTAATGATGGTTCTTAAATGCTTTAACCTCCCTATTATCCAACCACCCACCAGAGTTAGTGGAAAAGAAAGGATACAGGGGAAGTGGACTTGTTTAGAAAGGTTCTTAGGAGCAACTCCTGTCTGTGTTGTCTGGAAACTGGTAATTCACTTCACAGGTCAACAGCGGCAGCTCGATACACTCGCAAACACGTCAGAGACGCACCAGCAGTAGCAGTTCAGTTCGGTAGAGCAGTGGTGGCAAGACCTAGCAGAGACATCCAGGCCTCAGCTTTGGCACTAGCCAGCAGGAGTGACTAGCAGGGACACCGGGAGAAGTTTTAGGCTGTGCCTCTCTTAGGGAAGTGAAGATCAGCGAAGATGAGAGACTCACAAGCAAGCATCGCTCAGCTAGCTCTACGAGCAAGCCTAGATCAGCCTCCATCACCATCTGACTACTCCTTTATATTCCAGACTTCGCACCTGCGTCTGTCTCAGCTGACGTCACTCTGCCAAGCAGCCCGAGCCTGCACAAGCTGCAAGAAGTTGCAGCTCAGCGTCCTTAGTCCTCATCACTTGTCCTGTGTCTGCTTTAGCGAAATATTCCTTCATGAGTCTGCCTTAGTTTTTCACCTGTGTCCACCTCAGCTAAACATTCCCTCACATTTGCCCTAGCAAAACACCATCCAACTGACTTTCCAAAGAGTCCTTAAGTTTCCACTTCAAACATGCAAATCAAGACTACTTTGTGATTCCATCTCACACCTGTCAGAATGGCTAAGATCAAAACACAAGTGACAGCTCATGGTGGTGAGGATGTGGAGCAAGGGGAGCACTCCTCCATCGCTAGTGGGAGTGCAAACTTGTACAGCCACTAGGGAGATCAATATGGCAGTTTATCTGAAAATCAGGAACTGGTCTACCTCAAGACACAGCTATACCACTCTTGGGTGTATACATAAGGTACATTTCATCCTACCACAAAGACACTAGGAAAAAAAATCATCCTGAGAGAGGTAACCCAGGCTCAGAAAGACAAATATGGTATGTATTCACTTTAAGTAGATATTAGCTGTTAAGTAAAAGATAAGCTATAATCCACAGACTCAGGTTAGGTAAAGAGTGCGCACATGCGTGCACTAGGTAGACTAGGGATGGGTAGCATGGGAGCAAGGGAATTACGTGTGGGCCTGGGTTGAGAGTGGCGGAAGGAGAGAGTGTAGAAAGCAGCAAGTGAACTTGGGGAGCATTTGGGGGGCAGTGTGAAAGCCTAGTGCCGTAAAATTTTTTGGACTCTGTAAGAGTGACTGTAGTGGGGACTCCCAGAATGGAGGACGTGGTGTCTGAACTGGACATCTTTTGTACCCAGTCAAGGCTTCCCCTGGTTGGACTGGATTGCAGTTGGATAAACTGTTGGCTAAGGTGGTCTGGTTGAGATCTCAAACATCACAGATTGATGTTATGACAAAAGGATACTCTCTAAAAACTGAGAGCAGGGGTTCCATTGCCAAGGACCTTTCACATGGCTCCTTGTAGAAAGGTCATGAAAGGTCATGCTGGCACAGCCTTGGAGCCTTTACTCCTGCATTTTTGTCTCTTTGGCATGAGAAGGTGCTCTCTAAACATTTGAGCATATGGAAGACATTCACATTCAAAACACCACAGGAAGCTCAAAGCCAACCAAGGCTGTACAAGACCCCGTCTCAATGCCTCCCCAAACAAAACTGAAACAACAACAGAAGAGTCTGGGCTATATAGACTGCAGTAGGCCTAAGCAAGGAGGACAGATCCCTCTGTTATAAATGTCAGAGAAGAACAGAGAGTGCGAGTCGGTGAGAGAGTTGGAGCCTTGGCTAGGAAATGCAAAAACAATAAATAGATAGATAGATAGATAGATAGATAGATAGATAGATAGATAGATAGATAAGATTCAGATCAATGTCACCTATAGACAGAGGAAAGAGAACAGACATTCAGAGCAAGAAGATCTGAAATCTCAGCAGTGTAGAGAGGAGAAAAGTGGCCAGGGGAAGTCTGTAAGCATACACTGCAATGGTGTTCGTGTCTCTGTTTTTAGTTTCTCCAGCATTCCTCTCCTCTCAGTGTAAGCACGGGCAGGTGGAAAGTAGCTGACTCTGGTCTGGGACACCCCCCTTCATTTAGTCTCTATCTGAAAGCTCTTACAATTAAGCTGGGTCTAGAGTAGACACTAGGAGACATTTGTTAACTGGCTCCCTACCATGCTCTTGACACAGGCCCGCTCTCCTCTCTGGCTGCTTTCTTTTGTTCCTCACATTCTCAAGTCTCTCTGCTTCATAGTTTCTTCTGTAGCCTTATCCAGGCGAAGATGCATTGACCACAGCCTTTTGTTTACTGATTTTGTCCCGGCCCCTGGAAAGGAGGTGGAGTAGGTCCGTTTAAGTCATTTGCTTTTGGCATCGTTACACTAACATTGTGCACAAGACCCCTTTTTTAAAAAACACATTTGTGGCATGTGCTTTTTAGGGGATGAAGCCCTTTCATCTTGGACTGTTTTATATCTCCCTTAGCTCTTTGTGGGATTCAGTGTTTTGGCTGATGCTGGGTTCAGATTTCAGATAAGTGGGGAGGAGGAGGTACAGGCAGTTCCCACTTTTCATCACTGTGACTATCTTCTGGCACCACCCGCACCACCTCACTGTTAACCCCTGCAAGCAGTACCTGCTGCATCTGTCCACATGGTGGATGCTAGCAGCCTGTCTCAGGGCAGAATCACACTCTGCCAAGAGTGTATCTTCCTTAAGGGTGATTGAAGACTTGGCTTTAAAGATGGAGTACTATGCAACTGAAGGTTGGTACGCTACCTCCATAAGCAAATAAGATGAGCTAAGGGCCTATTCCACACTAATCACATAAGAAGTCCTAGAATAAAGTAGAAAAAAAAAGAGTCCTTTGAAAGACAATATTGCTACCTTTTCAATTTACTTAGTGAAATATAGCTTATCAAAGATGAAAACACACAGAAAGACAGAGACAATGCAGGACAAATGGGAAGACGGAAACAAGTCGTTAACACAATCATCTTCTCCAGGAGAAAGCTCAGAGTGGCATTTTTTTTTTTCAGCAGGCTTAGAAGGCAAGAAGTCTAAATTAAGACAGAGACATCAGTGTTCTTCAGTAAGAGAAGTGGGATAAATCCCTTGCAATAGCAGTAAGGGTCTGGAATCCACTTATATGGAACTGAAAGAGGTACTTCTCATAAAAACTCCGGCAATCCAAACCAAAATATCCTACCAAAGTCAGAATCCAAATATGTAATCTAAAAATGTGTCATATTGTTTAATAATTAGTAGGGGGAGAACAAGATGCATCTGATCTTGACCCCAGCACATTTTCAGTGGCTCAGGAACTAACATGCTACTACATGGAAGAGAGTCATACTTGGATATGTTCATGTCCTTCCTAGAAACTGTATTTACTGTCACTTCTGGTCCTGGGGTGCCTGATCATGGTGAAGGATTCACATCACTGTTGGTCTCCTTAACCCTGCTCACACACTTACAAACACCCCTCACTAACCACTCTTTCGTGCACCTTCTGAGAATAGCCATTTGTGCTCTGGATAAAGTAAAGGAGCTAATGCAGGCTGTGAAGCCACACGGGAGGCAAGTGACTCATGGGCTTTATCTTCTCTCAGGCTTAGTCCCCATATCCACATACTCACAGTGTGCTGTGCTCATCTTCCTGTGCCAAGGACCACTCAAGTGCTTGCTGGTCTTTTAGATGTATATAGAACCACATTAGACTCAAGAGGCTAAACGGCAAGCAGTTTCAGGGGGCACTCAATGCGTTTAGAGGTGGAGAGCGGGTGACTGAAAAGCTGCTCTCCTCTGTTTTAGCTGGCAGTCCTAATTCATCTGCACTCTGTTCTAGTCTGGAGTCCTTATGTAGTGGTCTCCTAGAATAATGCTGCTTCTCTTCAATGCAAGAAACACTGCTTGTGTTGATGTTCAGATCTCTCTCTGTGTGTCTGTCTCTCTCTCTGTGTCTGTCTCTGTGTGTCTGTCTCTCTCTGTGTCTGTCTCTGTGTGTCTGTCTCTCTCTCTGTGTCTGTCTCTGTGTGTCTGTCTCTCTCTCTGTGTCTGTCTCTCTGTCTCTCTGTCTCTGTCTCCGTCTCTGTCTCTCTGTCTCTCTCTCTCTCTTTCTCTCTCTCTCTCTCTCTCTCTCTCTCTCTGTGTGTGTGTGTGTGTGTGTGTGTGTGTATGTGCGTGTGCATGTAAGTTAGGACTTTCTGATGAATGAAGTGTTTCCTGTGTTGGGTAATGCTGTTCTTTTCTTTCAGTTTCTCTTTCTACGAAGTTCCTTTTCTTATCCGGTGCTTTCAGCCCTTCCCTTAGTTTCCTTTTGCTTCTTCTCAACTCTTCATTTCTCAGAAATAAGATTCGAACCATTTGTCATTGCTTTCCTTGTCTGTGGTTTTGCTGCCACATAGGGTCATGGCTCTTGTATGACTTCCTAGAGCAAGCTACCCACCTTCTCCTTTTGTTCTATTGTTGTTTGTATTTTCCTGTTTCTTTTCCCCCAACTCTTTTGGTCTACTCTATGGTCCTTTAATTATTTCTGCCCATTTGATTGCCAAGGATAGGTAGCTAGCTTCTCAGGTTTTTTTTGTTTTGTTTTGTTTTTTAATGATTCAAATCAGGTAAACATTAATTTTAAATCTGATTCTTTTTTTCTCTTCTTCTTCTGAGGTTTGAGGCTTAGTTCTTGTTGGTTTATACTATACTTATTTTTCCAAGTTAATTACAGAACAAAGGTTATTAGCTTCTGTAGAAAATATTTCCAAATAAACATGTTGTATTTTTTCAGTTCTCAGGTTTTATTCTGTTATTTTAGTTTAGGAGTAAAGAACAGACAGACAACATATATATTCATTATTATATGTATATATAAAATATATGTATTGATATATAAACTTGTTATGATATATGATTTCTGTTATATGTATAACATATATGTTATCTATATTATTCATATGTTATATATAATATTACATATGCTATATATATATAACAAACTTTTAAAAAATACATAGAAAAGTTCATTATTTGATTTCTATTTTACATAACATGCGATATAGGTTATACACATATGTTATATATAACATGTTTTATTTATTCTATATAATGAACTTCTCTCTCATATATATATATATATATACATATATAAATTCATTATGATATGATGATTTCTGTTATAATCATCTCCCTTCCAGCACTCTACTGATTGAGATTCTTTATTCTAGAAGCTTCACTTCCTGAGTTAGAAACACATCATTTGTCCAAGGCAGTATCTTCTAGCTGATGAACAGCCTGCCTTAGTTGCTTTTCTATTGCTTTTAAGAGACACCGTGACCAAGACAATGTATGGAGGGAAGAGCCTGTAGGAGGTTGACAGTTCCATGGGGTAAGTCCATGATCATTATGTTAGCAGGCATGCCAGTGTGGTGCTGGAGCAGTGGCTGAGAGATCACATCTCACTGACAAGCAATAAGCAGAGGTGGGGGAAGGAGGGGTAGGGAGAAGGGATGGGGAGGGGAGGAGGGAGGGGAGAAGAGGAGGGGGAGGGGGAAAGAAGAGGGGAAGAGGAGAGGGAGGGGAAGGGAGAGGGAAGAGGAGTGGGAGGGGAAGGGAGGGGGAAGAGGAGGGGAAGGGGGAGGAGAAGAGGAGGGAAATGGGGAGGGGGAGGGAGAGGGAGAGGAAGAGGGAGGGAGGGAGAGAGAGACAAAGAGACAGACAGAGACAGAGACTATTAGGGAATGGTGTGGGTTTGAAACTTTTAAGCTCACTCCTAGTGACACACCTCTTCCAATAGGACCATACCTTCTAAACTTTTCAAAATAGTCTTACCAACTAGGGACCAAGTATTCAAATAAATGAACCTATGGGGTCATTCACTTTCAAACGATTATACAGGCTATGGGTTTAGAAAGCACTGTACTGGAGAACCTGGGAGCAAGATGTGAATAAAACAGAAACGGGGAAGAAACCTGCTGATGAAGGAAAACTTATCTGGGGCTGAGCTGAGATTCACTATATTATTATCAGTAGTAATTCTCTGCAGTGGGACTTACTGAGAACTCAAATGAAAAACACTTTTATATATTGGTGTACTGGATTAGAGAGATGGTTCAACAATTAACAGCACTGACTGCTCTCCCAGAGGACACGGGTTTAATTTCTAACACCTTTATGATAGCTCACAATAATCTGTAGTTACATTTCCAGAGGATCTAATTTTCCCTTCTGGCTTCCACTGCACAGATATACATTCAGGCAAAACACTTATACACTTAAAAAATAAACAAATCTGAAAAAAGTGCTTTGATCTATTCTTTTTTTTTTTTTTTAACTTTACTGTTCTGAGTTCACTTAAAGACCTTTGGCTTCCATACAGTCTCTGCCCCAGATCCTCCAGCAGACAGAACTATGATGACTGCAATAGAAAGAAAACTACAAATACATTGATGACCAGAAGAGAAGATCCTGTTTTATTCTTTAGTTAGGCTGCAGCAAACTCATACTGTATGAGAACTCATCAAGGAGCACCAAGAGCCAGAAAAGCAAATAGAAACAAATAAAATGACTGACACCCTAGATGACAAATCAGGGAAAACCAAAGAGGAGCAGTAAGGTTTGTTCTCTGGAGGCAAAACCAGGCTTTGGGTTTCCTGTATCACAAAAATGCCCCCAAGTGAACTGTGCTCATGGAGTGTTGCTTTCGCTGCGAAGTCCCTGTGAACTGAGGAGCAGTTCCTTTGCTTTGAAAGGCAATGGCTGAGTTCTGCTTCCGGTCAAGGATGTTGCTACTGAGCAAGTATGTAAAACAAGCAAATTGTATGAATAAATGGCTTTGGTATCATCAACCGAGTACATGTTGTTTATTATAGACCCCAACAGTGTGATTTTAAGGAAGTTCTTACATGCTCTTACCTGTTTATTCTGGTATAAAGTTTAGTGCTTAGCATACACAAACAGTAAAAAAAAAAAAAGTTTGAGTCTTTCTGTGCACTGAGAGGGAAGGTGTCTCAGATATGTAAAGATGACTTTCTATATTTGGGCAGGGGTAGAGAAACCTATCATAGACAGCAAGGCTGATAAAGTAGAAAAGGGCTAAGGAGGGAAGCTGGAAGGATGTCATAAGACAGCTATTTATTTATTTAATATTTTCTTTACTTACATTTCAAATGTTATTCCTTTTCCCGTTTAACCCTCTAGAAAATGTGTATCCTACCCCCTTCCCCTGCCTCTATAAGAGTGATCCCCAGCCCACCCACTCCCTTCCATCTTTCCACCCTAGTATTCCCCTACACTGGGGTATTGAGCGTTTACAGGGCCAAGGACCTCATTTGATGCCTGGTAAGGCCATCCTTGGCTACATATGTTGCTGGAGCCATGGATCCCTCCATGTGTACTCTTTGGTTGGTGGTTTAGTCTCTGGAAACTCTGGGGGGTCTGATTGGTTGATATTGTTGATCTTCCTGTGAAGTTGTAAACTCCTTCAGCTTCTTCCGTGCTTTTTCTAACTCCTCCATTGGGGACCTCATTCTCAGTCCAATGGTTGGTTGAGAGCATCTGACTCTTTATTTCTCAGGCTCTGGCAGAGCCGCTCAGGAGACAGCTATGTCAGGCACCTGTCAGCATGCACTGCATGGCATCCTCAGTATTGTCTGGGTTTGGTGGCTGTATATGAGATGGATCCCCTAGTCTCTGGATGGCCTTTTCTTTAATCTCTGCTCCAAACTTTGACTCTGTATTTCCTCCTGTGAATATTTGTTCCCCTTTTAAAGAAGGATTGAAGCAACCCCTCTTTGGTCTTCCAACTTCTTGAGCTTCATGTGGTCTGTATCATAGGTAATCCCAACTTTTGAACAAATACCCACCTATCAGTGAGTGCATATCACATGTGTCCTTTTGTGACTTGGTTACCTCCCTCAGGATGATATTTTCTAGTTCCAATAATTAGCCTAAGAATTTCATAGAGTCATTGTTTTTAATAGATGAGTAGTACTCCATTGTGTAAATGCATCACAATTTCTGTATTCATCCCTCTATTGAAGGATATCTGGGTTCTTTCCAGCTTCTGGCTATTATAAACAACAGCTTGTTTCTTGAGGCCATTCACTTAGAAAATTGTTTTTCAGTCTCTTACTGCGAGATAGTGTCTGTTGTTGTTACTAAGATGCATTTCTTGTATGCAACAAAATGCTGGGGTTTTTTTTTTTTTTTTTAACATATCCAGCCTGTTAGTGTTTGTCTTTTTATTGGGGAATTGAGTTATTGATATTAAGAGATATTAAAGAATAGTGATTTTTGTTTCTTGTCATTTCTGTTGTTAGAGGTGAGATTATGTTTGTGTGAATATCTTCTTTTGGATTTGTTGCAAAAAATTATTTTCTTGAATTTCCTAGGGTGTAGTTTCTCTCCTTGTGTTGGAGATTTCCAACTATTATCTCTTGTTAGGCTGGATTTGTGGAAAAATATTGTGTAAATTTATTTTTGTCATGAAATATTTTGGTTTCTCCATCTATGTTAATTGAGAGTTTTGCTGGGTATAGTAGCCTGGGCTGGCATTTGTGTTCTCTTATGGTCTGAATGACCTCTGTCCAGCATCTTCTAGCTTTCATGTCTGTGTTGAAGAGTCTGGTATAATTCCGATAGGTCTGCCTTTATATGTTACTTGACCTTATTTCCGTACTGATTTTAATATTCTTTCTTTGTTTTGTGCATTTGGTGTTTTGTCTATTATTTGACAGGAATAATTTCTGGTTCAGTCTATTTGGAGTTCTGTAGGGTTCTTGTATGTTCATGTTCATCTCTTCTTTAGGTTAGGGAAGTTTTTCTTCCATAATTTTATTGAAGATATTGACTGGTTCTTTAAGTTGGGAATCTTTACTCTCTTCTATGCCTGTTATTCTTAGGTTTGGTCTTCTCATTGTGTCCTAGATTTCCTGTATGTTTTGGATTAGGAGCTTTTGAATTTTGCATTTTCTTTGACTGTTGTATCAATATTTTCTATGGTATCTTTTGATTCTCTCTTCTATCTCCTGTTGGTGATTCTTGCATCAACGATTCTTGATTTCTTTCCTTGGTTTTCTATCTCCAAAGCTGTCTCCCTTTGCAATTTCTTTATTGTTTCTATTTCCATTTTTAGGTCATATATGGTTTTGTCCACTTTCTTCTCTCATTTGATAGTGTCCTCCTGTATAGTTATTCATGTCCTTTCTCAAGTCCTCTATTATCATCATAAGAAATGATTTTAAGTCCACATTTTGCTTTTCAGGTGTGATGGAATATCTAGGTCTAGCTGTAGTGGGAGAACTGGGTTCTGATTATGCCATGTAGCCTGGGTTTCTGTTGCTTATGTTCTGTAGATTTTCCTGAAGCTGTTTATATTTTAATGTTAATTCCACTTCCCCAAGAAGGGTTGCCTAGGCACGTACTCAAGAGGTGACTTCATCTGAACCTTTCCATTTTAATTAATAAATGAAAGCCAGTGACTGGTCAGGGCAAGGGAGAGAGGAGAGGTCTGAGGAGGTCAGAGGAGCAGGGTGAAGGTCATGGCAATGTGGAGGTTTCCAAGTACAAGCTAGACCCAGGTGCGATTTATTGATGTTAAATAGCTATGACCATTAAAGATTTTATAGGTCTAATATCTCATATAGAAGGGCAGTTTGTATCTTTATGTATTTGATGCAATCTTGTTGTATAGAGGGCTGTGGATTGAGAGTTGAATATATAAACCTGAATGAAAAGCTATCAGGCTGTAGAGTTGTGTTTGTGGGATTTTGGGGTAGAGAAACACCCTGGGATAGAGGCAGAGAACAGGCGGTATAAAACCGCCAGGGAAGGGAGTTGCACAGACAAGTTGGGCCTTGGTGGCGGCTCAGATTGGGCTCCAGAGGTGCACGTGGCTTTGTATCAGGATCAGGCCTGAGGAGTGAGGCCTCAGGACTGATAGATAAACTATATTTTTTAATATTTACTGCAACAATGTTCTTGTACTTGCCTTTCACCATCTGGTTGTCTCTAGTACTACCTGCCCTAGCTTCCTCTGACTGAAGCCCGTTATTTATGCGATTCTGATTGTGTTGGAACTCCTCAGAGTTTAGGTGTTTCTGTAATTCTGTGACTCTAGAATTCTGTGATTCTGGGATCCTGAGTGTGTCAGAATCTGTCTCTGAGATACTGGAGTCTCAGTATGACCAAGCGCCTGGTGTCCTTGAGTATCTCAGAGCTCCAGTGCTCTGGGTGTGTCTGATCTCCTGGGAGTCTAACTTCCTTTGTGATCCTGAGCCTGTTAGCATATCTGTGTTCCTGGGATCCTGTCATCCTGAGTGTGTTGGAGCACCGGGGTGACCAGGCTTCCTCTGGGTGTTGTGAGATTGGATGCAGTACAAGTGCCCAAGATCTGTTCAGGGCTCTGTCATGGGAGAGCTTAAGGTGACTTTCCCTTCCTTTGTCCTATGACAAAGAAAAAGATCCTGTAGTTATTATGCCCATTGCTACTTTCTCAGAACATAAACTTGGATTAGTCATTCCTACTTAATTTTAAAAACAATCTCCTTTCTGTCATAAAATTTATATACACAAAATCTGGTCAGTGGCTTGTTTCTTACATATTCATATTTATGACTGTCTGGTAATGATTTCATAAGTTAATTTTTTTGATTAAATTTATTTTTATTAAGTATTCTATAGGTCAAATGCAAAAAAAAATAAACAAAAAAAACCTCCAACTAGTTATATAGAAAATAGCCCCGCAACCTTATTTCTCAAACATACAGTTTCCTCACCAGCAACTAACACTGTTTGTTTCTTTCTTTTTTTCTTAATCTTTTGTGCAAGAATGAACAATTAGGCCTCATGTCACCTCTACATTACTAAAAACGGGGCTATTGTTAAGGCTCTCTGTTTTAGAAGCTGGGGTGGCAGTAAGAGGGTGGGTGGAGGGAATAGCTTGGTCTCACTTTTAGAATTTTCTCTTTTTACCTCCCCATCTTCAAACTTGTCAAATTAGTTCCGGGAAGCCCACTGTTTCTGTCCCGAGTGCTCATTTAACCAGGCATCAGTGTTTTCAAAAGAGCCACACACAGGTAAGCATCACTTCCTTCTCAAGGGAGCTTCTGTTCATCTCTAGGGTTACTAATGCTTAGGGTTGTTCTGGCTTTGTCTGGCTTGACATCCAGATGGTAATCTGAGCTCACCTCTCATCCAGTTTCTAGGCTCCTTACTGTCCTTACTGATACTTTCTTTTTTGTATCCTGAAACCATGTTGGTCTTTAAAATCCACTACCAAAAATCATTATAGACTTTTGGAACATTGTATGAGGACAAACTCATCTCCATTTCTTCCCAAAATCTGAGGGAGGTGCTAGGGTAGGTGTGAGAGCAATTGTTGGCTCCATTCAATTCCATTCCATTCTATTCCATTCCACTCCATTCCATTCCATTTTTATTTGTGTATATTCACTTCCATTTGTAGGAAGTTTCCTTCCTTCTTGCTTATTCACACAGTATATAGGAGCTGCAATGTTACTTCTAATATAGTTCAGGCTTTAGCCATGGCTGATTATCCCAGGGGTCAATAGGAAATCCAATCTGCATGTCAAGGCATTTAGCCTTTGGCCTAAAACTTACATCAGTCTCTCTCTAGATGATGGAACCTACTGGTAATTAACAGCAAGGAACTTTAGGTTGGGACCTGCCACCAGGAGAGGAATACATGGAGGCAGATGGTCTGAGAAAAGACAAGTGCAGAGATGAGGTCAGGAAGCTGTTAACTGCCAGAGTTCCTGGATGTAGCTGCTGCTTCCTCTCGTGCCTTCTATAAAACACCCAGTCTTCTTTTGGAGTCAGGTCATTCTTTCTGGCTGTGAATTTTTTGAAAACCAGTCTAACAATAAGTCTAACAATGCAGAAGAGCTTTGTTACTGATAGTGCCCAGCCCTGAGAGCTCTAGGTGGGGTCTGCAGGCCTAGCATGATTCTCCGCAGCATTTGTTCTTTCTGCTAGTTAGAAGTTTGCACTCTTTTAAAGACACAACTCTGATCCATATTTATGATTTACATATTTCCCTGGAAATTTCCTTTCACAAATGTTTAATACATAAATATAGTAGGGATGATTGAGATCTTCAGTTTGGTTTGTTTTCTCTAAATATGTTCCATCTTTTTAAGAAATTCAACTCTCCTCTACATTCAAAGGGAAGTCTTCTGATGTCTGTGTGCTCAACTACCTACACTCAGCAGTGAAATCCAAGTGTGTCTGGAAGAGTCACATCAAAGTTCAGCAAGGAGGCCCTACCCTGTCCCTTCTTGCCCTTCTCTAGGGACCCATAGTAGAGCAAACCTTTTATGCTAAGAAGATCTGAGAAGCCTAAAGACCCTCAGGAAAGAGAAATGTGGAATTGGTCAATATTAAAGAGGACAGGTAGCTTTAGATCATTTTGGAGAGTATTGAATTCTCCTGAGGGGCAAGAAAGCTATAGAAAGTGATCCAAATCACTCTCATGTCAGAGAAAAGGAGTAGAGAAAAGGTGGATTTAAAGGGATGGTGAGAATAGATATTCTGTTCTTTCTTGTGGGAGCATATCCAAGGACTATACAGCAATTTAGTTCTACACTGCTCTTGGTGGTGCAATCATGGCCCTGAATGATCAAGGGGTGGAACAGGGGTTAATTATTTTCTTCTTAATGTAGCATTTCTGTAGTTCAGTGCGGCTTCTCATAGCATCCAGAAGAAAATGATCTCTTTGTAAAGAACTGTTGACAACTTCTGAATTTCATTACATGCCACAATGCAGAGGAGGAAGAATTATACTTCAAACATGAATGGGTATATATCTTACATCATAAATGTGAGGAAGTGAGGGAGGTTTAAGGAGTTGGCCCTGATGACTATAGAGGCTAACAAGTCCAAATTCCACAGGGCAGAGAGTAGACTAGAAATGTAGGCGAGAGTTGATGTTACAACTTTGAGTTGAGAATCTACAGGGTAGATCACACAAGCTGGAAATCAAGCAGGGCTCTTACACCCACAGTCTTTATGCCAGGTCCCTTTCTTTTCATAATGTTTTAATTTGTAGTACTTTTAGTTATGTGTCTCTGTGTGGCTATGTACACGTGAGTGCAGATGCCTGTGAAGGACAGACACTCTGGATTCCCTGGAGCTGGAGTTTCAGATGTTTGTGAGCTGCAGTCCTGCCTGGGTGCTGGGAATCAAACATGGTCCTTTATAAGAGCAGTACCTGTGCTAAACCACTGGATCATCTCTTCTGCCCAGCAAATCCCTGCTTTGAGCCACTCTAATCTTAAGACTTTCAATAGAATGGGTGAGACAAAAGGGCAAATTGGAAGGAATCTCTGAAGTTGGCTGCATTAAATGTTAGTCTTGTCTAAAAAGTAGCCTTGAAGAGAGTCAGGGCAGTCTTTGAACAGGACACATATGTACAAGTCCCGAGGCTGAAAAGGCCGAGACTATAATAAAGAGAGATGGGAAAAAAATTTAGCAAACATTCCATCTTCAAGTTTTCTGTAACACTAGAATGTTTTTTTGGTATAAACAAGGCTAAATATATTTATTTATTATAAAAAATCTATAATGAATGTCCTGCAAGTGGATGCTATACTTTGCAGAGATCCTCAATGTATATGATCAAATAACCACTAAATGTGTGTATGTGTGATGTTTATGTGGGTTTTTGTATGTTTCTGTGTGTCTGTGTGTATATGTATCCCTGTGTGTTGTTCTTTGTGTGTCTTTGTGTGTGAGTCTGTATGAATGTCTCTACATGAGTCTGTGTGTAGATGTGTGTCCCTGTCTGTGTGTTTTTTGTTTTTATTGGATATTCTCTGTATAACATTTCAAATGTTATCCACTTTTCCCCTACTCCCATCTCCCCTCTCCCTCCACTTGTTTTCATGAAGGTGCTCCCTCTTCCAACCACTTTCTCCACCTCAGCACCTAGGCATTCTTCTATACTGAGAAAACATACCTTCACTGAACCAAAGGCCTCTTATCCTATTGATGCCAGACAATGCTGCCCTCTGCTACATATGTAACTTGAGCCCTGAGTCTCTCCATGTGTACTCAATAGTTGGTGTCTAGTCCATGGGAGTTCTCGAGGGTTTGGTTGGTTGATAATGTTGTTCTTCTCATGGGATTGCAGACCCTTTCAGCTCCTTCAATCCTTTCTCTAGCTCCTTCATTGGAGACCCTACCCTACATTCAGTCTGATGGTTAGTTACAAGCATCATCAACTGTATCTATATAACTCTTGCAGAGTCTCTGAGGAGGCATCCATATCAGGCTCCTGCCAGTAAGCACTTCTTGGCATCAGCAATAGTGCTTGGGTTTGGTGGCTGCATATGGGGTGGATCCCCAGGTGAGGCTGTCTGTGAATGAACTTTTCTTCAATCCTGGCTCCTCTATTTGTCACTGTATTTCCTCCCGTGAGTGCTTTTTTCTACCTGCTGAAAAGGACCGAAGCATCCACATTTTGGCCTTCCTTCTTTTTGAGCTTCATAAGGTCTGTGAATTGTTTCTTGGGTATTCAGAGCTTTTTGGGCTAGTATCTGCTTATCAGTATAGCATGTGTGTTCTTTTGTGACCATGTTACCTCACTCAGGATTATTCCTTCTAGTTTCATCCATTTGTCTAGGAATTTCATAAAGTCATTGTTTCTAATGAGTAGTAAAATATTATGTAAATGTACCACAAGTTTTGTATCTAGTCCTCTATTGAAGGACATCTGGGTTCTTTCCAGCTCCTGGCTATTATAAATAAGTCTGCTATGAACATCATGGAGCATGTGTCCTTGTTATATGTTGGAGCATCTTTTGGGTATATGCCCAGGAGTGGTATATATGGGTCTTTAAGTAGTACTATCTTTAGTTTTCTGAGTTACTGCCAGACTGATTTCCAGAGTGGTTGTACCAGCTCGCAATCCTACCAACATTGGAGGAGTGTTGCTCTTTCTCCACATCCTCGCCAGCATCTGCTGTCACCTTCATTTTTGAGCTTAGCCATTCTGAGTAGTGTGAGGTGGAATCTCAGGGTTTTTTTGATTTGCATTTCCCTGATGACTGGAATGTTGACCATTTCTTTGTGTGTTTGTGCATTTCTGTATGTGTGTGTGTGTGTGCAGTGTGTGTCTCTGTATAAGACTGTGCATGTCTATGTCTATGTTTGTGTGTCTGTATGTGTGTGTTCACATGTATGTTTCTGTGTATGTGTTTGTATGTCTTTATGTGTATCTATGTCTGTGTGTCTATGTGTTTCTGTATGTGTGCTTATACATATGTGTCTCTGTGTTGTGTATGTCTATGTTTTCTGTGTTTGTATATGTACATGGGTATATGAATGTGTATCTTCTGTGTCTGTGTCTTTGTGCCTGTTTGTCTAATTGAGTCTATATGCATATGTCTATGTGTCTCTCTGTGTTTTTGCATGTTTTCATCTGAGTATTTGTGTCTCTGTGTATGTTTTTTTGTGTGTGTATGGCTATGTGTGTGTCTGTGTATATCTGTGTTTATTTCTGTGTTTGTGTGTGTTCATGTCAATGGCTCTGTGTGTGTATTTGTGTATGTGTGAGTCTGTGTTTGTCTATTTTGTATGTGTGTATCTGTGTGTTTGTGTAAATATATATATATATATACATATATATATATACCTATGCATACATATACATGCATCATCTTTCAGAATTTGTGTCTTTCTTGAGAGCCAGAAAGATCAGAACAAATCTTTTTATTTTACAGCCTACATAACCGAGATAGAGAGAAATGTAATATCTATTTATAATAGTTGTGTCTGTGTGCTTGCGTAAGTTTATATGCACCAGATGTGTGCAGGCGACTGACAGGCCAGCAGAGGGCATTAGAATTGTACTTACAGGAGGCTGTGGGAGGATCCCATGGGACTGTAGTTACAGGAGACTGTGAACGGCCATGTGGAGGTGCCGGGCACCCAACCCCAGTCCTGTTTGAGGGCAGTAGGTGTTTTTAGCCACTGAGTCATTTCTCTATCTCCTCATTTTCTTATATTGATTCTTTTTTTCTTGGTTATTGAATGGCTCAGGCACAGGATTCAAAACCTATGACTTTTAATTTCTTATATGTTTTCCATAAACAGTTAAATTTTGTAATTCATTTAAATGATCACTTATATATAGAAATAATTTACTGAATACACTCCAAGGAAGCATGGGCTGGGCAGTACTTCTTACTCCTCTACTTACATCTTTATAGTGCATCTTCCTGGGAAGTCTTTGTTGATACTATTTCATAAAGCATCATATGACCCTTTTCCTATTTTCTTTTATCTCTGGAGGACCAAGTATCTGTTTTCCTATTCAATTAAGTAAACCATTTGACCTAATGCTTTCACATGACTGTGGCTGGGTCTGGAACATTAATTAAAGTTATTGAGCTTCCCCATGGGGTCAGGTTGTGACCTCAAATAGATAAATGTTTTTTTCTGAAAGTGGAGCATGGCAAGTCTTTAGAGGCTGGCTTTGGAAATTAGGGACAAGTTAGCTACACATTCCTTTTTTTTTTTCTTTATAGATTTTTTTTTTTGTTATAGATTCATTGCCTGCCCACAGATGCTTGACTCTTTACTTCATGATTTCTAGTTTCTGTTTTAAACAATAGTCTCTGGACTTAGACTCCTTAGTTCCGATATTAGAGGTGGCTGCTGGCAAGCCTGGCTTCTCAGAATTCCTCCAGTACCTTGATATTTCTCAAGAGTTTTAGCTTAAAATGAGCCATTTGAGCTAGTAAAACATTTTTTTTTTAATTTGCCCATTTCAGCATTTTCTGTTTTTCGTTGATTTAAGGTTTTGCTGTACAGCTCAGTTTCCCTTAAACTCAGGATTGTTCTGCCTCAGTCTCCTGAGTACTGGGATGTCCCTCCACACATGGCTCCGTTGTAGCAGTTTCTAGGATTTCACAGCCGTCTCTTCTTTGTTCTAACAGTCCAGGGCCTCTCCAGCAAACTCATAGCGCTCTCATTGCTACTTTTTAGTTACTTTTTAGTTCTCTCATGTCCCAGCATGCTTGCTTCCGTCTCTCCCTGGGAGCACTGGGCACAGGGCACGTGTACTCTCTTGTATCCACCTCCCCGGAACCGCTAACTATCCACTGTACTATTTTATATACTTTGTTTTAAACAATAGAAATGAGTTTCTTCTTCCAAGGTGGCAACCCTGAGGCAGGGTTATAGATCACCCTGAACTGAAATTATAAAATTTAGCAGATTGGTTGAGTAAAAGCCAGAACAAGATACCAGAGGGGGTCCAACATCTAAAAAAACAGAGGCTCTTGACCCAAAAATTACTTTATGCAACGCCATGGGAGAATGGTTTTGTTTTTGAGGTGTTTGGATGGCATAGTGCTTCCCCCCCCCCATTTTGACTGCACAAAGTTTTTTTTTTTTTTTTTAATCAAACTCTGCTTGGAACTGTGAGACAATTGTGAGATTTTTGGCTAAGCTTAATGATGCTGCCGCCTGTGGGTCTCATTTTCTCCCTGTTTCTGTGATAGTTTTCCATCTGTTGTGAGGCAGATGAAAAACTCTTGCTATCAACATGGGCAATACTCATAACTACCAACTGTCTTTCCAGTATCTGTTGCCAGTGATGGGAAATAAAGGCATTGTGTGCAGTTATCTCTCAGTGCCCATGTTCCACCAACGATACAATAAACTCGTGATGTCCAAATCCATTACATGAAATGCTGTAGTGTTTGTATATAGCCTACCTACATCTTCTCAGATACCTTGAATTGTCTTGTAATTACTCATAATACCAAAAATGCAAATACTATATAAATAGTTCTCATAAAAAGATCTTTACATATTCAGGCAGACACACTCTTTCTCTCGTTCTTTCTGACCTATGCTTTGTTGGTCCTATGGATGTAGAGCCTACAGATATAAGAGTTATGTATAGTTCATATACAAATCCTACTAGACAGCCCACATTCTCCTTTGCAGGAGGCTTACGAGGTGCATATTACAGAAGGCTGCTCTGGTATTCACGTGTCATCATTCACTTCTGTTGCCTGACTGCTCAAGAGGATGTTTACAGGTACTTCTTAGTCAAATAAAACCCAAAGGTTCTGTCCTGGCATTAGACTTCCATCTGCTATTCATACGTCAAATCACTGTATCAAAAATAACAGTCCTCTCTTCTCTTACACATCACCCATACTTTAGACAGATTGGACCACTTGCCACCGTGATTACTGACACCACAGTATGTTAAAACTTCCTCTTACTCATTGTGACCAGAGATATGCTTCCCTTGTCTGAGATCTGTTATAAGTGCCATGCTGCTATTGGTGCAAACATACTTTTCTTGATTACACAAGCATACAGTTCAGTTTGCCTGGTGAATGGGACACATTCTCGTGCTGCTGCCCTTGGTGTTATGAAATTAGGCCCAATAGCTATAGGGATTCAACAGGTACCAATGTTAGAGTTCTTATATAGGTCTAGGTACAGAGGTCTTGACTACATAAGTGTTACAGTTCATTTAAAAAAGGTTTTTATTAGGGTAGATTAAATTTTATATACATATATGGGTTTCACTGTGGTATTTTCATATCTGCATATAAAGCAGTTTAAAAAAAATCATAGCCACTCCCCATCACCCTCTCTTGTTTCCTTCCCATTTCTGTCGATCCTCTTCCTCTCCAAACCAGTCCCCCCAAAGACCTTCTCTTGAGTGGTCTTTTCTGGCCTACTTTTAGTAAAGCAGTCTGAGGTGAGAACAGGAAGAAAGAAGCAGGGCCAGCAGAGACAGCCAAGTGGCAGGAAGGTAGTGGCAGAGAGAGACCAACCAGCTGTCTTTAGTGGCAGCAAAGGAGGTGAGGGAGGAGAGCTATGGGAACCACAGGCTGTTTGGACAGTTTCAAGGGTGGAACCATGGCAACTGTATGACTGACTACCAGCAGGACAGACAGCAGGAGCAGAGAGCTGCTGGAATAGCTAGTGACCTTGATCCATGGTCGGGGTGGTCAGTCGGCAAAGCTACAAAGGCACGGGGGTGTCAGGCTGCCAAAGAGGTGCAGCTGCAATCCTGGCAGTGGACAACGGGAGCCTCGGCAGCAGTGAGAAGCCCACCGGTGGTGCTGGCTGTGATGACAACTGCAGAGCTGCAGTAGCAGACTCTGCTAAAGGCCGAGGAACCTGAGTGCCTAACCCGGAAGCTGCCTTTCCAGTTATTACCAAGGGCTGAGGATCCTCCGCCTAGGTCTACATAGCAGCTATTACATTTGTAGAGCTAAAGATGCTTATACAAAAAAAAAAAAAAAAAAAAAAAAAAAAAAAAAAAAAAAAAAAGCACTAGACCTGTAACACTAGGCAGGTCATCTACTGCTGTTCCTCAGCCTGGCTGCTGCCTCTGCTGGCTGTTATCAAATGCAGAGGAATATGAAAACTGTCAGAGACAGCACTGAAGAGCTCCTGCCTGCCTCTCATGATTTCTAACCAGCTGGAGTAAGAGGACCCCAGCCAGGAGATTGGTAGCACGGCATAGGCCGTGGATGGGATTTGATTCATGGCCAACCCTGCCCTCCACATCCTCACCCATGTATGCAGTACAACCTGGGCTACATGTGACTGTCTCAGAACAAAAACACCAAGAAATTAAAAAAAAATCTTTAAAGCAATGAAGGCATATATCAACCCAGATGCTATGTGAAGAGAAAATGTCCTTTAAGGATGAAGAAAAATAAAGATATTTTCAGGCAAAAAGAAGAAAAGACTGAAAGTATTCCTCACTGCCAGCATGCCAGAGGATGTTTGTGAGGCTGGAGGCAAGAGATTCTAGATAATGGTCATAAGCTCATAAAAGAATAAATAACAGTTTTAAAGAGCCAGTACGATAAATATTTTCTTTGATATTGCCTCTTAATTCTTTGATATGAATAATAACTCTAAACTGCTAGTACTGTCTTGTATGACATAACAAAGGCACATGAAACATACAGTAATGATGAAAATAGTGGGGTAGGAATCTTCATAACAGATGGCTTCAGGCTTTCGGTATTTTATATGAGTGATACAATATTGAATGTATGCAGACTGTGAAAAACTAAGGACTTGTATTGTACATACAGAGCAATGAGTAAAATGTAATTAAAAGAAATACAGTCAGGTTTGGCCAGATGGAGTGGCATAGTCCTGCTTTATCCTCTTCTGTTAAACAACTGGAAGTCAAGAATAGGAATATCAGGTTCATATCAAGGGTCAAGTAATGAAGGGTGTGGCAGTGAATGAAGTCAGCTGCACAGTGTGGCCCCAACTTACTGCCTAGAGAGTGTCACTCAGATCCCAGCTGCTTGTCTGAATTGAGGACTCAAACCTAAGCCCAAAGAAGGAAGAGGCTGGGACTTTCAAGACAGGCATCAGAAAGGAAAAGCTGGTACAGGAGAGGGCTCTGCTTGCAACAACGGCTTGTTAAATCTTTAGTTGAACATCAGTAAGTACACACATCGGAGGGAAGGAGAAAATGATGGGCAAACTGCTAGCAAGACATTCGCAGGACCAATTACATAGGGCCTGGGGAAAGTCCCCTTTCCTAACAGCCAAGGTGGAACGCTTTGTGGAGAAGTTAATATTCAGGAGATAACTGGTCTCATAGTCATAAAATAAACATTGTCCTAGGCTAAAAACTACCCCAGTTGTACCTAAACAAGCTTACAAGCAAACAATAAAAGATTAAACTCTTACTAATAACTCAACTCTGCTAAGGGCAAAACAGCACTTTCAGGAATGTGACCAAGACAATTGACAAGATGAGACACATAATTAACTATTACCAGGAGAATTCAGTTTCTGTTGCAGCTTAATCATGCTTGTGTGGACAGGGTGATTTTGTTCCTTTAAAACTTGATGTTGAAATCCTAACCCCAGTGTCATGGTGTTTGGAAGTAGAACTTTAATACTTACTTCATCATTAGTATGAAAAATACCTGACAAAAGCAACTTAAGGAATTTTTTTTTTTTTTGGCTCACAGTTTGAAGCTACAACCCATTATGACAAAGAAGTCATGGTGTCCTGGTGACAGAACCATGAGGCAACTAGTCACACTGCATCTACAGAGAGACAAAAGTTGCCGCTTCCTCCATGTTATTCAGCACAGGACCTCAGTTTGTAGAATGATGCCACCCACATGTTGGGTGGGTCTTCTCACCTCAATCAGCGAGTTCTAGAAAGAGCCACCCAGATACAGAGGTGTGGCAGCTCCTAGGTGATTTGGGATCCTGTCCATTTGACAATATTAAGCATCGTAGAAATCTTTGGCAGATAATCAGACCCATATCAAAGGGACCCCAGCACTCTGTCACTCCCATTTCACCGAGTAACAATACAGTTGGAAATTGGCAGGCTGTAAGCAGGAAGACAGCATCACAAAATCCTCCGATGGAGACCTTCTGATCTTAGAGAAGAGGTCAGCTTGTGTAGTTTATAAGCTACCCAGTCTCTGATGCTTTGTTACAGAAGCCCAAACTGTCTAAGATGGTGGCTTCAGGGAGTGGATATTGTCATCCATAGTTCTGTAGGCTAAACTCCAAATAAGGTTTACTTATTTTTCCTTCTAATGATCTCATAGGTTCGAATCAAGGTGTTAATTGGGGTTGTAGTCACATATGAGCTTTAGAGTTCTTTAGAAGGTCATGTTCCTTGTCTTTTTTGAGACATCCAGAAACAGATTCCTTTAATTTCCCTGTCCACACCAACTAACCTTCAAAGTTAAAAAGAACACACGATTGTATCCTTTCACCAAGGATAATTTCCTCTCTTGAGTAATTAATGTGGGACTCTAATTTTCCCTATAGACACCTAATGGAATATAATTATGAAAATGGTAGCATCTTATCCAGGCCAGAGACTTATAAAGGAACATAAATCATTAGGACTGCTTTTAAAGTTTTTCAACCACAATCCTGCCATAGTGGCATATACCTTTAACTCCAACAGCTGGGAGGCAGACACAGGTGGATCTCTGTGTCCAAAGTGAGTATTTGGCTTGCCAGAGATACACAGGAGAACTTCCTTCCTTCCTTCCTTCTTTCCTTCCTTCCTTCCTTCCTTCCTTCCTTCCTTCCTTTTCTTCCTTCCTTCCTTTCTTCCTTTCCTTTCTTCCTTCCTTCCTTCCTTCCTTCCTTCCTTCCTTCCTTTCTTTCTATTTCTTTCTTTTTCCTCTCAACCAAAGTACACACTTAGGATAGTAGGATAGATGCCTTCTGTTTTGATAGAACAGTGAAAACTGTAACTGGATAAGAGACAATCTATGATGACAGATGATAGAACTGATAACAGGGACGTTAAAACCATCCCTTTGGCTGTATAGTATGAGAGTAAGAAATGAGAGAAAAGTCATATAGGTTTGATACAAACAAAAAGATGCAAATGTGGCCAAAGGAAGAAATGGCAGTGTAGGAGATAAGTTGCCTGAATGGAATTAAAAGCAGACTAACTATGACAGAAGAAGAGGGTAGTTTTACGACACTTACGAAAATTATCCAAACAAAACAAAGAGATACTGAACAATAAATAGTGGCACACATTCCAGCAGGATGAAGAATCAGATTTGAAGTTCCAAATTAGCCAAGTACACAGAATACAAAGGGCATCTAAGAAAATGAATCTGTGCATTTTCGATTTTTGATAAAAAATCAAATAAACCCATGGATGTGGGATACTCCATGGTTGTCCATCAGAAATAGGAATAAATTTGCATTAAGAAACTTCAAAACTCAAACTTGTAAATATAGCAATGAAGAGAAAAAAATTAAAAGCATCCAGATTAAAAGTGTACAGAAGAAAGACTTCAGACTTCTTACTGGAGATAATGCAAAAGAGAAGAAGATGGCAGGGACTTATGTTTAAAGTGTCAAAAGGAAATACTTCAATACATTAAATTCCTAGTTTGGAGAAGAAGTTTGATGGTGGAGACAAAGAAAAGGCTGTTCCTGATTCATGTAGCTACCAAAGCAGAGAGGGTCACGGGGTGAAGCACACATTATACACTTGAATAAAAACGACTTTTTAAAGATCATCATAAGTATGCAATAATAAAATTAAGAAAAATTGGAAAAACTTAACAGATAGAAAATGCTTAGTTCTGTGTATATTTCAAGGGAAATAAATTGCTGGTTAAATTAATAACTAAGTAGTAAGATGAGAGTTATGAAATCAATCATATTAATGGTCATGTTAAATCTAAATGATCTAACCATTCTAATCAAAGGGTGAAGGGTCAGATGGATTAAACAAAACAGCAGGTTTTATATATTTGCTGCAAGAGGAAACCTTCTAAGGATAAGATAAAAATAGGTACACAGATAAGGATGAGAACATTCTTGCTCCAATTAATACTAACCTCAGCTCCATTTAAGCTGAAGAGGATTTGGTAGTAACTGATAAGAAAAGCCTAGTATTAGGAACAAAGGGGTGTTTTTCTTTGTTTTTGCTTTTAATAACAAGAGCAGTTTCAATTCAAGGAGAAAATTTAGCAATCATAAATGCTTCATAGACAAATATTGAATTTCAAAATATGTAAAGTAAGAACTGTCAGAACCAAAAGTCCCATAAATAAATCTACTGACACAGTAAGAGATTTCAAAAGTTCCCCAATGAAAACCAGGCAGAAGGACGAGGGCTATAGTCAGTGACAGAACACTTGTCTGGGTTGTATAAGGCCCTGTATTTAATTCCCAATACTAAGTATAATTTATAAAAAATAAATATCTCAGTAATAAATACCTCAAATTAAAAACACAAGGCAAGACAAAAGCAAACATGAGTCCCTGACAGAACATTAACACCCTGTGACCTCACTACTTTTAAACCACATGCCACCCAACAACACACACGTCATTCACTAAACTAGAAGGTCTCCTAGACTATACAAAAAACCTGATAGGTTTCAAATGGTTAAAATATTACTAAGTATATGCAATAATGCTACAAACAATAGGTCAGAGATGAACAGAATTCTCTCTGGGAAATCCCCAAGTATTAGAAAACCAACCAGTGCCAAACTAGTAAGACAAAAGGGAAGTCACAACGGGAAATTACCAAGATGATTGAATTTAATCAAAGTGAAAATACATCATGCCAAAGTACGTGGGAAGCAAGACTTGGTATAAGAGTTATGAGGTGAATTCATAGCAGAAAGAGAAAAGTACCCATGCTTTGATGCATTAGAAAAGAAGAGAGCTCAGCTTGAAAGGAACCAGGAGGATAGAAGTAAATAACCAGGTTACTGGCAGTAGAAAACCAATGGAGATAGCAAACCAAAAGGATGTTCTGACAGCCAAACCCACACACAGTTCATAGGAGCTTTGAGTCTAACCAGGGATTTCATGGCTGACTCTTGCAGGGTACTAGGCCCACACTGGGAAAGAGATCTATTTTCTTAGTCCTAATATTTCAGACAGATGTAGCCTGATACCATCTGGAGAAGGAGACTATTGTTTGAGACTGGGCTGCCCTGGTGAGCTGAAATCAAGAAACAATTAAACCTCAAGTAGCCTGAGGCCATTCCATCACAGGTTGGAAGACAACAGTTCCGGAGAGGACAAGGGTCTTACACAGATGAGCTGTGATGCTCATGCTGCAGGAAGGTGATCAAGAATATTGAGTTTTGTGGTTCTGCCCTCTGAGGTAAGGAACACACACACACACACACACACACACACACACACTACACACACACACACACACACACACACACACACACACACTACACACACACACACACACACACTACACACACACACACACACACTACACACACACACACACACACACACACAACACACACACACACACACACTACACACACACACACACACACACTACACACACACACACACACACACACACTACACACACACACACACACACACACTACACACACACACACACACACACACTACACACACACACACACACACACTACACACACACACACACACACACACACTACACACACACACACACACACACACTACACATACACACACACACACACACACACACTACACACACACACACACACACATACTACACACACACACACACACACACACACACTACACACACACACACACACACTACACACACACACACACACACACACACACTACACACACACACACACACACACACACTACACACACACACACACACACACACACACACACACACTACACACACACACACACACACACACACTACACACACACACACACACACACACACTACACACACACACACACACACACACTACACACACACACACACACACACACACACACACACACACACAAACACAAACACACACACCCTAAGGAATTCCAGATATGATGTCAAACTAGAATTCATGTTGAAACAAGTGGCTGATTACAGTTTGGGAAATAAAGAGAACAGAAATGTTTTATCACTCCATCAGCTACTTCTTGCTTTCCCACCTCAACTTAATCAGTGCCCTCAGGAAACTTCTGATGCTAGACTCATGAACATTTTCTACCATCAAACTGAATTTGCTGTTATCACTATATTATATATTCTGTTGAGAATTTTTGCATTATGCGAATTAAGAAAATTGATCTGTGGTTATGCTACTGTTGACATTATGACTTTATCTAACTTTTAAAGCAGGCATCATTAGCTTCATAAAAAGAGTTTGGCTGGAAAGATGACTCAGTGGTTAAGAACCCTTGCTGGTCTTGAAGAGGACCTGGGTTCTATTCACAGAACACCCATGTTGGTTCACAACCATCTGTGACTGCAGTTCTAGATAATCTATCTGATGGCTTCTTTTGAGGATATGAACATGATTCACATACAAACATGGGCAAGGGAATTCGTACACATAAGATAAATATATCTAAAACAACAACAGGGCATTTGGTAGTGTTCCTTCTCTTTCTGTTTATAGCATGGTTAAAGAGGTACTGATACCATATCTTCCAGGAAGGGTTGGTAGAATTCTTCAATTAATTAATCTTATCTCTGTGGGGGGACTTAATCAATGACTGTCTTAGTTTTAAAGCTTATGGTAGATTGGCTTAATTTGATTTAGTTGTATTAGGTCATATGTTTTTAGATATTTATGTACTTATTCTAGGTTTTCCAACTTTTTGGAATTTAAGTTCTCAAAGTATTCCTTAATGTTTCTGATTTTATGAGAGTTTTATAAAAATTTCATTTTATTTCTAATTTAATTACTTTGAATATTCTTTTTTTCTTCTTAGTTTGGCTAGAAGTTTGACAAACTTGATCATTCAAGAAGCAACTCCTTATTTGATTGATTCAATGTATTGTTATTCTAGTCTATGTTTTATTAATTTCTTTCTCAAATTTATTGCAATTTATTGGGTTTGGTTTGAACTTAGAGACATTGCTGTTTGTTGGGTGATGGAATATATAGATTTAAACATTTGACAGGGATCTTATTACAATTCATGAACTCATCAATAACTTCATTTTAGGTACTTGATATCAGCTGACATTCATCTTTCTCTGTCGGGTATGCTATGAAATGGTTTTTACCACTGGGTTGAAAGTTATTGACATGACACTTCTGGAAACATAAATTGGCTTCAAAGGCCAATCTCAGAAGAACCATGTTCAATACACAAAGGGTACTAATTGAAAAACATAGAAGAGAAGATTTTTTTTCTTTAATTAAATGGGCTTCTACTGGAAAAAAATGCTCTATTGAGGCACAACATTGACAGTCTTGTTACAGTAGTATCTTCTTATGAATGGACAATAAATTCCAGGGTTCTTCATGTGAGCCTGAAACTGTGGCTACTTTTATCTTTTCTGTAGTAGAAACTATAGTTTTGAACTTTCATGTTAATGAGTAGGTCCCACGCCTGGTGGTATTGGAAGATGGTAGGATATTTAAGAGAGAGAGAGAGTCTAGTGACAGACCATTAGACCTCAGTTTTTGCTTTCTGTTCATGTGAGCTGTTTTGTCATTATCATGTTTTCTCCTTGAAAAAATCATGACACACTGCCTTGCCACCATCCCAAAGCCAGAGACCTCACATGAAAGTGAAATGTGTGAGCTAAAATAAGCATTTTTGTTTTACAAGATGATTGCTAAGAATATAAAATGAAAAGCTAATACACAGAGCACCCCATGAAAAATTTAAATTCACAACTTAAGCCAGGGATTCACAACATTTAATAATAAAATACAATAATTACAACAAAATTTACATGAATACAATACATCCTCTCTCTCAAATATCATCCTGTAGTTCTCTTTGTGATGATGTCAAACAACTCAATGCTTATGTGATGAAATGGCACAGAATTAGAACCCCATAGTGGCTACTTGAACACAATACTATGGTACCGCTGGCAGCAGAGATAGTGGCTAACTGACCAATAGGCAGGAGGTGTCTCAGTATGAGCACACTCAATTATGATGATTCAGATCCTAGCTGGGCCAGAGCCAGATGGCAAGATACTTCATCATGCTCGTCCAGAACAGGCTCTAATTTAAAATTTATGAATTTGAGGGAATATATGGATTCATTAAGTTTACAAATTAAATTTCCCATTTAATATTTTTTGGACTATAGTTGACATTATGGGTAATTGAAACCATAGAAAGCAAAACCATGGTTGATGATTGGGGTTGTTACTCTATTTCCAGTTCCAAGAATAGCACTTAGAGTAGGGTCCCAGTAAAATTCTTTTGGAATGAATGAAAGAGAACTTTCCTGTAAGTTAATGTGATGAAGATTAGCCTGTCTTTAGCTCTTTACCTAACACTTGCCTTCCCACTGCTGTACGTGTATCTTACAAGATAAATTCCTCCCACTACCAGGATCTTTGGCCTCTGGCAGAAGTAATTCCAGTGGGAATGGGAACAGGAAAGTTTGTTGAAGCAGCACTGGGAGACCCTAAGAGAATTCTTGACATTAGTTACAAAAGCAATGCACATTTTTGATGCATTCAAAAATAATGAGACCATATAATGTAAGGGGCAGAAGATTGTGATGATGTAACACTTGCTTTTGAAATTATTGTGCCAGAAATACACACTTGGAAGAATTTAGATGTTATGGAATTCTGTGAGTAGGTGAAAAGCTCCTTTCTCTTATTTTAAGTCGGTTCCTTTGACAAGTTGCTGTTGCTGGCTAGGAACGAATTTAGGCTTATCATTAGAGTCTATGTCCACTAAATGCACAATTTTAATGGATGGTTACTAACTTGGTAAAGAAATAGGCCATGCTTAACTTGAGCTATCCTCATTCACAGAGATTTTCATAAGTTTTCCCTGTTAACTGTGTTCTGATGTAACATTTATTTACATATTCTTACAGTTATACATGTTCTTCTGTAGATAAATGTTAGAAGTAGAAACATTAGTCTATTTAGGACAAAAGTAGGGAATAAATGTTTAAACTAATTGTTCTCAACCTGTGTTCATGACCCCCTTGGGCATAGAATGACCTTTTCACAAGGATTGCTTAAGAGTATCGGAAAACACAGATATTACATTACAACTTGTAACAGTAGCAAAATTCCAGTTATAAAGTAACAATGAAAATAATTTCATGATTGTGGGTCACCACAACATAAAGGAACTATATTAAAGGGTTGCAACATTAGGAAGGTTGAAACTTACTACCTTAAACCAAAAGGCAGACATCTGTCAATTCCTGGTCATTTTCTGAAATTTTCCCTGTCCTTTTTAGTGGCTGGAGCAAAGAATGAAACTGAATTGTTGACATAGTTCACTGTGTTCTAAGAGGGAGATGTTTGGGCAGAACCAGTGGAATAAACAGCAAAGAGAAACAGAGGTCAATCAGTTAATGTGGGAGCAGACTGTGATAAAGAGGCAACCTGGCCACTTTCCTATCACCCTTGAACATCAGATGCAGTTCTGGAAACAGCATGGACCAAAGGCAAAAGGAGAGAGGGATTCTGCTAAGCACCAGTCTGATACACATACAATTCAAAGACAGAGAATCACCAGGCCTTCTTACATGTAGAGACATGCTTGAAAGTGTGAATGTACAAGAGCAAAGATGGAAGTATTTTATTAGGCCAGCCAAAAAATAGGAGACATATGACCCTGGGCAAGTATGATGATATATATTATTTGGACAAGATAATGTTTCAAACTAAACTCTTCTTATGCCCACTAAACAGATGAGGGACCAGAAAAAGAGAGGAGTAATTTGTATGGTTACACAGTTAGGAAATGGGGAATCTAGACTTAAATCCAGAGTGGGAACATGGAAAGCACCAGAAAGCTCTGAATAGGCAATCAAGACCTTCAGATTAGGAGATGAAATCAGAATGTGAATTTTGAAATATATTTGGTAGGAGCTAGAAGTCTAAAATTTTCCTCATAGAAAAATAGGAGTCCTGGGATTACCAGCCCAGATCATAGACAGTTGGAAAAGAAACACATGGAGTGCACACCGTTTGATCAAGAGCCAAAAATTGCACAGGTAGTGGAACTATTGGGCCCAGGTTTCGTTATTGTTGTTGTTTCTGTGGCTTGTTTGCTTGTTTAAAATTAGCAGAAAGTGGGTTTGCCCTTTGATCTGCTCTGATTCCATTTCTTCTGCTCAAAAAGCAAAAGCCCTTGGAAGATCAGCACTCTGGAACTTCTTGGCACTTGCTATGCTTGTGGTCATAGAATGACCCATTACCTGTTTATGTTTCAGCACTATTATAAATTTTCTCAAAGGCATATTTTACTAGATGTTTACAATACCAAAGGGAGGGGTAATTCTAATGAAGAAATGAAGAAATGGCATCATGGGGTCTTTCTGCAGAAAAAGTGTATGTCTCTCTCATTCTTCCTGTCACGAAGATACTTGTCTTGGGATCAGAAGGCTTTCTAAATTTTCATTCCACAGAAGTGAAACACATAGAGTGGAAGTGGTCGTTGTTGCCCCATTGCTGCATTGCTGGTGTTTAGAAGAACGATACTAACATACAGTCTTTTTCTCTCAATATTTTATTTATTCCTTTTACATCATGATCACATCCCCTCCATTCTCTTCTCCTCTCAGTCCAGCCCTTACAAATACCTCCATCAACTACCTTACCCCCTTCTCAGAGAAGGTGAAGTTCCCCTTTTGGGTACCACCCTGTATGGGACATCTAGTCCCAACAGGACTAATCATATCCTTTCCCAATGGAGCCCAATCAACAGTCTAGTTAGGGGAAGAAAATCTTAATGCCAGCCAACAGTCAAAGATAACCTCTGTTTCAGTTGTTAGGGGACCACATGAAGACCAAGCTACACATTTGCTACAAACATGTAGAGGTTTAGGTCCAGCTCCTGTATGCTCTTTGATTGGCAGGTCAGTCTCTGTGAACACTCATGGTTAGTTGACTCTGTAGATTTCCTTGTGGCATTTTTTTTACCCCCATGTCTTCCTCACTTCTAACATACAGTTTTTAATGTGACCATTTATGCATTGGTTTCATAAGGATTTAGTGGATAAGAGCCAGGCTCATTGCAAAGTCTTGCAGATACAGGAATGGAGCCTACTGTTCCCAATTTTACACACAAATCAGATCACAGCTGTTAATTGAACCTGTGAGTTGACTTGGTGATCTATAGTATCAGGCAATGCTACTGGTTTTCAGCTCTTGAGTACTGCTTCTGAAAGAGATGAATGTTTGCATTGATGGTGAAGGTCCCTAGGTTCAGTCCAAGACATGAGCACATAGTTTGGTTACTTATGGTTGTTCTTCTCTTCCTCAATACTCTTCAAGAAAAGAAGCTCATTGCCTTCAATGCTGTCACCGTGCTAGGGTGGCAGAGTACTTTCCAAAAATTTGTGCTTTCAATGGACACATTATACCTCATGGCCATAGGAAACACTTGAGTCTGGGCCTTCTTTATCTAGTGGCTTTCATTAGCTTGCCAAATACCTACCTCTCATTAATGATGGTCTTTGTGGTTTTCTTCAATAACTTAGAGAGATACTCAATCTTAAATGTTTAGTTGGTCCTAGACCTCAGGTATGGTAGCTGGGAACCTTAGGCAAACAGAGTCTGTTTCTAATATTAAACCAGACAGAAATCACATTTTGTAGACCTCATCTACTAACTACCATAACCACAGATCCCAACTCTTTTTGCTTCTTCACAGGATACAGACTTGGCATCTCAGGGCTGGAGCGACCGGCCTGCCAAATCCAGGTCTGATAGTCAAGTTGTATATTACACAGACAGAAGGGAGCAAGTGAGTAACTCTCACCAGGACCTACAGAATGGTTTCTTCAACATAATCAAGGGTTTGGGTGTAGTGTCCAAATGACTGATGTTCTCTATAAAGTAGGAAGTAACATCCATGTTTATTTCAGAAAAGCAGTTTGGGTGACACATTGTACAGATGTTAAGGGTGGTGATGACTGATTAAGTATCTGTGGGATCTAGCAAGATAGAGTTTAGTGATTTACTGATGTGAGGAGAGGCAGAGAAGGAGGGATGAGGAAAGGGAAGGAAGGGGACTGGGACCGAGAGTAAGGAAGGAGAAAGGGAGAGAAGAGCTGGATACCACATCTCTGAACTCTATGATGGGCAGCTGGAAGAAGAGTGGAGATTCTGCTGAATTGGAATGAGGGACCTACCCAGTTTGTGTTCCTGTTCTAGGGAGTAATAGTATTTGTCTCAAAAAGTCAGGTGGAGGGCATGTGAAGCCTAAAAAGCTGCCATGATGCCGGGCATTACAATGGGCTTCATAGTTATTACTGTTAGTTGCTCGAAGTGCTCCCTACAAATCTCTTTTAGTGTATTAGTCAAGGCTCCATAATTGTAAAATGTAACCCAGCTTGAATAAGTTACAGCCACTCTTAACAGGTGGGACAGTGGGGCTGTTAGTTGAAAATAATGTTCTGGCCACATTGGTTAGAAATCAAGAAAATGGATTTTTGTTTTTGCAGATCTGACCGAGACCATGTCTTTACGATATTCTGTTTTTGCTTTTAGAAACTGCCAAATCATACATCATTTCTACCGGGGGAATGACACAGCATTATGAAACTCTCACACTCTCACGAGGGCGGCAACCAGGTTTCTTACATAACAGACTTTGGCACCTTACCCAGCAGTTGGTGGCTTGCCAGTCTTCCACTCCCCAGAAAAAGCCATCAAGATTATTTGGACAGTTGGGTGTGATTCAAGCTTAGGGCATGGGACAATGTACAAACCAACACGGTGGGAGGCCAGCTCTTTATCTTAGAGAGATCCTGGGAATTTTGAGTAAACAAGCAAATGCTTCAGGATCCCTGGCATTTCTAATTCCATCAGAACATGCTTGGGGGCAACCTGGGTCCATATCTGCCTTGGATTCTGGATTCTGTATAACCTACAGAGATCATGTGTCTTCTAGAGTCCCCTGAAGGGTCTTGAGTTCTCTATGAGGTTATATGGACTGGAACTGCCCCCAAAAGCCTTTCCTGATGCCCCAAACCGAGGGAAGCAGTACAGAGCACTTTCACCTATGAAAAGCAGTTTGCGTAGGAGAAAGAGTCTAAATTTCCTAAAGGGAAGATGGACCCAGAGCCAACAAAGATCAACTGCACATCTAGGAGTCAATAACCTTCGGTGCCAATCATGCAGAAACTAGCTGAATTCTTATTAATGTTCCAGTACACACATTCCATTCATTTTTTTTATTCTGCTCTGTTAACGCTGCTCTCCAGAGTCTGGATGGTTCCATAGCGTGGGGTCGCTTTATCTTTATAATCCCTCTCGCTCCAGTGAAACTAAACCCTGAGAAGGAATGACCCTGAATGCTTGTGTGTGACCTAGTGCTGTGTTGCTTTTACGTTAGGGAAATTAATGTTCTTCCAAGGATGAAAGGGTGAATGAATTAATGACACGTTATTGAAACCAGGCCCGTTTAATAAGCATTTGCTCTCATAGTTCCACTGGCAGCGTCTTGCTGAGCATATTTAGTCTTGAGGATGGTTGCTATTCATGTCAGGTATTGTCCTTGGCATTTTCAACACATTATCAGAATTTCAACAACAACACTTCCAAGTGCACGTTATTGCCCCATGACAGATGACGGAACTTGCGTCAGAGGGGTGGCTTTGGCTAAGAAAGGAGGTACAGGGGCCTGGTGGAGCAGGCTTGCTACATCAAAGCATGGACTCTGTACCTCTTGTTGGTACTACACAAAGGAGATTGTCCTGTACTGGGGGTTTCTTCTGGTTTAGGCAATTCAGATATGACCTGAACCTTCATTAGAAATTGCACTCAACCTTTTGCCCGATGGTAAGTGATTCTGAAGTGAAATTAGACTTTTGCATAAGGGTCAAAGTCTCATGGTTTGGGCCTGGCCAGACTATTCAGTGGGTAAAATGCTTGTTGCACAAGCCTGATAAACTGAGTTCAATCCTAGAAACTCATGAAAGAAGGAGAGAACTAGGTTCCAGATGTTGTGTACACCTCTATGCACACCAATATTAAAGAATAAAACCCACTATGCTTTCATTCCCCCATCTTGCTTTGATGCAACCATCAAGATCAAGTCAGATATGGATTCCTTTGTCATCTGAGAGCAGATTGGAGAACAGCATGGTTGGGAGCAGAACCCAGTTCACTGAGGCCTTGCCTTGAGGGTCCAGCAGGGGAATTTCCAGCAGGGCAACGATTCCCATATTTTCTTTTTCTTCCTTTTTCTTCCTTCCTTCCTTCCTTCCTTCCTTCCTTTCTTTCTTTCTTTCTTTCTCTCTTTCTTTCTTTTTTTTTTTTTTTGCGGAAAGACGTAGCTCAACAACAGAGCAGCACCTCCCTCCTCCCCAACTTTGCACCCCAGCCCAAAATAATCTGGGGAGGAAGCACGTATGTCCCATGCTGATTCTAACGCTCCTTGGATGCTCAATTGGGTCTTACATTTCCAGAACAGCTTATTGCAATGTTCCACGGAGCGGGCGTTCTGTGGATGTCGGTGGTGGCCAACAACAGAAGGGACTAGTGTGTAGACAGCTTTGAGAAATTCCAGGTTTCTTCACAGCAGGTCACCTCAGTACTTCTACAGTACTGATAAAGATCTGGTTCTATGTTATGGGGACACAGATTGCATGACTGGGTAGTTGTACTCAACTGTATAATTACTTTTGGGAGAACTATGCTGTCAGAGCCTGGGAAGCAGTGCCTCCGCCCCGTTCTACCACCCCCTTCCTGCCTCGTCTCTGCTAGGTAGAGGGCAGTGTCATGTCCCTAATGTGTAATCACAGCACATTTTGTGCATTTTAGAATAATCTATAGTGTATGTTAGAAGGTAAGAAACACACAGAGATATAACTTCATTCTAGACAGTAAAAATAAGAAAATTCTGCTGTCTACAAAAGAAGGTCAAATTAGAGCTCAAGAACGGAAACTAAAGTAAGAATATCTTTTCATTAAGGATCCAGATTGGTATGGGGGGAGTGAAAGCATCTTGTGGATATGGTTTCTCGGCAGAACTTCCGTTTGTACAGCACTGCCTATGACCTGCCATCTCTTTTGCTGATCTGAGCCTATTGCAACATTACTTCACTCTGGTTCCAGGAGTTCCTGAGGGCAGTCTCTGCAGGCAGAGGAGAGGGAGTGGTGTGGACTCACTCCAAATACTTAGTCTTAAATGGTATTAAGGTTTTATAGATGAGCAGAGGGCAGACTGGTGGCACCACCCACCCATTGGCCTTTTGCCTAGCTTGGATGCAGCTTTCCTGGCTGAAGAACCCTCTTCCCAGAGTTTATTTCTAGCCTCTGGCTATTCACAAAAGAAGTAAACAAAAGGCTGAGCTGTTCTGTCCCAAGCACAACATTAAGATGAACAAAAATTAGTCAGAAAGGCCGGGGTGAGAAGTGAATTCATCCTTAGGTAATTTATCAGTAGAACTGGAGATACTTAGAAGAGGCTTGGAGGAAGAGCCTCCTCTTACTTGGACCCCAGACTGTTTTCTTTATGGCCTTTAACTGGTTGTATGAGGCTCTCCCACATTATGCAACATAATATGGCTTACTAAATATTAGTGTCATCCAAGCCAAAAGAGAAATCACAAAAACCACACAGGGTAGTGTTTGACTAAATATCTGGATACCAAAGCTTAGCTAAGATGGTGCATACAATTGGTCACTTAGATACATTAGTGCCCCCTTTTTTCTATGGAAGATGTATTTTAATAGATCTAGTAGGTACAGAAATTATGGATAGTACAATATCTTATATATACTGTAAACATATGACTAGGGTAAAGATGATGGGTAAGTTTCACATAAATAAGAGGTCAACATAATAACTTAGCAACAAAATAGGGCCTTTATAAATACACACCGTGACCAAGGTTGTGTGAATGTGCTTTCTTTCTCTTTCAACTGCTGCAGCATAGGAGCAAATATAGGGTGTATATACCACAGAACATTGACTCACACCCAGGAAGGGATGGGGCAAGCAGTGCAGTATTTCATGTCACAGCTCAAAGCAACATGTGACCTTAAACTTTTAAGTCACTCTCGGACTCAAACGTTTATATCTTTAGGCCAAGGTTAGCTATAAATAACGAGGAGCACCGTACGTATGTGTGTGTGTTGGGTAGAGAAATAAAATGTATTCCCTTTAGTGGATCATAGCCAGGAAGGTGTGAAGCTTCTACATCTTTACAAGGTCACTCTTCTTCCTGCTACTGCACCTCCAAATGTGCACTTGCCCTTCCTCTACCTCCTTTGTTCTGACAAATGGTGACACCTACTCCTCACTGTCACCTCAGACAATCTTGTGGCTGGTCTGGCTCCAGCCATCCTGTCTCTGTTCCTTCTTTCACAACTGCTCATGGGTCCCTACCTTCTAGCCTCTTGGTTGTACTTTCCTTGACAAGGAAGGTCCTCTTTTAGGTTTCTCACTGGACTGACTCCTTGTCATTGGATCTCTGCCCAATTGCTTCTGTTCCTGCTCCAGAGTGGCCTTATTTTTTTATCTTCTGTAAGTTAAGCCTGGCTCTACCCCCACACACCCAACATATACCCACACATTTGTTGCTGGCCCAACATGTTACCCAGTAGTACTATTTTCTCCCATGTACTCATCACAATCTGAATTAGTTACGAATCTCTTTATTTTCTGTCTTTCTCTCACTATACCTTTCTTGAGCAGCTTTGTCTATTCAGCACCGGAATAACACCTGCCATGTGTTTAAAGGTCTCCAGAATCAGTTATGGAGCGAGTCCATGGCTGTACAGTAGACTTTTGCCCATGACTTAGCTGTCAGCAAATGACCATCTCTTGACTTTTAGGGAACAGCATTTATAAATATAGGTTGCAGGAAGAAGTGGACAATTGTCCTCACAGTCTTGGATGTGTGCCCAGGCACCCAGCTATGTTTCCCTTGGGAGTGGCACTAAGAAGCAAGCATAGCACACAATGGAAGCTGCAGCAGGCAGTTTGGGGCTCCAGGATAACAATATCATTGGTGACATGCCTGGACTGACATTGTGCGGGTCTTCCCTTCTTTCTCTCTCTATTCTAACTCATCCCCTCCTTTCACATCCTTGAGGTCATCTTCATGTATTTCTCTACCACTATATTTTATATTCACCAGTGGTTCCTGTAGTCTTGAGCAGTAGCCCGTGTCTCAAATGAGTGGGGGCCTCTCTTCTGTGAGTTGGGGGAGTTAGGATGGGGAGGATGGAAGAACAGGGTGTGGGTCAGATTCAGCCGCTGGAACTTATTTAGCTCATCATCCAGTGAATTATAAGCCCTTGGGCTGCTCGGAACTTTCTATGGAGTCTATATGGTGCAGTTAGGGTTCCTGTCATTATGCAATATATCATTTAGGAAATGACAAGGTAAAGGAATAGGGAAATAATAGGGATAGTGCTCCCCCCAACCATGCTACCAAAGACAGATACAGCAGTACCATGTGAGTGCTTTGGCAAAACTACCTTATCAAACTCAAGCTCCATGAAGGCGTGGGCTTCTCTACTTACTTCAGTTTAGGAAGGTCCTGTGGCTTTAACTAACCCAGTATAAGTAGACTATTCCAGCTTTGGGGACAGCTCTTAGTTGACTCACAGAATCTGCTTACCAGCCACCATAGTATAAATGGAACATGCAGAAATTATTTACTGTGAAAAGCCAAACACCACGTAGAAAGTCTCTATAGGATGAGGTAATCTATGAGTTCATCCTCTGTTACTATAACAAAATACCAAGGCTGGATACTTCGAAAGAAAAGAGGTATTTTAGCTGATAGTTTTAGAGGCCCAAAACCATGGTGCTAACTTCTGCTTGGCTCTGATTAGGGCAGGTATGCTTGTGTATAATAATCTGCCCTCCTACAAGAATCTAACCCTCAGTAATGTCAATGTCAGTCTCCCTGAGATCAGTGACACCATGACATAGTAACGTGGTGCTAACCACCTCTTAAGGGCTCCACTACCTCCCATCATCACCACACTCAGAAGCAAGGCCGTTTGTTGTACAGAAGCATGCCTGGCCTCTGGATCTGTCTGGTTTCCTGTTTCAGCATGAGATCTTGTATATGGATGTTCCTTTCATCATGATGACACCTGCCACAATGCCCTCAGGGGAGACAAGCAGAAGTTAACACCATGGGCTTGGACCTCCAAAACTATAAGCTAGAATACAGCTAAAACACCATAATAAACCTGTGGGGGACACACCACATCTGAATCATCTTAGTTAGTGTGTAGAGAAAAATCATGGTGCCATGCTGAGTGAGGAAGGCATATTGTAAGTGATCTATGTGAGTAGATTTGCGGCCACTTCACTTTGGGGTGGTTTATTATATAACAATAGATAATCAACAAAGGACAAGGACTTATATGTGCCTAATCATCTGGGTGCAGACATGCACACTGCTTTTATATAAGTTTGAAAAGAGCTGTGGATGATACTTGAGAAGATACTTCAGTATAGCAGCACTCTTAAGAAAGAGTAGTCTTCTAAAAAAAAAAGGAAACCATTTAAGATTGAGAAGAACACCAGTGTGAGATGCTTGTGACATCAGAGGAGACTTAAGGAGATGATCCAGCTCATCATCCAAGCAAATGAACCTTTACTGCCTGGAGAGACACAATAATGTTCACTGGCTCTCAGGCATGAACCTAATGGAATCCATTTTCCTGTTCTTTCCATTTCTGGGCTATGGAAAAGTTCCCCTGTGGTTTCTTCCATCCTCATCTAAATTTGTATTTCCCTCAAGCTTGGGAAAAGCAGACTATCATCAAACATCACCGACAAGAGGCACAGGCGTTAGGACGCATGGGGAAGAACAAAGTGAGCATTCGGCCATGTTCCATGCCTGGTTGCTAAAGGAAGCATGGCTGGAGCAGTCATGTGCTGTTTATGCTTTATTTGTGTTCCTTCTAGAGATACGTACTATAGGTTGTGCTTCCAAGCAAAGACTGATGATTATTTCTTCTTGTTCATAGCCTTCTTCTATCTGGCTTCCACAGGAGCTTCCACATGAGAGTTTCTGAGTTAACCTTAAAGCAGGTTAACACCAAGGGAGTGTCTAAGGTACTGTATCCGAGTTTGAAAATAAATAGGTACAGTAAGTTCTGCTGGTCCATACTCCCCACCTCATACCTCTACCTGCTACTGCAATCTGTCCCCCAAACAAACCATTCCAAACAACAGAAACAAAGAACAAACAAAAAAACTTGAGTCAGTGAGCCAAGTTTCAATCTTTTTCACTGTGGTTGGCTCAGGGTGCAGCAAGATAGGAACATGGGAAAAGTTCTTTCCTTTTTAAGTAGATATATAAAGAAGATAGATATATCTTCATTCCTGCCTCCTGTTGGTTGGTTCCAATGGGAGGTCATGAATGTATAGAGCTGCCATTATCTTGGTCATCAGACCCAGTGCTAGCTTGGGAGAAGTCACCATGAAAAACAGAATGGATACAGGGAAAAAAAATGACTTCATATTTGTGTTATAGAATTAACTTGCCTAGGATAAGACCTAACTCTAAGCTTCTTGGTATGTAAAAATGTTTTCTCTCCTTGTTTATGCCACATTTAGTTGTAGTTTTCTTTGCTACAACTGACAACATCCTGATACAGCAACTGACAATATCTAACATATTACAGGTGACTGTTTACACACGAGAAGACAACGAGCCACCTTTGGCACTGGGGAGGCAATGTAGCATGTGCACAGCTATATGACTATGCACCAAGCCATGACCTATCCCTGTGGAGGTTCACACCAATTACAGATGCAGAGGAATATCCTCAGGGTCCTCCGACCTTATTTTGACTGAGAATCTCAAGTTAAGGGAGTCACAAGCAAAACTGTCACTGTTGTGTATCATTTCTTCAAGCCTTGTCAGCTCATAAGGGACATGGGGTGTGTGACAGGCCTGAGACCCTTCAGAAGGTCACCACAGACAGCACATGTGCAATAAGATGAAGAAGAGAAACCTCCATCATTGCAGAACTTAGATTTGTCATCTCAATGCACATACATCTTTACCACAGCCCATACAGCACAGAGTAAAGGAAATCTTTGTAGAATAACTTTGCAGGGCAGAGAAAGCTGCCCGTCTCCAGCTGACTTATCTCAGCCACTTGTCACATGCCACAGGCCTCTGGGACATGCATCAGTCACCTGGCTTATGTCTCAGACACACACTGTCACCAGATCCTTTGACAACTCTAAGAGTGATGAAGAAAAAAACAAACCCGAACAAAACCCTCCACACTTAGAACTGAAGACGGTTTATTTGTCACAAGATAAATTCATGTATGTTCTGAATCAAGTCACTTGTTTCTTGGAATGAGAAAACACGCATTTTTAGAATAATAAATGCACAGCAACTTCTTAATATACAGAAAAGGCTAGCATGGAAGATTAGCCCATTATCCCCCATAGAATGGCAATTAAAGTGCTAAGGACTCTTGGGTGATTTCTTTCAGAAAGACAAAGGTAGCCCCTGATACCCAGGAACTAGCCTGGAACGCCTTACTGGTTTTGGTGCTCTGTTGAATGTGAACTGCTTTGTATGTTACCATCAGACAAGACCAGTTTGTGATTTTGACTTAGCAAGATAGAAGCCAGGCTATTGATAGCCAAATGTGAACACAAAATATGAACATTATCTAAGCCACACAATACCAAACAGCCCTTCTGATGGCTTCTCAGAACCATTTTGTTTCTTTGTCAGCTAGAGCATCCCCCTTACCCTCGCTCTGCATGACAGCAGCAGAGCTTTAGTGTTAGCACCCTAGCACTGCCTTTAGAAACGATCTCAAAGGTCACTGAAACAATAAAAATTTGTTGCATCATAGTACTATTAATCAGAAATCTAAAATGAAAGAGTCAACAGGAACATCAGAAAAGATCAGTCCCAGGTCTCTCTTCCAGGTTCTGTATCTCCCTGGAAAACAGGGAAACATCTATGCCAGGTGTCTCTTCCAGGTTTCAGTGTCTTGGCTGGCAGAGCAACATTCTAGTCCTTGCTTCCATCTTCTCCTGTTTCTCTTGGGTCCTCTTTTCTCATATAAAGACTCTTTCCAGTGGATTTAGGTTCCAACCAACACATGTAGCAGAAACTCATCTCCCAAACCTTCCTTTACCTGCATCTACAGAGATGCTATGTACAAGTAAGATCACATTCACAGGTTCTGGGAGTTAGGACTTGTGCATATCCATTCACCCCACTGAAGAGTTACAAATAAATAGCTACAGAGTTATCCCAGCTCTCTTATAACACGCAATCCAGAGCAAATCATACCATTGACGTCTCTTTACAGCAATGAACACAAACCCAAGTCTTATACGTCTTCTGGAAGACCCGAGGTGGCCTGCACTGAGTAATGCATCTGACTTGTGGTGCTATGGGTGTGTGCTTTGAGGTCCTCAGCAGAGGGCTTGGCACTCCTTCACAATTCATATTTGTCAACTTCCTAATGTGTTAGGTACCAGAGCAACACTCATGTACAAGAATTCATTGAGCCATGGTAGAAGTCCTGTGAGTACAATTGCTCCCTATTCTGCAGATGAGGAAAACTGGGCCTTAGAGATGCTAGTACCTACTTTAATCAAGGTTCTTCAGAAAAACAGAACCGTGTGCATGTGAATGTACACGTGTGTGCATGTGTGTGCCTGTATAAGGGTGTGATGGTTTGTATATGCTCAGCCCAGGGAGTGCCACTATTTGAAGGTGTGACCTTGTTAGAGTAGGTGTGGCCTTGGTGAAGTAGGTGTGGCCTTGGTGGAGTAGGTGTGGCCCTGGTGGAGTAGGTGTGTCACTGTGGGCATGGGCTTAAGACCTTCACCCTAGCTGCCTGGAAGTCAGTCTTCCACTAGCAGCCTTCAGATGAAGATGTAGAATTCTCAGCTCTGCCTGAACCATGCCTGCCTATATGCTGCTATGCTCCACCTTGATGATAATAAACTGAACCTCTGAACCTGTAAGCCAGCCCCAGTTAAATGTTGTCCTTTATAAGACTTATCTTGGTCGTGGTGTCTGGTCACAGCAGTAAAACCCCAACTCAAACAAAGGGTGAGGACAGATAGACAGAAACTGGTTCATGTGATTATGGAGTTTAGTCAGGCCTGCGATTTTTAGGCTGAGCTGGAAAGCTGACAAGCCAGTAGCTTTGTTCCAGTGGGTGTGAAGCCTTGAGGAATAGGAGACCAGAGAAGCAGTTTGAATCTGAGGGCCATTCTTGTGTTTTTGAGAGAGCTAATGATCCAACCTAAGAAGTCAATGCTTCAGATAGAACACAGTCAAGCAGAGACAAAAATTCTTCCTCAGCCATTTTAAATTTCATTCAGGTCTTCAAGTGACTGGAGAAGGCCTAACCCTATTAGAGCAACAGCTGGCTTTCCTCTTTTGACTAATTTCCCTTGACCCCCAAACTACTCTCAAATAGCCAGAATAATGACCAATTAAGTATCCGTGCTTTGACCCAAAATGGGAAGTCTGTTTCCATAGTCCAGGTGAGCTGAACATCAAAAATGTAACCATCTCAGATTTTGCACCAAGATCTTACAGCTGGTGATTAGTAAAGCCAAATTCAAATATTGTGTCACATGACACTCACGCCTCTCCTGAGCGCTCCCTGACTACACTCCCAGCCCAACTCTCACCCTACAGATGGGCCTCAGTCTAAATGGCTTCTGTGTGAGTGTGGGATTGAATTACACACTGTCTCCCATTTTTGCTGCTGCATCACATGTAATTTCTTTGTACCTCTCATTATATTGTAAGGACTTTAGGAATCAAGGACTATGACCTATCTCTAAGAATAGCTAACTGTAGACCACGAACCAGGGTTGCATTCATTCACTTAACCTAATAATGCCAGGAGTCTGTTGCTTCTACCATGTCTCCTTCCAGAAGCCCGCAGGCTGGATTCTCATTAGTTTGCAGTGTGGAACCAGGACTCAAACCTAAGCAATCTGGCTTCAGAGCTCGAGTTTTTAACTGCCATGTTCTTAACGCTATGATGTGTTTAAGCATTCTTTCCACCATCTGGCCTTCATTCCAGAACCCATTTCAAAGGTGACATGTGGGCAAAGGAGCTCCATGAGAAGTTGCTGCCAAGGTTTTAGGGTTGGCTGACTAGGTATGTGCTAAGGAGGGTGAAGTCCCTCCTGCTGGTGACATTAGCCTTTATGGTCTGACCTATGCTGTTTGGGTTCCCAAGTTTCTGCTCATCTCAGCTATAGGAGAACTTCCATGGGAATCTGTTCGGAGAATTCAGGGGACCCCCCCATTTTCACACATTTCCAGGTGTCCTTACCTGCCTGATTCCTGGAGCCAAGCCTGGGCCTTGAAAAATGCAATGTCACCTCACTAAACACTGGCTAGCTGCTGTTAATTTGAGACACTGCCCCACAAGTACTGCACAAACTGGTTCTTCATATAAAGGCACACCAGGAGGCTTATCCTTGGACTGGGCACAGTGCCTGAATGTGGTTAAGAAGGTTGGCACACCCAGTCCTTTCTTTCTCTGGGGATGCTGGTGCATACACTGACTCTGAGCTTCAGGGTCTTAGGACTGCAGGAGTCCTGTGTCCCCATATCTAGCACACGTTCTTCCATCTATCTTAAATTAGCAGGCAATATATAAATGTCCCTAAAGCAAGTTGTTTATCCCAGAGAGCTAGCTAGCTAGTTATCAGAGAATGCGAATGTGGATCTCAATGGGAACTGAATTGGCATGGGTGCCCCTAAAGTATGGAGATTTCCTTTCAAAACATTGGGTCATCATTCTTTTCAAAGGATGCACTGTGAGATCTTTCAGTGTATGGTTCTCAGTTCCTGGTACAATGCCGGGGTTGTAGGAATCATCCAGGAATTGTTTTCCCACTAAAAAGCTGCTAAGACTTCTTACTCATATTGCTTTGCCATATAGAACGAATCTATAATAAGGCCGAAGAAGGCCTGTTGGTTTGTTCAGATCTGGGATAAACCAGCAAAGTAGCCTACACACCCTGGGGAAGATCTCCAGTTCTTTACATGAAGGATGGACAAAGGTCAGGTTGAAAAAATGCTGTGATTCCTTCTGGATTCCCCAGAAGGTTTGATGGTCTGTAGAGAACAGGCATTATAGAGCATGTTTCACACCAACTGGGTCCCCTTGCTCCAGGAACTGACTGAAAAGGAACTGAGGTTTAGGGAGGAATGGCACTTTTCTGGAATTGGTGCCCCTACCTTAAACCACAGCACTTGCTTTTGTACCAAGTCTCTGTTGCTACTAGGATGTCAACTGGGCGACCACAAGTTTCTAAGCTTCACCCTCAATTAATTTAGGTAATCCTGCTAATAAAACCAACACTCAGGAGACATCCTTCTTGTGGGACCTTCATGAGAAAAAGAATCTATAACCCTTTGATCTTGGTGGCCAACTAGGAATTCATCTTAATATCTTTGAAATCTTGACAGAAACAAAAAGAGACCTGAACTTTGAAACTCCATTTTGTTTGTTGTTATAATCCACCAACAGGACAGATGTTATCCTCTCGGGTAAATTCCTTTGTTTGGGGAAGATACTACAATTGATATTTGGTTCTTAAAGGAAAGGCAAACATCCTCAAAGGCAGAAATTCAAACCCTGCCTTCCCAGGGGGTTCCTCTGTTATGTGCGATCACAAAACAGTTGTTTTCCTCATGCGGCATGACCAATGCTTTCATATAGGAAAATGTCTCATCTTTAAGAAAGGATAAGACTGATTGTTTGGACTAGAGAGGAAGCTGGGTGTTCATGGGGGTGGTATGGGGTGTTGGAGAGCTGTCTACTCTAGGCTGGAGGAAGGAATGCCAAGCAGGATGCCTGGATGGGTTCTGTTGGAGCTTGACTCTAATATTCTAGACTTAAGAACCAGACTTTGAAAAGGGACTCATGTCTTCATTCTTGCATTATTTTCTAAGATGAGACTAACTTCTAGGTGGTGGAGACATCTAGCTATTAATTGTACTGGGATGTGCCCCATGGGAACAGACAGTAAGGGGTTTTAGGAATATAGATAGGACTTGCAAGACAGACAGGCAAGGCCAAAAGGAAAGTGGGTGATTACAGACTGTCTTCTCTCACTCTCTAGCAGAGAGAATGCAGGCCCTGGAACCGGAAACATAAACTATGAGCTTTATTTGAATGGGGCTCGTGTAGAAAGGTTTGCCTTGAGAACTTCAGAACTCCTCAATTTCAGTGTCGGTTCTGACCATAAGAATTACAATTCTTGTTTATTACTTCTAAAACTTTGTTAAATCTTTGTTCCTCATGAAAGCTTGGGCTTATCTGTGTTGTTGGAAGAACTATAGGCCTAGCTAATCACAACACATAGGAACAACAGTTCCTATGACAGGGGGCACTAGACAGAGTCCAAGTAGGGGCAGCAGGCAAAGAGCAGGTAAAGAGCCATTACAATGCTACAGTCTCCACCACCTTGAGACTCCTATATTTACGTGGATGCTCTTGTGACTGGAGTTGGGAACTCTAGGTTTAAGGGCTATGTTTTCTCTTGCTTATGTGAAAGGGAACTGCTGTCGAACTGTTATCTGTGAGGACAGGCAGGCATCCCTAGCTTACAGCAGATGCTTCTACTCTAGGAAAGCTGTATTGAACAAGTGACTGAGCATCCCCATTCAGTCTAGTGTCCTGTGCCCTGTGCTAGCCCCCAAGGCTCACAGAGCAAAAATAACTCCAGTTTCATCTGTGGTACATCAGATAGCGACAAGCTGTCACAAACCTGAGCTAAAATTGTCTCTAGTCTCTCATGTTTAGAGATTTAATCTCTAAGCAATTTTCTTCAAGTAATGATTAGATCTTCCCCTTAGCGCTCGGTCTCAGCATCTTGCCTTGTAGAGTGTGTTGTTACTATCTGGGCAAGAGGAAAGGCAGCACTGAAACAAAAGGCCGCGTCTTGTGTTAGCTTTATTCCCAACGTGAAAGGCAGTATCTTAATCAAATGAATTATCTAATAATACTGGTTAGGGACCTTATTAGTTAAACAAACCATTGTGTAGGCCATTTTCTCTGAGCTGAAACACTCCTTCTTGATGGTGGTGAGGGGTACACCAGGTTCAGGAAGCTAAGGAGCCTTTAAAAGTATAGGCTCAGAGAGGCTCAGAAAGTTGCAGGATATTCAAGGCCCCTCCTCAAGGTGGTATAGACAGACACTACTTGCTGGGGACAGGCAAATTAGTCAAGGAACTCTAGGAATGGAGTACTAATGCGTTACCATCCTAATGATACAGCTTTGATGTTCTCATTTTGGCAGAGTAGTGGTTCCTTTGAAAGCAGGATCCTTTGAGATGCATAAAGAAAAACATAGATGTAGGCATCAGGACCACCTTAAAGTGAAGGTAAAGGATGAGAGGAAAAGAGCTGAGGAGGTAGATGTGGGCAATCAGTGGAGGGTAAAGAGAATTCCTGGGAGGGGAAACAGTGGAGTGGCCAGGGTTTGGGCAGGAGAGAAAAATGGCCTTTAGGATACAAACAATGGGTGGAGCATCCTGTTGTAGTAGGTGGCTAAGAACAGATGAATCTGGGAAAGGAATAAGATTTTGTTTCAGTTTGGACTTGACACTTGTGAGAACTCATTTGATTTTGCTCAAACTTACTGTAAACTGTAATGTATGATACATATAAATAATAAATAAACAAGTCATGCAATTTCATTAAAAATTCCTTTATTTCTGAAGTGATTAATGATATAAACAGTGTATGAACTTTTATTATCTCTTTCAGCCAGACTCCTTGACTTTCTAAAATGATCTAAAATGTGTTTTTTTCCAAATATTTATATTTTAGATGAAGACAGGCCCTGTAACAAAATTTTATAAGCATTTTGTTCTGTTAACACTGACTGTCTGGAAAAATGTGTTTTTGCAAGCATTTACAGAGCCTCTTCTGTGTAGCAGCTTGATTCTAGACACGGGAGATCAAAGATGCCAAATGCAGCCAGTACCTGCTGTTAAAGAGCTTTTATTTTTGTTGGGGGTAGATTGCATCCCAAACAACAAGCAAGTAAGTAAATAACATCTCCCATGAGATTAGTATTAGAAAGAAAATAAAGCAAGGTGGAGGGGTTGGGAGAAATAAGGATGCTGTGTGTAGGGAGATGCAGATGGGCCGTTGTATGTTTACGCTTGTTGAATATGGAGACAGTAGATTGTGGAGGACTGCAGGAGGCAAGTGGAAAGAGAGCTTCTGGATTAGTGCAAGAAAGAGAAGAATTCTCTTAAAGAGAGAAATTACATTTCTCCAACAAAACAAGACAAACGAACAAGAAAATACTCCAAACATAAGCCTCACTCATCAGTGCCCTGAAACCACCCAGAAGCCCACACTGGATCAAGGGTCTGATATAAGTCCATGGACAGAGAACCTGGATTGGTTCTGACTGTGGAGGCCAAGGCTGACATGTCACACTGCAAGGCTGAGACAGACTCTCTGCCCCTGAGATTAACGGGGACCTACAGCAAGGGCTGCCTTTCTCTTTACCACACACCCGTACTGCTGACATGGAAGGGGCTGGGAACCTAATTACGTCAGAAACTCAGGACATAGTAAAATTCTAGGTCTAAACTCCTCTAGAGAAGATACATAGCAGTGGTTCTCAACCTTTCCAACACTGTGATCCTTTAATATAGTCCCTCATGCTATGGTGACTCACTCCCGCCACCATAAAATACAGTTCCTCATGTTATGGTGACCCCCCCACCATAAAATTATTTTCACTGCTGCTTTGTAACTACAATTATGCTACCCTTTTAAATAATAAAGATCTATGTTTTCTAATGGTCTTAGCAACCCCTGTGAAAGGGTGGTTCAACCTCGGAGGGATAGGGACCTACATGCTGAGAAACACTGATATATACACTAAATCTGGTTTTACAGGCTTGAACCAGAATTACAGATTGAACTGTCCCTCTCAGACTCAGTTTAATACATAATGTAACCCAGAGAAGAAAATAATTTAAAGCCTACACCACCAAAGTGGAATTTCTGACCCATGTGATATTTATAAGACAAATGCTCATTCATTAAGCTTTGTCTTTCTGTTATCATTAGCATCTTGTTATTTTAAGTTTTCATTCTTACATCAATGTTTCATGTTCTCTTGCCCAGTTAGATTTGAGGATTGTTCAGCTTGTTTCTCCACCCCATCTGCTACAGTGTACACGCTACTGTTCTTCCTATGTGTTAATAAACTGAGTATTTCTCCCCTAAACTCAACCTTTTATTTTTTGTCTTTGTCACTCCCCACTTTCCTTCTCAGGCATAACCCCTCATTTACTAGTCTTTATATTGTATGGACCAAACAGTATCTACACTTCCTCTTCCAGATCCTGTCCCACACTATTGCGTTCTCAGTTGGTCGAGCACCGATCTCTGTCCTCATTGTACCCTTCTCCTGACCTAAGGAACACATTTTGTAGCATACGCCTTATCCATGCATCCTTCCATAGCTGTTTATGTTAAAGGGATGGGCATTTAACTGGCTAGTATGGCATCTGCACATAGGCCTAAATAGCAATTTTGGTTACTTCTGAAATTAATATTATATTCTGGGGGTAATAGGGAGGAATCATACCCAACACTGAGTGGTTAACTTCTGGCATGTGCACACTGACTTTACTACAGAGGTTGACAGAAAGTCAATGAAATAACTCTGGAGGCATAAGTCCCAAGGCTTATAAATATAATATAAATTATATATGAATATAAAAATATATTAAAGATCAAGGCAGTATAATCCAACCTAAAAATACCATTTCTATAGTAGTAGACCCAAAGACATTGAAGTGTTTATATGTATAGTTAACAAAATGGAAGAGGATACAAACATATTCCTAAATGCATTAAAAAAGAATACAAAGAAGTATCTGAAGGACATAAAATAGTCAATATAATGAAACAGAAATTCACAAAACAGATATAAATACTGAAAAAAATCTATTTGAAATTTTAGAAATTAAACTACAGTAAGTTGAATAAGAAACTCAGTATATAAAATGGATCAAGTGGAAGGCAGAATATCAGTGATAGATAAGACAAGAGAGATGAGTTTGAATATTCAGAGAGTATGATGATAAAATAATAAAAATATACAACAAGTGCATTCTATGGGACATTATCAAATTTATGAATAATAATAAAAGTTCCAGTTAAAGGCACGAGCAATATAGCAATAAAACCATTGTAAAAGAAATAACAGCAACAAGAAAATAACCACCCACCCAAACAAACAACTCAAATATAGAGAAAGAGATAAATATCCAGATTCAGGAAGTTAGAGCACCGAACAAATAGAACTATGAAAAAAACTTTTCCATATCATACTGTAGCTAAAATAATAAATACATTTACTATTAAACTAAGCACTTTGGCAAAAATGAAGAAAACTGCTGAAAGTTGTAAGAGAAAATCATGGAGTCACATGTGCAGGCAAATCCATCAATGTTACACAGCTTTCTGAACAAAAGCCCCAAATCGAGGGAAACACAGAATGATTTAGTCTAAACATTCAAAGATAATAATTGCCAATGCACACAGGCATACTAAGCAAAACTAACTGTTATAATTGAAGAAGAAAGAACTTCCTATGATAAAAACATATAGAGAGAATCATTGACACTAATTCTATAGAAGGATCACTTGAGTCAATTCTTTACACTGAAGATGAACATACCCATAATGCTACAGGAAAGAAGAAACCATCTTAGAAGAGTAAATGAATGAGGATGATCAAGTAGGCTTCATCCTAGAGATGTGGGGGTGGTTCAATATATAAAAATTCAGTAACATAATCCACCACATAAAAAATCATGAAAGAAATTAACCCACATGATCTTATTAGATGCCGAAAAAGCCTTTGACAAAAATCTAAATACCCCTACATGTTAAAAGTCTTGGAGAGATAATCTTGTAATCCTACAAACAATGAAGGAGTGTTCTTCTTTCTCCACATCCTCATCAGCATCTGCTGTCACCTGGGATTTGATCTTGGCCATTCTGACTGGTGTGAGGTGGAATCTCAGGGTTGTTTTGATTTGGATGTTCCTGATGACTAGGGATGTTGATCATTTTTTTAGGTGCTTCTCAGCCATTTGATATTCCTCAGTTGAGAATTTTTTGTTTAGCTCTGTACCTCATTTTTCAATCTGATTTTCTAGAGCCTAATTTCTTGAGTTCTTTGTATATATTGGATATTAGTCCTCTATCAGATGAAGGACTGGTAAAGACCTTTTCCCAATCTGTTGGTTGCCATTTTGTCCTATTACAGGGTGCATCCTAAACACAATAGAGGCAATATACAAAAAGCCAGTAGCTAGCATCGAATTAAATGGAGGGAAATTTAAATCAATTTCATTAAAATTAGAGATAAGACAAGGCTATTGACTCCCTCTCTATCTCTTCAATACAGTACTTGAAATTCTAGCTAGAGCAGTAAGACAACTAAAGGAGACCAAGAGAATACAAATTGGAAAAGGAAGAAGTCAAAAATATCACTATTTGCAGATGATATAATAGTATAAATAAGTGACCCCAATTATTCTATCAGAGAATTCCTACAGCTGATAAACACCTTCAGCAAAGTGGCTGGATAGAAAATTAACTCAAAGAAATTAGTAGCCCTTCTTTATACAAATGATAAATGAACTGATAAAGAAATTGGGGAAACTCGCCCACAGGCTGCTTGCAAAAGTTGCAGGAGCACTCTCCATCCTAAATAGAAGGGTAAGTCAACCTCTTCTTCTCACTGCCTGCTGGAGAGGCCACCCAGAACTCTCACTGAACAGGCAGCAATACTGCCTGAGAGCACACACTTGCAGCCCAAGGCCAGACACGGCCTAGTTTCATCAGGACCAGTGCCCCCACCCCCACACAGGTCACTGGGTTCTCAGAAGAGCTGCAGGAAGGCTTTCCAGCCTAAGTGGAGGGGTGAGTCAACTTCTTTTGCCCACTGTCTACCCTGAAAGAGGCTGCCCAGAATCTCACTGCACAGGTGACTGTGCTGCTCCGGAGCACACATTTCCAGCTCAGGGCCAAACCTGGCCCAACTGTATCAGGACTGGGCTCTACCATCAGAACTCACAGCTTATCCAGAGAGATGAACACCCAGGAATAATCTCTCTTTGGAAACCATTGGCCCACAGACCCACGAGAGGAAAAACTCCAATAAGAGACAAGATCACCTATAACAAGATGGCAAGTGCAAGACTCTAAGAAACAGAAACCAAGACAACCGGGCAACATCAGAACCCAGTTTTCCCACTGTGGCAAATAGTGGATATCCCAACTCACCAGGAAAACAAGATTTAGACTTAAAAATCATACTTTATGATGATGATGGAGATCTTTGAGAAGCACATAAATAACACACTTAAAGAAGTATAGGAAAGCCAGGAGAACACATGCAAACAAGGAGAAGCCCTTAAAGAGAAAACACAAAAACCACAAAAATCACTTAAAGAACTTAAAAAAAAAAAAGAAAAGCACAAACAAAAAGGTGAAGAAACTTAACAGAGACACAGCGAAACTAACAGAAGTTATGAACCAAATGGATTTAACAGACATCTATAGAATATTTCATCCCCAAATTAAAGAATATACCTTCTTCTCAGCACCTCATGGCACCTTCTCCAAAATTTACTATATAATTGGTCACAAAATAGGCCACAACAGATACAAGAAGATCAAAATAATCCCATGCATTCTGTCAGATCACCATGGATTAAGGCTGTTCTTCAACAATAACAAAAACAACAAAAAGCCCACATACACATAGAAGCTAAACAATGCTCTACTCAATGATAGTTTGGTCAAAGAAGAAATAAAAAAAAAAAAATCAAAGACTTTTTAGAATTTAATGAAAATGAAGGCAAAACATACCAAAATTTATGGGATATAATGAAAGCAGTGCTAAGAGGAAAACTCATAGTGCTGAGTGTCTCCAAGAGCTGATTCTTTGAGAAAATCAACAAGATTGATAAACCCTTAGCCAGACTAACTAGAGGGTGCAGAGAAAGTATCCAAATTGACAAAGTCAGAAATGAAAGGGGAGACATAACAACAGAAACTGAAGAAATTCAGGAAATCTTCAGATTCTACTACAAAAGCCTATATTCAACATAACTAGAAAATCTAGAGGAAACGAACAATTTTCTAGACAGATACCCAGCATCAAAGTTAAATCAGGATCAGATAAATCATCTAAACAGCCCCATAACATCTAAAGAAAATAGAAGCAGTCATCAAAAATCTCCCAACCAAAATAAGTGCAGGACATGATAGGTTTAGTGCAGAATTCTATCAGACCTTCATCAAAGACCTAATACCAATACTCTCCATGCTATTCCACAAAATTGAAACAGAGGGAACACTACCCAACTCATTCTTCAAGGCCAGAGTTACACTCATTCCTAAACCACACAAAGAACCTACAATGAAGGAGAACTTTGGACCAATTTTTCTCATGAACATTGATGCAAAAATACTCAATAAAATTCTTGCAAACTGAATCCAAGATCACATCAAAACGATCATTCACCATGATCTAGTAGGCTTCATCCCAGACAAGCAAAGATGGTTCAATATACAAAAATCCATCAATGTCATCCCCTACATAAAGAAACTCAAAGAAAAAGAAAACACACAAACATCTCTCTTGATGCTGACTGAGAAAGCATTTCATAAAATTCAAACCCTTTCATGTTAAAAGTCTCAGAATGGTCAGTAATTCAAGACTAATACTTTAACATAGTAAAAGAAATATACAGCAAACTAGTAGCTAACATCAAATTAAATGGTGAGAAGCTTGAAGCAATCCCACTAAAATTAGGGACTAGACAAGGCTGCCCACTCTCTCCTTACCTATTCAATATAGTACTGGAAGTATGAGCTAGAGCCATCCTGTTCTGTAAGGCCAGGAACACTGTCAAAAGGACAAAATGACAATGAACAGATTGGGGAAAGGTCTTTACCTGATAAATGGCTAATATCAAAGATATAAAGAACTTAAGAAGTTATATAACAACAACCCAAATAATTCATTTAAAAATGGGGTACGCAGCTATACAGAACATTTTCAACAGAGTAATCTTGAATGGGTGAGAAGTACCTAAAGAAGTGTTCATAGTCCTTAGTCATCAGGAAAATGCAAATCAGAACAACTCCAAGATTTCATGTCATAACCATCAGTGACTAAGATCAGTAACTCATTCTGATAACAGTCCTACATTGCTGGTGGAAATGCAGATTTGTTCAATCACTCAGAAATCAAAGTGCTGGTTTTTTAGAAAAATGTAAATAGCTCTACTTCAAGAACCCAACTATATCAATCCTGGCCATATACCCAAAAGATGTTTCACCATATCAAAGGACACTTGCTCAACTATGTTCATAGACTTCTTTGGGCTCTCCTTGTTATTTGGGTTCTTTGGGTTTGTGGATTATAGCATGGTTATTCTGTATTTGATGGGGAAGATCCTAGGCTGGTTATGGAGGAGACTCTAGCTGAAACTCTTAGTAGTGGGGGATATGGATCCCAAAGTGGCCACTTCCTATAGCCAGGCAAGACTCCCAGCTGAGGTATAAGGACAGCAACCCACCAACAAAAATATTCAACATAAAATGTGTTCTGCCTACAAGATGTGCAGGGACAAAGATGGAGACAGAGGGAATGGCCAATCAATGACTGGCCTAAATTGGGACCTAACCCATGGGCAAGAACCAATCCCTGACACTATCAATGATACTCTGTTAGGCTTGCAGACAGGAACCTAACACAGCTGTCCTCTGAGTGGTTTACCTGGCAGCCAACCGAAACAGATGCAGAGACCCACAGCTTCATTAGGTGGAGCTTGGAAATTTTGTGGATGAGTGGGGGAAGGACCGAGGAACCTGTGTATGATAGGGTTACACAGGATGACCAACAGTGTCAACTAACCTGGACTCTTGGGGGCTCCCAGAGACTCAACAACCAACCAAAGAGTGAGCATGGACAGGACCCAGGCACCCCTATATGCATGTAGCAGATGTGCAGCTTGGTCTGCATGTGGGTTCCCCCAACAATTGGAGTGGGGGTTGTCCCTGAATTTGTTGCCTGTCTGTGGATCTCATTCTCTTCACTGGACCACCTTGTCTGGCCTGAGTGAGAGTTGATGTGCCTAGTTCTTCAGTAACTGATGTGTTAGAGTTGGGGAGGGGAATGGGGAGCTGAGGTGCGGGTTGGGAGGGAGTAATGGGGGAAGGAACTGGGAAAGGGGGAATTGGGAGGAAAGGAGGACTGATGTTGGAATGTAAAGTAAATAAATTAATTAGTTAATTAAAATATTTGCAAACTGTTGGATTCAGTCCAGAAATTCTGTGATGCCTTAACATAATGCAAGTCCATAAATGTAATATCATAAATAAATAGACATGGTAGAAATCATGAATATTTTCACAGATATATTAAAATTTTTTAAACAAAATTTAACATTCCATGATTATAAAAACTTGAAGAAATAGAAATTGAAGGAACATATGAGTAGAATAGAAAAAAGTTACCTCAACTTATATATAGCTCACATATAGACAATGCTATGCTAAATAATGAATGTTGAAATCATTTCCACTAAAATCAGGAACAAGAAAAAGGTGTTTATATTTCCTCCCTCGTTTAATATGATAAGTCTAGAAAATAAGAAAAGAACACAAAAGGAAAGGAAGAAGTCAAATTATTCTTGTTTTTAAATAATAATGGTACTATATACAAGACCCTAAATACTCTCTAAGACAACACTTAGAGCATATGAACACTTTAGCAAATTACCAAGACACAAAACTAATATGTAAAATCAGTAGCCTACCTATATACCAATAGCACTCATGCAGAGAAAGAAGTTAGAAATGTGAGTCTATCCATGACTATCTCCACAAACAGAAACATTAATATCTCCACCCTACCCTAATAAATTTAACCAAGGAGTAAAAGACTTCTATAATAAAAACTAAAACATCAGAGAAAAAATTGAAGATACTAAAAGATAGAAAGGTCTCCAGCTGAAAGAATTAATATTGTGAAATACAATCCCGTTAAAATTTCAATTTTATTGTTTACAGAGTAGAGTGAAATTATCTTGAAACTCATATGGAAGTACAGAAAACCCTGGATAACCAGTGCAATCCCGAGCAAAGAGAACATGGTAGAAGTACCATCATACCTAATCCCGAGTTATTCTACAGAGCCATAGTGACAAAAAACACCAAGATACTGGCACAAAAATAGGTCAATGAAACAATATGGGTGACACAGATATACATCCACACATTTTCAGTCACCTGTAGACACTCAGACAAACCACAACAACAATAAAACGCCAGAGACAAATGAATATCTTCAAAAAAATGGTGCTGGCAAGAATGGATATTTACACAAAGAAGAATGGAGCTAGACACCTATCATTGACTTTTTGTAAAAATAAACTTCAAGTGGATTAAAGATCTTAGAGTAAGGCCTAAAACTCTGAAACTGATAGATGAAAACTAGCAAAACCGCCTCTGTAGATTAGCCTAGGCAAGGACCGTGATCAGTCCCCCAGACACTCAGGAAATGATCACAACTGACAAGTTGATTCCATGAAATTAAAAAGCTTCCATACAACCAAGGGAACAATTAAGAATCAATAAGTGAAGGGATACCCCACAAGATGGGAAATAGTCTTTCCAAGTTATATGTCTAGAGGACTAATGCATAAGTTATACAAAGAACTATTGAAAGAAATAAGACATCAAACAACCCAGTCTATAAATGAGTGGATGAAGTCAACAGAAGTTCTAAAATGATGTGCCACTAAGCATGGGCAAATGTTCATCTTTGCTAGTCATCAGAAAAATGTAAATTAAAACTACATTGAAATTCTATCTTATCCCAGTCAGAATGATGATTTTTAAGAAAAGAGTTAACAACGAACACTGTGGGGTGCAGACTGAAGGGGACACTAACACATTGCTGATATGTTAAACTGGTGGAGCCACATGATAATCAGTCTGGACTAGCTCTGTCATGTGGCCAAATGCTACCGCCCTTGTGTATTTATCCGAACGACTCTAAGTTAACATATATCAGAGACTTTTGCAGTTTCTTTACTAAAGTGTTATTAACAATACCTTAGTTATGACACTGACTAGGAAAGTGTGGTATATACACACAGTGGAATATTTTCCAGCGATAAAGAAGAAACATGCCATTTGCAGGAAAATGGATGCAGCTGGAGATAATCACACTAGGCAAATTAAGCCAGTCTCGGAAAGAAACATAAATATCACACATTTCCTTTCATTATGGTTAGAGCTTATGTAGATACATGAAAAAGTATATATTTGTATATATATATGTATGTATGTATATATATGTCATGAAAGTAGAAGCAACATTGTCTAGGGAGAAATGGAAGCATAAGGGAATGAGTGAGAATAATTTTAAAGTAGATTATATTTGCATAAAAACTAGAAAATACATGAGATATTCAATTTAAAAAGGGAAACGGCTGCTTACAATTTCAAAGGAACAACTTGTAATTAGGCTGACCCACTGCTTTCGGTCTTCTGAGGAGGTACCAAATAGCAATGGTATTGAGTGTGTGACAGAGTAAAACTGTTTACTTCATGGCCAAGAAAAGACAAGCCTGGAGCCCCATAGTCTCATTAAAGGACATCCTCCCAATGACCTAAAGTCTATTCACTAGGCTCTAGCAATACCTTGAAATAGTACCTCTGTGGGGACCAATCATATTCTGTACTTGGCCTCTGAAGAATACTTAAGCCAATCATAGCACATCTGGACCAGAAGACACAGGTTTGAGAGTTGGAGCTGTGTGTGACACATGGTCAGACTAGGAAACATGCGGAGCCATGTGGCTGTGAGAACTGGGATGATAGGGATTCCTAGTAGCTGTGGTGACGTTAGTGAGGCCTAGCAAGATTGGTGGTCATGGTCTGCAGAGGTCATGGTGATAAGGGTGTTCAGTGATGGTGGAAAATGGGAAAGCTGGGCCACCAAAGTTCCATGGTACCCTCTGGCCTAGAGCAGTGGTTCTCAACCTACGGGTCATGACCCCTTTGGCGGTGGAATGATCCTTTCACAGGGGTCATATTCGGATATCCCATATACAGAACATTTACATTATGGTTCATGACTAAAATTACAGTTATGAATTAATAATGACATATTTTATGGTTGGAGGTCACCACAACCTGAGGGACTGTAGAGGATCACAGTATTAGGAAGGTTGGAAACACTGATCTAGGGCTACTTCTCCAACATGTGAGCAAATATGTTACTATGTTCCCTACATATATAATAAGCACTTTCTTTTTCTAAAAACATTCAGAAGGTACAAAGGTCCATGGCTAATGTAGTATGTATTCATTAAGAGCTAGATAATGAGTAAGGAAATGCTACTTAAGTATCTTTACATTTTCCCCATAACACACTAATAATGATTCTTCATTGTTTCCAGAAACTGCTACTTCTTGATCTGTTCCAGGAGCATGCCCCCTTTGTCTGATTTCACACGTCCCTCTATGAGAACAAGGTATTGTGACTGTTATTACCCACAAAGCTGTGCAGTGTTTGCTAGGAACCTGCTTAGATTGAAGCAGTATCATCCCTTGAGCTCTACTCACCATCCACATAATATCAGTTATATCATAGAACTGGTCCATGTCTGCCTCCCTGTGATTCTCACTGTGCTTCACTGAGTCTCAGAAAACAAAAGAAACTTTAATCTTAAGATGAAAAAATAACATCCTTTTTGGTTATGTTAAATGCACTGTTCACAATTTTGTAATGTAAATATAGAAAAGCACATCTTGTACAAATTCTCCTGAACTCTAGGCCATAGCCACTATGTTTCAAAAATGTGATCCTTTTTCAGTGTTGGCAGCACACTGCCTTCCACATGAGACCAGTGAAACATGAGTCAGTGAGCCATGGGCAAAGCAACCTGAGCAGTTCTGTGAACCAATACAGGGAATCATTAGCTCCTGTAGATTTCAGATAGACTGGCCCATTATAAGGCCATGTTATAAACTGGAGGCAAAAGAGGCCTTCATTTAGGTGGGTTTGTGACTATGCTAAGTAATGGTTTAAAGAGCTCTTGAGAATATAAGTATGTTCACTGTAGAGCTGTGTTGTCAGGTAATGGGGGCAAAGTCTTCAGAGGCTGTGGGTAGCCTTGAGTGCCAGTGATAGAAAGGACTTAGACAATTCTCAGATTCCTCAGTTACTTCATACTTGAAGAAGACAAATGGGCTAGATTTCACCAATGGAACCACATGAACAGTTCAAGTACTGAATTGTTAGTAGGCTAGTGTGGTAGTTTGAATATGCTTGGCCTAGGGAGTGGCAATATTAGGAGGTGTGACCCTGTTGGAGTAGACATGATCTTGTTGGAATAGGTGTGCCACTGTGGAGGTGGGCTTTGAGAAACTTTCCTTCTAGCTTCCTGGAAGCTAGTCTTTTATCAGCCTTCAGATGAAGATGTAGAACCTCAGTTTCTTCTGCACCATGCCTGCCTGGACACTGCCATGTTCCTGCCTTGATGATAGTAGTCTGAACCTCTGAACCTATAGCCACCTCCAATTACATGTTGTCCATGTAAGAGTTGCTTTGGTCATGGTGTCTGCTCACAGCAGTAAAACAGTAAGACAGCTAGTATCCTGAGTTTGACTTTAACATGAAGGGATAACTTAACTCTTTTTCTCTGAAAGATGGGCCTCAAAGGGAATGCTGGCTGCTCAGTAGATGTGTCCAGATTCCTCATCTGTCCTAATGGGATAGATCAGGAAGTAATGGATCCCACATTCCATCACAGACTGGTAAAGAGGCACCCAGGGAACCTTAAATGGGAGCATATTTAGAGGGATGGGTTTAGAACTTCTGGCATTTGGCTTGCTACTAGGGTTCAGAACCCTCTGTTCGGTAGAAGTTGTGAGTATGGTGGTTACAAGGGTTCACATATTTTCTTCCTTTCCTCCTTGCTCTGCTCTACCTCAGGGGCTAAGTTGATACCATAGCTCAGAACCCAGTAAAAACCTTTTATATTCATCTTGGCCCTTTGCAGAAAACTTATGAACAAATTAGACTTTAATGCATTGGGTTATGACTACTCTTTGTCTTACAGAGTGTTATTGGTAAAATGGAGGCATTTACAGCAGCAAAGGCAAGTGCTGTTGAATCCAACAGATCCAACAGATCCACTTCTGGTTCTCTTCTTACCTGCAGCCGATTATTTTCCTAAAATAATGTTTCTATTTTTATAGGTTAGAATACAGGTCTTGTACTGAGACGGTGGGAGCACATAGAGAAAGCACTTGAGTGCTTTTATTGCAAGAAGCCATAGGGAAGGAGATGGGGTGAATCCAAGTCCCACTTTACCCATAAGACCCAATTTTATGTATTCTTCCACCACCCCACTCAGGACTCTTGCTGGCCATTCTCTCAATGGAAAACAGCTCTGCTAGGAGGGCCATCTAGAAGTTGTGGTTCTCCATTATAGCAAGTTGCCTATTCTATTTCTTCCCCCTGCCTCCCTTTATTACAGCTATACTCCTGCAACCTAGGCTGATTCCAACTGTACACTTATCAGGAAAGAAAGCATACCTGGCAAGTTCTGTAAAAAAACTAATTTACTTAACGTAAGCACTGTTCCTCAGGGCCAATCCAACATTTGATGACAGAACTATGCAATCCTCAGAGATCTGGATACTCCTCGACTTTATATGGTCCCACCTGAAATTTATGGGAAAAAGATCTTCCTTTTTTGTTAAGAATGCTGTGGGTGTTCCTTTGAAAAGGGTTATCTCTCTCATAATGGATTTTTATTTCCAAAATAAGCAAAGCAGCTATGCCCTTTGGGATAAAGGTCAGTCAATGCTCCTGGATTGTCAGGCTGCTGCCCAGAGACAGTAAATGACTACTGACCCACAGACAGTCATGGGTCTGTCTGTCTGTGGGCTAGGAGTGTTGTCATTGTGATTCATGCAGAGTCATTTTATGCTGAAGATACTAAGAATGTAGTGGACACTGACTTAATATTCCCAGGGAAAGTGGATCCTACTCTCATCCCAAAGACTTGGCTGTCTCACAGGGTTTGAAAAACTAAAATCATTTTAAAAATACCCTATTGATTTTCCAAGTCTTTGAGCATCAATTTTCTTCCAGCTGAGCTGTTTACACTTTCTGAAATGTTTTTCCGAAGAGCCTCTGAGACTATTATGCTTGAAATAGTCCACAGTTTATAGTGACCTACTTTTTAAATGGTTCTAAAGATACAGGTTTCTAACTGTGTGCTTTCCTAGTTTATATCTTGAAGTTGTACTCTCTAGTCTATGACTAAATGTTTAAAGACAGTGAAAGAAAATGCCTAGAAAGCTATTTCCTGCTTGGATTTTTAAGAGGCTTATAGCACAAAATCCACAACCTAACTCTGTATAGTTTTGCCTCTACCTGTTTTCTTAGAGTGGGTATGTTTTAGAAAGTGTTGGTGCGCAGAATTTCATTATGCATTTGGCTATCGTCATTACAGAAATGAAAACTGCAGTGAGTAGACTTAGGCAAAGGTTTAGAAATTCGCACAGTATCACTTTTGAAAATATAATAATGCACAAGGAAGAAAAGCCTAGAATAATATATAACCTAGCTTTACCAGTGGTTATGTAACCAGGTTACAAGATAATGGCTTCGTTTCAGTCTACAATCACTATAATAAGACTGTATTTCTAGTAAAGTGAATACATAAAAATAATAAATAATAATTTTTAAAAAAGATTGTATTTTTAAAGTGAAAGCGTACATCTGGCCCTTGGGAAGCAGTGCAGTCAGCCCCATGCCTCTTGTTTCTCAGGCTTCTTGAATTCAAACAAGCCAAGTGGAGGATTTGAGAACAAAAGGCCTGGGAGCAGTGTTGCTACATTACTCCTGCAGCAGAGAAACAATCCCATGATGCTGCATTGTTCCTCCAACAATGGAAGGATCCTTTTGTATATCAAACCTAGGAAGCTTTGGTATATTCCTTACAGCTGATGCAGAGCTTAGACCCACCCAAAACAGCTCAAGTTCTAAGCCATGAATTAGTATATTAATATCTTTTGAACCAACACTACAGTGAGCATGTTTCTGTTCATGCATGATTAGACACATACAGATACTTGCTACCGGTGAAATACACATAGAAGCCCAAGACTCAATCTGAAGACGCCAGGGAGTGAATAAATTTGGGAAATGCTTCTTGCTTAGCATTTGTAACAGGACTGTAAAGGTGAGGAGAGCAGTTGGTGATTTTAGTTTGTTTGCCACTCTCTGTGCACATGGATGAGGCTTTTGTAAACCTGGGATCTTTCTGCAGGTTTTGATGTCAGGGAAGCTTGGTTTTCTGATCAAAGCCTATGGCAAAACTCCTGACACTGTCTACAGTTTCTACCAGCAGTTGGGGATCCCGGGGAGTCTTCAATACTGTTATGTTAGCCTGTACTGTGCCTTTAAACATTTATTCAACCTTTAGCGCATCTCATTTGTTGAAAAAAACTCCATCCCATCTCTCCTAGGAGGAAGTCGTGCATTGGAATCTAGTTGACTTGATTATCTTACGGACCTGGATTTTAATGGGTTCAGTAAGAAAATACTATTTAGTGGCTGGAGAGATGGCCCCAGTAGTTAAGTGGAGCTTGTTGACTTTGCAGAGTACCTGGGTTTGGTTCCCAGCACCCACTTTGGGCAGCTCATAAATTCTGTAATTCCAGTTCCAGGGCATCTGAAGCTTCTTCTGGCCTCTGCAGTCACTGACCCATACATGGTGCACATACATACACTGAGGCACATAGTAAATGAATAAGATTTATGGTTTAGTAAGTGAAACAGCTATGATTTTATAAATAAAAGCAAGCTGTTTTTCCAGTGTGACAGTGAAGATACCCCACAGTGTCTTCAGCTCCTCCATTTTGATCAGAAGTGGGTGCAGCATCTTTCTTGCCTTCTCATACTTCTGTTTTCTATTTGCAATGGATGCTGTGCGGCCCCTCATCCCTCTTCATCCTTGCCTGCCATTCCTTTCTGAGTTCCTCTCTTTCTTGTAACTTAGGGCAGCTGACTCGTACTATGGGTTAAATAATAAGTATATGTCTTTTAAAATGCTCGGGAACCAGAGTGTTTCAGATTCGGTAGCTCCGTATATTTTGGAATATTCTCAAGTCCAGAACTAACCATCTGTGTGCTGTTGTTACCTCTGTCACGGCTGTAATAAAACACCTAGCAAGGTTTATCTTTTTTTCTTCTTTCTTAGCTTTTGGCGAGGGAAAAAATGCATGGTGTCACAAAAGGCATGGTGGCTGGAGTGTAAGGCTAGTCACATGGCTTTGGAATCCAGGAAGCAGAGAGGGGAAAACTGGTGCTCACATTGCAGGCTCCTTATCTCCTGCAGTCTGGGAGCACAGGTCCTGGGATGGTGGACCTTCCTCCTCAGTCCAGTCTCTCTGGACATGAGTTCACAGACAATCACAGAAGCATCTTTCCTAGAGGATGCCAAATTCAGTTAAATAACAATGAAGGTTAACCATTATACCTGAGGACTAGATCCAAGACTAAACATGAAGTTCACTTTTGTTTCATATGTGCCTTATGCAGTGAGCTGAATGCAGTTGTGTGTGTGTGTGTGTGTGTGTGTGTGTGTGTGTTGTGTGTAAGCCTGTTTGCATGTGTGTTGGTATGTGTGGTGAGGTACTGAAGTTGACACTGATTCTGCTCCTCTACCCCTCTTATTTATCATCTGTCACTGGGCTGAGAACCCACTGATTTGGCTAGCCACCTTGCCCCAGGAACCTCCTGTCCCTGCATGCTAATGCTGGGATTATAAGTACACAGCATGACTCTCCAGTTTTTTACTACTGTTCTGGGGATTGGAATTCTTTACACTTGAGAGGCAAGTGCTCTGTCCACTGAAAGTCACATCCCCAGCCCTCGAAAGGGAACTTTATAGAGTAATTTTAGTATTCATGTGTTTTATATGCAGCTCATCTCTTGGAGTCAGGCATTGGATATCTCACTTATGACACAATGCTGCAGCTCTCGGAGGCATTTTAGACCAGGGACTTCTAGGTCAGGAACGCCCAGTCTGTACTTTGCTGTTTTCCAGCAACTTCCTCCAGAACTGCTGACAAGCTGAGCTGAGACTCCATCTTCCCAGAAATAGTTAGAGACAGTCTTGTTACTATGACACATGGAGCCACAACATCTTAGTCTGATCTCCAATAAAGACCGTGTTATGGAAATGCCTCCGGATTTTGTTATACAGTAGCTACAAGGAATAAACTTCTGGTCAGGATAAGTTTTCCATTGCTATGGAAACCTAAGAGTTAGACCATGAAGATTTCTCTCTATGCATTGAATATGAACACATGAATGTTTGCATACGTGTGTGTGTGTGCGTGTGCGTGTGCGTGTGCGTGTGCGTGTGCGTGTGCGTGTGCGTGTGTGTGTGTGTGTGTGTGTGTGTGTGTGTGTGTGTGTGCACTCGAAAGCCAGGGGGAGAGTATCAAGTGTCCTTCCTCTTTGCCTTGTTCCTTTGGAGCAGGGTCTCTTGTCACACACTGAATCTCACTTTTTTTTTTTTTTTTGGTGAGGTTAGAAGCCAATAAGACATAATTCTCCTGCCTCTGCCTGCCTCAGTTGTAGTGATAGATGTGTGCAGAGCTGTATCTGCCTGTTATGTGGGTGCTGGGATTCAAACTCAAGTCCTCATGGTTGTAACCAGTGGTTCATCTCTCCAACCTCAAGAACTCTTACTTAAGAGTCTGTCTGTGTTTGGTTATTATATTATAGTGACATTTCCTCTTGTCCTCATTTTTGGTGGCTAGAGGTATTATTCAGGTAATAGTACTATGAAGTAATACCATAATACTATGTAATAAGGCACATGTAGCTTTTCACTGGTTTCTGCTCTCCCCTCTAGCCCACAGTTGCTCATGAGAATTTAGTAGAAGTAATACGGGAGGATACTTGTACTCACATAGCTCCTCCCTGTTTACAAATAACTCCAGATCACCTTCAGCCTGCACTGGTAATAAATAAGCACTGATACCCAGACGTGACACAGACGTGACACTCAGACACGCACATCAGTGGCTGCCTTCATTTACTTTTCTATTGCTGTCATAAAATACCGTGGCCAAAAACAGCTTATGGGAGGAAAGGGTTGATTTGACTCAATAGTTCCACAGTATAGCCCATGATCAAGGGAAGGCAGGGCAGGTACTTGTCCAGGAAGTTAGAGGTAGGAACAGAAGAGAAGACCACAGGGGACTGCTGCTTACTGGCCTTCTCAGCTTGCTTTTGCATATAATCCAGGACCACTTGCCCGAGGGTGGCACTACCCACAGTGGGGTGTGCCCTCTTACATGAGTTATTGACTGAGAAAATACCACTAGCATGCTGGTGCATGCCTTTAATTCCAGCACTTGGAGGGCAGAAACAGGCAGATTTACATAGTGAGTTTCAGGCCACCCCACCAAGTTTACACAGTGTGACCCTATCTCAGCGCGTGTGCGCGCACACGCACACACACACACACATACCCCAGAGAAAGACAGAGAAAGAGAGAGAGAGAGAGAGAGAGAGAGAGAGAGAGAGAGAGAGAGACAGAGACAGAGACAGAGACAGAGACAGAGACAGAGTGAGTGACAGACAGACACAGACAGACAGACAGACCCACAGGCCAATTTAATGGAGGCAATTCCTCCTCACTTGAGCTTCTTTATCTCATGATAGCTGTTTGTGTCCAGGAGACAAAAACTATATAACTCAGTGGTACAAGTGCTTTCATAGCTGACAGTTACTCTGATTGGTTGAGCAGAATCCACTGTGCTGGCCCAGTGCCCAGGCATAATGAATATTAATGACACAGTCATCACCCTTGCACCTAATTTAATACATGAGATCATCACTTGATTCTACTGCTGCTTACTATGCTTGTGTGTGTGTGTGTGTGTGTGTGTACGTGCATGCACATTTGTATAAAGAAGTATCAATCCAACCCCCAAACCTGAAAACGAATGTCAATATTTGCACCACCATCCTTGGAAGGCTTTCTCAGCAATCACCTGCACTTCTTTTGCTTATGCCATTTCCATCATCTTGAGGAATTAAACAAAATCTATTATTACTTTTAAAAGAATTTACCTGCACACCCCATTTATACCATTTCTACCCCACTGTTTCCCACTGCAGTGACTCCGTATCCATCTCCCAACTCCTTCTCATCCTTATGTCTCATCTTCTTATTCTCTCTCTCTCTCTCTCTCTCTCTCTCTCTCTCTCTCTCTCTCTCTCTCTCTCTTTCTCTCTCTCTCTCTCTCACACACACACACACACACACACACAGAGCTGACTCCACTTAGTATAGACATGTAGTTAGCAGGACATGGGGTTGCATGACCTATTAGAGGCTCGTCTCTGGACAAACCAGATTCTCCCACTCTCGGGATGGGGCTGGGGGCTTGTGAGATTTGCTACAGGAAGGTTAGGTGTTGATTGGTATTGTGCAGGTCCCATTTTGGCAGCCTTATTGTTAATATTTCATGGGTATAATTCCCTGTCTTATATAGAAGACATTATCTTATAGCAGACACCCTGATCCTCTGGCTCATGGAATCGAAGGTGCTATCTTGTTGTAGATATTCAGGACCACCATGAGCTTTCTAACTCTTGGTAGTGCAGAAAGTCCTTCTTTCTCGATGTCTCCAGCCTGTCCCTATTTTATGAGGGGGTGTTTCTAGGTCACATTATTTCTCTGTCTTGCCCTCTGCACACAGGGTACTGTCTCTGACATGTGGGGTTCTGTGGAAAATGGTCCCACTTGAATCACCTGGACATCTGATGCATATACTCATTAGTTCCTCTTTTTTCTTTCTGTTTTTTTGAGTCAAAAACTTACTATATAGCCCTGGTTGGCCTGGAACTTGTTATGTAGCCAAGGCTAGACCTTCCTGCCTCTGCCTTCCCACCATGCCTTGCACACTCTTTGCTATTCCATCGAGGATTGTGACAGCCCTTCAGCAGCAGTGCTGGGACTGCTACTAAGCCACCTTAAGGAGGAACTGCTCTTTAGAAGTTTAATATTTTGCTATATGTAGAGGTTGAAACACACTTTGCTACATTCACATTTTTCCACACAAATAATGAGTATATTCCTCTCAAGATATTTAAAGGTTGTGGTGCAAACAGCCACCATGTTTACTGGGCTGTAGCAAGCAGCTTTCACAAGTAGGTTAGTTTTCTTTCACTTCCTGCTGGCAAGATCTTCTGGGCCCCGCCAACCTCATCTCAAAGGTGTACAAAAGGTAGACTTCTCTGCTGCATGCACTACAGATGGTAAACAGGTTTTTTTCCCTTTAAAAAAATGTGGGTTTGTTTCCTGGGCCATTAAAAGGCAAACGCTGAGAAGTGAACATGTTCCTCACCATAACTGCCCTCGGGGGAGCTAAAGGCATTTCCAGAAAAACAGGAAAAATTGAACGCTCAAAATGATCATATTGATGTTTTCTGTGGTGCTGTCACCATAAGTTCAGAGAGAGAGAGAGAGAGGGAGGGAGGGAGAGAGAGAGAGAGAGAGAGAGAGAGAGAGAGAGAGAGAGAGAGAGAGAGAGAGAGAGAGAGGGAAGAGCTGCACAGTGGGCTGATGCAGCTGTGTGACCGAGGAACTTTAAGAGCAATGCTAGCTAATCACTCAGTTAGAAAAGCCAAGAAATGTGGGGAGGACAGCTTAGTCTGCCAATCTACAGCTTTAATCCTAAAATCCTCCTTCAAAGAATCTAGATAGTCATCCACAGTGAGACCTAAGTGTCCTGGTGTTTTTGAGGAGGAAGAAGAACGTTCCGAGTATGCAGGGGTGTGACTCCCATAGCATGACCCCCAGGTGAACCCTGAAGAACTCGCTGTATCACAAGCACTAGGTGTTCAACGTACCATGGCCTTGCTCCAGCCACAGGCATTGGGAAATCTCTGTCTTTGACACTGACAGTGCCCACAAGAGCAAAGCTGGGGAGGTCGGAGCATGGGGGTTAATCTCTCAGTACCAGGATAAGGAGGGTGGAGCTGACAAATGGCTCTGCTTGTCACACAGGGACTTGCTCATGAAGAAGATACCCAGGGAAGTAAAGGCAGGCAAACTGGGAGGTTGGGACCTAGGAAGGCCTTTGTAGGTGAAAGTTTCAACACTTCGAGATGTCTGAGGTACAACCAAGAACACTTGGGCACCTGCTCCAGGTTTTCCCTCATCTGTGGCTTGAGTTGTGCTTTTAAAAGATAGGGCCATGTTCCTCATGCCCATGAATGGGTTTTCATTCGGAAAGGAAATGTTTGCAAACACAATTACGGATTAAAATAATGATATTTGAGATTCATGTGGACCCCAATGGTGGCTACATCCAAAAAGAAGAGGGGTGTAGTGGGGGTAGAGTTATTGCTTAACAGTGAAAAGCACTGATTGCTCTCTAAAATAGTAGATTCAAGTCCCAGCACTTGCATGGCAGCTGACGCCTGTCAAAATGTCAGTTCCAGGTGAAGTGATGCTTTCTTCTTCTGGTCTCTTTGACACCAGGCACATACGTGATGCGCAGACATGCAGGCTGCCAAAACATTCAGATATGTAAAGTCATTTTTAAAAGAGAGGTGTTTAGACACAGAAACGCACAAGGAAAATACCTGCAAGAATTGCTGGCAAGCTCTAGAAGCACTCACACTGCTTCTAGAATGATCCAACCTTGCTGACACCTCAAGTTTGGATCCCTAACCTCGAGAGCTTAGGAAAAACAAATGCCTAGTGTCCTGTTATGATTCATTACAGAAATACTATGAAAGGAACCCACTCCTGTTACAGCGAATGCAGGTGACGAGGCAGAAGACCGCTGATGGGGAACTGTGTATGCCAAGCCTAGATCAATGGCCTGATGGAGGGATGCTGAGATCCAACGGATTCTGCATGGTCAAGCTGTGAGGGGTACCGCAGGTGATGGACGGTCCTCCCACAGGCTGGAGGGGTTCAGAGGGCCCGTAGGAGCTGAAGTGCTTGAAGTATTTTTCTCTTCTTCCACATGCCACCTTTGGTTTTGTTGCTTAGTTCCCATGCCATAGAGGAGCTTTGGAGTTTTGCAGTCCTGTTTTTCGTTTGTATTTTTGTTGCTGTCTTTCTGTGTCATATCCATGAAGTTATTATTATAGCCAATGTCATGTGGGTTTTTTTAATATGTCCCTCTAGGAGTTGTGTGTTTTAAGACTTCAGTCCGTTTTAAGTTGATTTTAGTGTGTGGTTTAAGAACCCGATTTAAATATCTTGTTCACAGATATGTAGTTTTCTTAATATCCTGAGTATTCATCCAAAAGTATTGCAATAAGGCTCCCCAAAAGGGCTTTGCACTATTGTATTGATTACAGGGAGACCATAAGACATTCTAGGTAAGAGCAGGGGAGAAAGCTTCCCTCCCAGGCCCTATGTTTTGCAGAAAACCTTTATAAACAGTGTTCTAAATTGTCAGCACATATAAGAGGGAGAAATAGGAGCCCAGAAACAAAATTTTAGATAGCTTTGAAGTAAAGACACAAAATAAGTCAACACCCATATTCTTCTATCTTGTAGTCCTCTGAAGTCTTTCTAGGTCTTTTTTTCAGAAAGGACAAAATGGACAAAAACTCCATTTCACTGACCACAATCTGATAGGATTGAAGTCACAGAAAACAGAACAGTCAATTGATAACATCAAATGTGGGGAGGAAAGTAGGGGCTGCAAAGGAGCAGAGGGAGGACACAGAAGGTGGAAGAAAATAGTTCTTGTCAAGCCCTTTCTAGGCTATATTTCAACAAGCGCTACCCCAAGCTGGCAGCAATCCCACCTTGACTTATCCAGTCAGCAGGGCTGAAGTGGAGCAGGCTGCCAGAACTGTTTGTTGCTAAGAGAAATAAAGCCCTGGCAGAGGCAGCTTGGAGCAAGCTGATGAATCAGACGATTCTCCCAATTCACACAATTGTGTGAAAGTCACATGGCAAAAAAGCCAACACATCTTAAATGAGTCTCCCAGCACCCTGAAGTTATCCAGATGACATTCTTTAATAAAACATGACATTTGTTCAAATTCTTGATGGAAAATTTCTGCCTCTTAAAGAGAAATGAGAATTGCATTAAAAAGGTGGAATCCAATGTTCGGCTTGCTTAGGAAGATATGTTCTTCAGTTTATATGCTAAGTGAAGAGTGCAGCACTTAGCACTCCCTTTCTCCCCACAACATTTAGGCCTAGAACACATAAGCATTCCATTGGTGAGGCGTGGGCATGGAGAAATACAACCCTTTGACTATAGGGATAGCTTCCCTGTAGAAAGAACGTAGGCTCATATTTCATAACAAACCAGCAGCAGCGCCAACGAGACTCCCGTAATAGAAATGAGAAGTAACGATGACCAGATGTGGGAGGGAGGAAAGAGCTGGGTCGAAACTGGACATTTCTTGGAAGTCTTCTTTGGTAAACACATTCTATGACCTAAAGGAAGGCCTTGATCCTCCTCCATCATGACCATACAAAAAATTAAAAACGGTATCTCAGAGACCAGCATAATAAATAGCAGCAGAAGCATTTTAAAGAACTTTATTAATGAGAAAGAAATACTGATATCTTTAGATTTAGAAAGACAGTACTTAGATAAAGCTAAGGTGCCTTGTCAGCCTGGTCACATCCATGACAGGTACCAGCTCCCTCAGATCTGACTGACTTTTTTTGGTGTGTGTAACCAGCTGTTACTACATAAAGGCTTAACCATATTTTGAGTTGTTCCAAAGGTCATAGCAGAACCCAATGTTTTAATAAAAAGCAAGCAAGCAAGCAAGCAAGCAAGCAAGCAAGCAAACAAACAAACAAAAAACTAGGACAAACAAAAGGTGGTCCAGCTGCCTGACCATGCAGTGGGTGACTTTGAATGCAGAGTGACATGACTCTGTGAAGCTTTTGGGTGTCTGTGTGCAATGTTGTCATCTTATGGCCATGTGATTGAGGCACAACTATTGTAAGGTCTAAACAAGATGGCCGGTCCTGTCACAGTGACTTTTTATTGGGTCTGGCCATTTAGATGGGCTACCACTAACCTTTTCTCTTTAGACAGTGTCACAAGGATCCCTGTTCCAGTGGCTGAATGGGACTCCTGCCCTTATGATTCATAGTAAAAAGCATCTTCCTCATCCACCTCCATCCCCCAGAGTAGGAGTCAGTGTTTCAATTAAAAAAATAACGTAGTGGTCCAGCAGCCTGATAATATAGTAGGTGGTCTGGAATGTAGTGTCTCTGCTCCTTGGATCTTTTAGGGATTTGGTTCAATGATGAGCTTTGCCATGTGCTTGCACTCTCTAGCTCATGACCAATGAGAGGACAGTTTTCTTCCTTGTGATCCTGTCGGTTTCATGTCAGTTTGAAATCTCCAACACTGTCTCTCTGTTCCTCAGCTCAGCTCCCATGACAGTCCCTCAGGAAAAAAAAAACAGAAAGAAAGAAAGAAAAGAGAGACACATGTGGGTGGAATCATGGCAGGGAAACAAAAACCTGGGATTTGGAGAAAACAAGGACTTCCCTTAAGTTTGACCTAGGTATATAGAGAACAAAGACCCACCACCAGAGTTGAAGATACTGATTTGACCTGATGGGAGGACGGCAGCTGCAGAAAGATTCTTACAATGCATCTTTCCTGTGAAATCAGCTTTTCATACTTTGTTAACATCTGCAGGAGGTGCAAAAACATTCTAGTAGGGCTCATTCTAAGTCACTATTAGTTTGCTGTCTGGTTGCTCTCGGAAACAGACTAGATTGGAGGGGAGGTCAAATAAGACCAAACATACCTTTTGTGCTTCATTGGTAAAAGGGAATAATGTTACATTGCATAGATAAGAAAAGACTCAATTTAAATAATGTATGTTGTTGAGTTAAATAATAAAATACGTAAACAGGTACCATGCCACCCTATCACTGTCTACTCTCTGGCCCCAGCGGTCTCAGTGCCTCCATGGATAGCCCCATGGCGTGAATGCCTATCTTGATACTCTCTTGTTGTGGACTCTGCTCATATTCCCAACATCTGCCCCTTGTAGTTATAGTCACAATTCCCAGTAAAATCAAAACTTTAGAGGCGGCGGAGCAGCGCCTTTGAGGTCCCGTGGGTCTGTGTCTTGCTTCAACAGTGTTTGAACGGAATAGACCCGGGGGCTCCCATCTTAGCTTCCAGCTGCCCTACAAGTCTCTCCAGTCGCAGCCTCCGGGACCATCTCCTTGCTGTCTCCGGCTCCTAGGACCAGCCAACTCATGGTCTGCCCCGTACTCCGGACCAGCCATGACTTCTCAGATTCCTCAAAATTACTCCACCGAAGTGGAAGCTGCTGTGAACTGCCTGGTCAACTTGCACCTGCGGGCCTCCTACACCTACCTCTCTCTGGGCTTCTTTTTCGATCGCGATGACGTGGCTTTGGAGGGCGTAGGCCACTTCTTCCGAGAATTGGCCAAGGAGGAGCGGGAGGGTGCCGAGCATCTCCTCAAGTTGCAGAACGAACGTGGGGGCTGTGCACTCTTCCAGGATGTGCAGAAGCCATCTCAAGATGAGTGGGGTAAAACTCTAAAGGCCATGGAAGCTGCCTTGGCCCTGGAGAAGAACCTGAACCAGGCCCTCTTGGATCTGCATGCCCTGGGTTCTGCCCACGCAGACCCACATCTCTGTGACTTTCTGGAAAGCCACTTCCTAGATAAGGAGGTGAAATTCATCAAGAAAATGGGCAACCACCTGACCAACCTCCGTTGGCTGGCAGGGCCACAGCCAGCACAGACTGGCGTGCCCCAGGGGTCTCTGGGCAAGTATCTCTTTGAGCACCTCACTCTCAAGCACGACTAGGAGGCCTCTGTGCCTTCCAAGGGGCTCCCTCCTCTGCTGCACCAGCCGCCTCAGGACCTCCACCCGAATGAACCTCTAAAGCCACTAGGCCGCTTTGTAACTGCCCTGTAGCCTCTTCCAAGTCTTGGACCAAAAAAAAAAAAAAAAAAAAAAAAAAAAAAAAAAAAAAAAAAAAAAAAAGCTTTTTGAAACAGCAAAACAAAACAAAACAAAAAAACCCCCCAAAAACAAACAACAACAACAACAACAACAAAACAAAAAAAAAAACAAAAAAAAAACAAAACAAAACTTTAGAGGCTTGTAATTTATCAATCAGATTTATATCAGTAAATTCTTACCCCACAAAATAAACTCAGAACCAACTGATATTGATATGTACTGCCCACCTAGATAAGACAAATTGACCTATAATTATCCATCCCTTATAAGATATTCATAGCTACCTGTGGCTTTAAAGCCACATGGTTCTGGGTGGTCCGTTTCTTTCTCCATCTTCTTTCCTTCTCCCTCCTCTCCTGTCTTTGCCACCTCTCAGAAACTCTGTGCCTGCCCTTCTTTTCTACTCCCCAGTCACAGGATCTAGCCTTGTCCTTACAGACAACAATCTAAAGCACACACACACACACACACACACACAAAATTAAAGAGTTGGCTTTTTGTCCCCCCACTCTCCCTGGAGAGAAAAATTCTATCTCTAGGAATTTCTAGGTAGGACTAGGAAGAACTTTTATTACAAGTCTCTCTGTGAGTAAATTTGGTATTGTGTGCAATTATTATAGAAAACAAACTAATGTAATTCAAAAGAAATCATTAGTAAAGTCAACTTTAAACCTTAGCAATGAAACTGGGAATGAGCTAACATTTTGTGCAAAGGTTGGGCACATATTTAGAACAGAAGTCTGAGCCTCTCAGAAGGGAACTGGGGAAGAAGAGAGGGAAGGAGATCTACTGCCCATCCTTTCAGATAAGGTAGGTCAGGGTTAACTGGGATCTAAAAGTCCAAGCCCAGAGGCAGAATCTTTGAAGCTGATGCCAAAAAGCAAATGGCATCTACACCAACCTCCAAGGCCAGAGGTTAATGTCTAGTATGTTTCTCAATTACTCGTACCTAATTTCTTGAGGAAAAAGAAAAAGGTCTTTCACAAAACTCAAATCTCATTGATTAGGCAGGGCTAGTTGCTATCTGAAACTCACTTCCATGTAGCAGCTGAAATAAAAAAAGCCCCATAGGCCCATAAGGTGTGGTACTATTAGAAGGTGTAGCTGTTTTGGAGTAGGTGTGGCCTTGTTGGAAAAAATATATCTTCTCTTCTGCTGCCTGTGGACTGAGATGTAGAACTCAACTCCTTCTCTAGCCCCATGTCTACCTGCAGGCCATTGTTTCCTACCAAGATGATAATGATAATGACTAAACTTCTGAAACTGTAAGCCATCCCCAATCAAATATTTTCCTTCGTAAGTGTTGCTATGGTCACGGTCTCTTCATAGCAGTAGAAACCGTTGCTAAGACACTACACCTCCCAAGCACTGGGATTACAGGTGATGCTGCTGCCCCAGCTCAGTGGTTGCTGGGGATCTGAATGCAGGCTTCATGCTCATACAGCAAACCCTCTACTAATTCAGCAATCTCTCCACTTCCCTTGTTTTGATTTTAAATAGTGCCTGTTCATTCTTAAGGAATCTTTTAGCAACTAAATCATAATAACTAGAGGCTCACTCATCGAAGGCTCTCATTTCTGGCTTGATAACTACAAGGAAAAGGGGTGTGTTAGTGTTTAGTTGGGATCACTATTGCTGTGATTAAAACACCAAGACCAAAAGAAAATTGGGACGGTTTCTTGTCAGAACACAGTCCAAGAAGGGGCTTGTGTGAGGAGACTTCTGAATACTTGTGAGAAAAGTTCAAGTAAATAAGAGTCTTGTGACCTGCTATGTTCTTGGAATGTGTTTTTATGGTCTTCCCATGAGTTACAGATAAGTTTACTTCTGCTGTTGCCATTCATATGCCTCTACGGAAAAACGTTTTACCACACGCAGCCTATACTTATGATTGTATACAGCTTGAATTCACAAGAATATTACTCAGAAAACCCTTCTTAACCCTCAGAGTATAAATTGTCTGATGCTCTAAATAAAGTTGGCTATCCCATGAGACTTTAGCCAACCTAATTTTTAAGACCTGCTCTCACAAGTTCATGCTGCCAACTAGAGCAGTAGAGAGGGAAAGGTTTATTCAGCTTACATGCCTTAATTACAGTCTATTGAGAGAACATACTAAGGTGGAAATTCAAGCAGGAGAGGACATGGAAGCAGGAGCTGATGGAACTGATGCAGAGACCGTGAGGGGAGGGGTGAAAGGTGCAGATTATTGCTTTCCTCCACATGGCTTGCTCAGCCTGCTTTTTATAACAAGCAGGATCACTATCCCAGGGACAGCACCATCTACAATGGGCAGGCCCCATCCTCTTTCATCAACCACCAATTAAGAAGATGTTCTACAGGCTTGCCTACAGCCCTCTTTCATGGAGGCATTTTCACAATTGAAGTTCCTTTTCCTCTAGCTTTCATCAAGCTGACATAAAACTAGCCAGAATAGAAAAAAAAAGTGAAGGACTTGAGGAATTTGAAAGTGGAAAATGAGAGGAAAAGAATTTCCCAATACTTGAGGGCAGCAAAGGGAGACAATGACCCCTCAGTAGCAGTTCTGCTTCCAATGTGGAATCCTCAGCCAGTCAGATAGTCATAAGTCAGCCTTTGAATGCCTCTGGGTAGCAGGCAAGTTAGTCCTAGGCCAGAGAAAAATGGTGGGTAAAGGTAAAGGCTTTCCAAGGAGTGCTTGGATTCCTATTCCCTAGTTACATCATCTTCCTAGGCTTGACCACAAAGTCAAAGAGTGTGTGTAGGGGGGTATGTGTGGAACATGTGGCTGACAACAGATTTCTCTCTGTAGGATCTACTTAGTTCCATGGGAATGGGATCCCACCATCTATACCAGGAAGGGCTTTCCAACAGAGGTTCTTGTCAGCTCTGTACTCCACTGTGTTAGGAGTGCTTGCGTGAAACTTTTGTCCAGTCACATGGGTTTAAGTGTGATGTCTGTAAGCATGTACGGCCAGCTTCCATTCTCACCTGGGCTAGAAGATGTGGGAGGGAAGGATTTCTAGATGTTTTATCACCCTACATGATGCTATACTCGATGTCTCTGTGTTCTGCTTTGACAAATGGTTTCCACTTGGCATCATAGAGAATTTTCCTCTGTGTATTTTCTTGGCCCACAGCATTTAACATCGAACGCTATCTCTTTATCATGTGTCAACTGACAGCATCTAGAGTACTTCCATCCCACTGTTCTGTAAACAAGCTACTGAGAGCAGCTTTCTACTTTTTTGATAACCACAAATTCACAGAACCAAAGACATCTGGGTTCCCAAATACTTAAATGAGAGAAAGTCATTTCCTCAAATGTCTCTACCTTACGTTAATATCTGGGGTTGTCCACCATGAAGGTGGTTTATATTTTACAATTTTGCAACCTGTTTGCTAAGGACCCTTCCTGCTTCACAGTCTGTAGGGAAAGATGGGCAAGTTTTTCTTTCTCTAGATATATCCTAAAAATGGAGAGCTTTATGCTGGTTGTAACCTTAGGGATCAAAGGAAGGGTAGCTCTAGAATCTCCTTTTTTTTTTTTTTTTTCCAGACATAGTGGTGACCCTGGAGGATGCCTGTGACTTAGAAATGTTCAAGAACGCAGCCAGCTGGTGTGTTTTCACCTACTCCCAAGACAGGATGAGCTTGCTGGCTCTTAATATACAGACATAGGTATGCAGGAGTATGGGCAGAGCTTGAATCTCCTTGGCTCTAATGTTTGTGCCGTATTTACAAATCTGAAGCTTTTTAATAACCAAAGTAATTGAATGAAGGGAGCAAACAGGGAGTCAGAAGACTTGGGAAGAGGTGATGGAATGCCTGGATTAGAAGCATTTAGATCACAAAGCTGTCGCCTTCAAGAATCAGACCTGGAGAAAGGAGACAATTTAATTTGCTTAGCAACCAGAAAACTATCCCGTAGCTCTGTGTTTTCCTTTCGAGGAAGGGAAGGAGATGTTCTTTCTGCCTGAAAGAACAGAATAATGTGGGGGACAAACCCACAGGGGATTTACCTACTTCATTTCATTTAATGGTCTCTGTGTTTCATCCAAGCGGTGCTGCCTCTGAATTCTTAGAAGGGCGGGGGTAGGGAGTCATCAGCAAGGCTAACTGCTTAAGCAACCACCGACTATGGACTTTAGCACAGATTTATTGTCCAGGCAGAAGTCTAGTGTGGGTGTAAGTTTGTATAGCTGTTCTGGTACCATCTTAAGGCTAAGGATAGAGAGGCTAGTAACAAGGGGATTTATACCGCATGCTTATGATGCAGTATCATGTGTAACCATATCTTCCTGGGTAGAACTTGGTTCCTGACACCCATCCAGATTCACAGGTGTGTTGGAAACAAACATAATCATGTGTCTAAAATGAGAGGAAGACTGAATCCTGGCAGGCTGGCAAAAGAGGGTCAATATTTATTATTGGTTGTCTGCTTCCTTTCAAAAAAAATGCCTTGGGCAGAGCATGTAAGGCATGGGGTCAATGTCTCACACAGCTATTAGTGACGTAGCATGGACCAGGGATCAGGCTCATCTGGCCCAAATCCCGAGGCCTTCACCTTCCTCCAGGGCTCTACAAGTCAACCCGTATGGTGGGAAGGAGAAATATGCTTTTGTAGACAGCGAATCGCCCAAAGCAGATCTGCATGCTAGAACAGGACAGTTTACTTCAAAGGCCTGCAAGAGAAGATCCGGGACAAATGCAGGTGAACCCTAGGTACTGTGTCTGCAGGGCAGGCACCAGGAGGGGTTCTTTTCAAAGGGCAGAGCCACTGTTGGCTTTGCTTCCTTTGCTGTGTTTTGTTTTCTCTGAAGTTCATCTCCTCATGTTTACCCATACCACTTAGACCTGCGGGTGTGCTGCCTGTCTCTTTTCATCTGGGGAGAACAGAATGCTTCTGGAGGTAGTGCTCAGCTCCTTGAAGTTTGAGTCTAGATAATTAGAGGTTTAATTTCAGCCCCAGTTTGGCTGGACACAACCCCAGCTTTTCAGTATGCACAAGATTAAAACAAAACAAAACAAAACCTTCCATCAAAGATAACATTTCTCACTTATCCCAGATCCAAAGAGTCACTCAGAGGACATCAATCCTGGGTCAGAGAGTACTGTTCCTCCACACCCCTTTGGGTATCAATTCTCAATCCATGGTCATGCTGGAAACTTGGGGTTTAATAGTAATCTTTGCACTTGTTCTAAGTCCTTCATTTTCAAGAGGAATGTGAGAAGAACTATAGCCTTTCCTCATATCTCTGCTAAATTTGGTAAAAGATACCTGAGGGTACCAAAGAGTTTTTCCATATAATGAGAGTGATGATCTTTAGATTTGTGCAGAAGAAGTAGGTAGCTGTGAACGTTTTATGGGTGGTACTCCTGAGACATGATGGGGACCACTGCATGGAACATCTTGGAAGGATGGAAGGAAAAAACAGTAAAGCTCGTTCCCCCCTCCCCCAAACCCTCTCCTTCCTATAAACATACAATTCTACGTTTCTTAAAAGCTATCCTTTCAAATTACAAGTAAAAGACTTTCGAATAAAAACCCAAATGAGAAAAGGTTTGTAAGAACACATGTTCCCAGGAAATGCTAAAGGAAGAACTTTGGGCTCCAGGGCTGATGTCAGAAAAAAAAAAAAAAAATCTCAGATCCCATGGAGACTAGGGAAACAGCAGTTCAGCAATGTGCAGAAGGGCAAGGTCTAGATTGTTTTAACTTCTCTTTCTAAGTTTCCTTATTATACGTGGAACTAAAACTGAAAAAAGTATTGTAGAGTTTCAAGCATGCAGATGTAATACAGAACATTATGTATCATAAAAGAAAGAGCCGGGGGATGGGGGCTACAGAATTCATAGTTTTTCTAAGTATCACACTGCGTGGTACAGTATTTTTAGGAACTATAAATGGCGTAAAATTAAATATTATAATATTTAGAATAGTCATTAAAATATGTTTACAGTGAGGTGTGATAGCCCACAACATTCCAACACTCAGGAAATTGAGGAAGGCAGGCTTGAGGTTAGCCTGGGCTACCTAGTGAGACCCTGAAAACATAGGGAACCAGAAGACTAAGGTTGTAGATATATCTCAGTGGCAGCAAGATGCCCAGGGCCCTTGGCTCAATCTTTAATATTGGAAGCAAGAAGTAATACAGAGAGGTGTGGTGAAGTGTCAGTGTGAAAATTAAAACTAAAATGTATTGGCAAAAAGGCAGGCAAGGAGGAAGAGAAGAAAAGGGGCTAGAGGTGAAATAAAAAAAAAAAAAAAACTCTAAACAATAGACTCAAATTTAACTATATTAATAATTTTGACAAATAATGATGGATTTAGCAATCCAACCATGAGCTAGAAATTGTCAAAATGAGTTTTAAAAAGTCCGTGAACTAATTATATCCAATCTGTAAAAAGTATGTTATAAACATAAAGCCCCAAGTTGGATGAAGATAAAGAAATAGCAATTATTTTGGTATCAGATAAAACAGTTTTGTATTATAACAGTTACCAGATATAATGAAAGGTAATTTAGAATGATAAGATTTTCAGTTATTTAAGGGTAAAAATAATCGCAACCATGAATACATACAATAAGAGCTTCCAAATACAGGAAATATAAGTCGAGAGACAAAAGGCACAAGTTGGATTTCACAGCCACAGGTGTTTTACCTCTCCTGAGTTAAATGGTATCTACTGAGGAGTATACACAATAGAAAAGTTAGGATAGTTAAGTTCACATATAAATCTACCAAAATAAGACACAGGATGGACTACTAATGAATAGGTCTTAATATTTATTTATTTTATTAAAAAATTCTTAGAAGAGTAGCAACATGAACTCAGATGTTAATGTTTCTTTCTGCACATCTTTATAAGGATAAAGGTTATGAATATTTTATAAAGGATGGGTTTGTACAGGATGATTTGACTTATCTAGGTGGGCAAATTAAATCATATCAATCAAATCATAGTATTTTGGTGTGTTCTTTGATGTGGCTACTTGATTAAGTTCAAAAGAGGGTATAGAGGTGGGACAGAGCAGTAGCCCACCACAGAGTTGGGATGTGTGTGTGTGTGTGCAAGGCGCAGAAACAATAAGCCAAAGGAAAGTGAGTGAAAACAACATGCTGGGGAAGTCATGGACCACCTGGATCAAAAACAGCCAGAGCTGCAGGGTGGGTCACATGGCAGAGAAATAGATGGGTGCCCGGCTTCACACCACAGCGGCTCCTACAGATGAAACCACGAGGGACCGGTAGAGCCATTTGATACTGAGTGACAATCCGTGGCCAGCAAGTACTGCAATTTATTTGTCCATTGAGACACTGAAAGTCATTTCCTTTCCAGTTTTTGTCAATTCCAAATATAGTTGCTATAAACATCAACACACACACAGACACACACACACACACACACACACACACACACACACACACACACACACACACACACACAAAACCTGCTTCTGGAATGAAATTTCTCAACCTGATGAGGACTAACTACAAAGACCAAAACTAAAAAATAAAAATTTAAAGTCCACAGTTAAATTTATATCCAACATTGAATGTCTTACTATTTTGGCCCTAAAGTTATTGAAAAAACAGTAGATCCAGTATTACATTTGCATGCAACATAAAACAGGAGGTTTTAGTCAATGCCAATAGTGCCAGAAAAGAAAAACCCCACATATTAAAAAGAACACTGTCTCTATCTGCATATGATTTGAAAATACATAGTCAGAATTCTAAGGAATCTAACAAGTTCTAATAATTAATTATTAAGTGCAACAAGATCATTTAGGACACAAGGTATATTCATACATTCTAGCAATGAACAATGAGAAAGTGAAATTTTGAAATTCTACTTACTATAGTATTGAACAAGTTTACTTTTTGTGGTTGTGATAAAACATTGACAAAAAGCAGTGGGTTTTTGGTTAGCAGATTATAGTTCATCACTGAGGGAAACCCATGCAGGAGCTGGAGGCAGAAAACTGGAGGCAGGAACCCGGAGTCCTGTTACTGGTTTGATTCCAGCTTCACATTCCTTTCTTTCTTTTCTGTTTTTTTTAAATTGAACAACTTTATTTTTAAAAACCAGAGATAAATGTACAGATTTTAAAAGCATTTTTGCATAAAAGTATATGAATACATTTTTGTGAGTACTTGATTCTTTTAAAGGCTTGAAAGTATGCATTAAAATCTTGCTAGTTACAATGAGCATAAAGTATATGTAAAACAAGATGTAACCTGGAAATAGTCAGTTTTCTTGGTGTGTAAAGGTTAAGCATAATGATTTTTCATTTTTTTGGCTTTGTTTTTCTTGAACTTCATATAGTCTGTGAGTTGTTTCTGGGGTGTTCAGAGCTTTCTGGGATTAGTATCCAGTTATCAGTGACTGCATGTTATGTCTTTTCTTTTGTGACTGAGTTACCTCACTCAGGATGATATTCTCTAGATGCATCCATTTTCTTAAGAATTTTTATTAAGTAGTACTCCGTTGTGTAAATATATTACAATTTTTGTATCCATTCATCTACTGAAGGACATCTGGGTTGTTTCCAGCTTCTGGCTATTATAAATAGAGCTGCTATGAACATTGTGGTGCATGTGTCCTTACTGTATGTTGGAGCTTCTCTGGGGTATATGCCCAGAAGTGGAATAACTGAGTCTTCAGGTAGTACTATGTCCAATTTTCTCAGGAACCACCAGACTAATTTACAGAGTGGTTTTACCAGTTTACAACCCCACCAACAGTAGAGGAGTGTTCCTCTTTCTCCACATCCTCACCAGTATCTACTGTCATCTGAATTTTTGATCTTAGCCATTCTGACTGGTGTGAAGTAGAATCTAAGGGTTGTTTTGATTTGCATTTCCCTGATGGCTAATGATGTCGAGCACTTCCTTAGATGCTTCTCAGCCATTCGATATTCCTCAATTGATAACTATTTGTTTAGCTCTGTACCCCATTTTTAAATAGGGTTGTTTGATTCTCTGGTGTCTAACTTCTTGAGTTCTTTGTATACCTTGGATATTAAGCCTCTATCAGATGTGGGGTTGGTAAAATCTTTTCCCAATCTGTTGGCTGCTGTTTTGTTTTCTTGACAGTGTCCTTAGCCTTACAGAAACTTTGCAATCTCATTAAGTCCCATTTATTGATATTTGACCTTAGAGCACGAGCCATTGTTGTTCTGTTCAGGAAATTTTCTCCTGTGCCTATGTGTTCTAAGGTTTTCCCTACTTTCTCTTCTAATAGTTTCAGTTTACCTGGGTAATGTGGAGATCTTTGATCCACTTACACTTGAGCTTTGTACAAGGAGATAAGAAAGGGTATATTTTCATTCTTCTGCATGCTGAGTGCCAGTTGGACCAACACGATTTGTTGAAGAGGATGTCCTTTTTCCATTGAATGTTACAGCTCCATTGTCAAAAATCAAGTGACCATATATGTGAGGGCTCATTTCTGGATCTTCTATTCTATTCCATTGATCCATGTGCCTATCTCTGTACCACTACCATGCAGTTTTTAACACAATTGCCTTGTAATATAGCTTGAGTCAGGGATGGTGATTCCCGCAGATGTTTTCTTGTTCTTGAGGACGAATTTTGCTATTGTAGGTCTTTTGTTATTCCAGATGAAATTGCACATTGCTCTTTCCAACTCCATGAAGAACTGGGTTGGAATTTTGATGGGGATTCCATTGAATCTGTAGATTACTTTTGGTAAGATGGCCATTTTTACAATGTTGATCCTTCCATTCCATGAACATGGGAGATCTTTCCATTTTCTGAGATCTTCCTCGATTTCCTTCCTCAGAGATTTAAAGTTCATGTCATACAGGTCCTTCACTTGCTTAGTTAGAGTCACACCAAAGTATTTCATATTGTTTGTGACTATTGCGAAGGGTATCTTTTCCATAATTTCTTTCTTTGCATGTTTGTCCTTTGAGTATAGGAAGGCTACTGATTTTTTTGAGTTAGTTTTTATCCAATCACTTTGCTGAACTTGTTTATCAGCTGTAGAAGTTCTTTGGCGGAATTTTTGGGGTTGCTTATGTACACTATCATGTCATTTGCAAACAGTGAAGTTTTCACTTCTTCCTTTCCAATTTGTATCCCTTTGATTTGCTTTTGCTATCTAATTGCTCCAGCCAGGACTTCCAGTACTATGTTGAATAGGTAGGGGGAGAGTGGGCAGCCTTGTCTAGTTTCTGATTTTAGTGGGATTGCGTCAAGTTTCCTACCGTTAAGTTTGATGTTGGCTGTTGGTTTGCTGTATATTGCTTTTATTATGTTTAGGTATGGACGTTGGATTCCTGTTCTTTCCAAGACTTTTAACATGAAGGATTGTTGAATTCTGTCAAATTCTTTCTCAGCATCTAGTGAGATGACCAGGTGGTTTTTTTTCTTTGAGATTGTTTATATGGTGGATTACATTGATGGAGTTTCGTGTATTAAAACATCCCTGCATCCCAGGGATGAAGTCTACTTGATCATGGTGAATGATCATTTTGATGTGTTCTTGGATTCGGTTTGCAAGGGTTTTGTAGAGTATTTTTGCATCAATGTTCATAAGTGACATTGTTCTGAAGTTCTCTTTCCTTGTAGGGTCTTTGTATGGTTTAGGAACAAGGGTTGTTGTGGCCTCAAAAAATGAGTTATGTAGTGTTCCATCTGACTCTATTTTGTGGAATAGTTTGGAGAGTATTAGTATTAGGTCGTCAATAAGCATCTGATAGATTTCTGCACTGAACCCATCTAAACTTGGGGTTTTTTTTGTTTGTTTTTTTTTTGGTTGGGAGGCTTTTGATGACTGCTTCTATTTCTTTAGGTGTTATGGGATTATTTAGATAGTTTACCTGGTCCTGGTTTAACTTTAGTATCTGGTATCTGTCTAGGAATTCTTCTATTTCCTCCAGATTTTCCAGCTTTGTTGACTTCATTTTACCCACGAATTCTAGAAGAAAATGGTTGCGCAGAATTTCACACAAATAGAAACCTCCTGGAAGAAGACAGGAGGAATAGTAGATGCAATGATAGTTTTATTACAAAGACTGGACGGTAGGAACTGCAATCGACCCTGCAGATAAGTTGACAACAGTATCCGTGCTGTGGGCCATATAATTTGTGTAATGTGCTTCAATGGGAATAAAAAGATTAAGAGGGAAGGAAAAGAAAAAGCATCAACCTCTACAGGCTGACACGAAACACAAGGAGACTGAGATTTATTTCTGCAATATCGATTTGGCTCACTGCTGAGTGGGACATTAGTTGTAACTCAGTACAGGGGTGATTAGGAAATATAGTGCAGCCCCATCCAGTTAAGAATTCAAACAGGTGCCACCAAGGTTTTCTTCTCACCTTGGCTCTTGGATAGACAATAGACTTTACCCTCTGCCAAGAATTTTCTCTTGTTTTTATTTCTGACTTTTAAAGGAAATGCTGATGCCCTGGATAAAATGCACAGAACAGGTCTGAGCAGGGTTGTTGTGAGGGAAGGCAGAAGTCTGGTAGGTAGTAGTTGGGTATGTTTGTAAAAGAGATCACGGTGGTCACAAAAGGAAACAGAAACCATTGTGGGGCTAGGCTGAGGCAGGAGGAATGCCTTGAGTTTGGGGTCATGTTGAACTACAAAGTGACCTGAGCTATTATACCACAGAAAACAAAATTCTTGTGGAAAGTGGTGGCTCAACATCTACAATCTGTAACTTTAATTGTTCTTCAAACCTGTTTTTAATGAAGGTGCTTAAATACTCCAACCTCCCTTTTAGCCCACCACCCACCAGAGGTAGTGGGAAAGAAAGGATCCCGAGGAAGTAGATCTGTTTAGAAAGGTTTGTTGGAACAACTCCTGTGTTGTCTGGAACTTGGCGGTTCACAAGTCAGCAGCAGCAACTTGATCCACTGGCAAACACTTCACAGATACACCAGCAGTCCCGTTCAGTAGAGTCAGGACAGCAAGCACCATTAGCAGTGGTGGCATTAGCTTGCAGAGACAGCCAGGCCTCAGCGTTGGCATGAGTCAGCAGGAGAGACTGGGAAGAAGGCCAGAAGTTCTTGGCTGTGCCTGTCTCAGGGAAGTGAAGATCAGCGAAGATGAGAGTCCCACAAGCCTTGCACAGCTTGCTCTATAAACAAGCCAAGCTCAGCCTCTGTCACTGTCCCTCAAGTCCTTTTTATACTCTCTCCACAGGTCTTACCTCAGCACGTGTATCTCTCTCAGCCGACATCACTATGCCAAGTAGCCAGAGTTCACAGAAGCATCACCAGACTTTTTTTTTTTTTTTTGGTGCATTTCTCTCTATGAAGTTCTGATAAATGCAGTTCAACTACACAGTGTAAGGTGAACCAATACATGTGTGTTGTTAGCAAATAATCCTTTGTCACATGTCTTTCATGTTCTGGCTTCAGCAGAATTTCCTTTCACCTGTGTCTGCTACAGCTAAATGTTCCCTCATGAGTCTGCCTTAACCTTTCACCTGTATCTTCTTCAGGAAAACACTCCTTTACATGTCTGCTTTAACAAAACACTATTCAACACAACTGACTTTTCCAAAGAACCCTTACAGTTTCCACTTCAGCAGTCCCAGCATTTGGGAAGATCATGCAGAAGGGTTCTTGTGAGTTCAAAGTAGGCATAGGCTACATAGTAGGTGCCAGGCCAGGTGAGACCCTGTCAGAACCAGGGGTGTAGGGCATGGCACAGAAAAAGAAGATAGGCACCAGGGTGTGTTCGCCTTGTTAGACAACTCACAGGGTTGTTAGACAATTCACAAGGAGCAGGGGCTTGTACAGGTGGAGTGGGGCCACATGTGTGACTGGAAATCCTCTGTGTCTTCATGGGCCTATTAATGCCTGGATCTTCTTCCTTGCTGTGGAAATTTACACAATTAATTCCCTGTCCAGACCCTTCATCTGACAAAAATCAATGACCAGTGTCCTCTGATAAAATGGTCTGGAAAATACAGTTTTGTTAAAAAATAAAGCAACAGCATCAAACAAACAAAGCGAAAGCGTTAGTAGTAGGATACATGAGGTGGCTCAGAGGTCCCTGATGCCAGACCTCATGACCTGAGTTCAATCCTTGGGTTGCATGTGGTAGAAGAAAAGGACCAATTCTTGCATGTTGTCCTCTGACCTCCACATGCACACGGTGGCATGTGTGTGCCTCCCCCACGACAAACAAACAAAATATAGATAAATAAGGATGATACCCTTAAAAAACCCCAAACCTACAAGTAGTGGTCTTCTACAAAACCAAATTGGAGGTGGATGCTTCCCCCTTATAAGAAAGAGCTTATATTTTTCTTAGAATATAGTTCTATTTTGCTACATAAAAGTATCTTCTTGTGAATAGGTCTTCAACAAATCAGAATCACACTATAAATAGAAAGCAGAAAAGCAAAAGATTAGATATTTGGAAGAAAGACACAGGCCTGGCTAAGATGGGACTAGATTATCTGTGGATGTTAGACTGGTCTGAAACCCAAAGGAAGCCTATTTTTTCTCACTCACAAGTTTCAAATGGGCATTCCAGAGCCTATCTGGGTCCTCTGCCCTTCAGATGTTACAGAGACACCCGGCTTCAGGGAGTTCTTACTTTCCTAGCTCTAGGCTGTGGATGAAGATGTTAGCTGGTGCTCCAGCTTTCACCTCACCTCAGAGAGAAGGATAGAAGAAGAGCCCATAGACAAGAGTGTGTATAGAATATCTTTTAGGAAAAAGTTCCTGGAGACAATTCTATACATTTTATTAGTCACAAATTAGTCATATGGTACTCTTGTTTATAAGAAGTTCTGAGAAAATCTTTGTTCCGAAAAGTCATACACCAGCAAAATTGTGCTTCTGTTGTTAAGCAAGAGGGAGACCAATGTGGGAGGGCTAGTTGGCATAACTCTGAACTGAATATCTCATCAAAACAGATTCTTACATTACAAAGTTAAATGTGTTTGTGGTCATAGCCAAGACTGTTCACTTCCTTCTGGGCACATAGGCCACATCCCCAGAGTTCCCTTACAGTAAGATTTGCCTTACTTAGTCAACTAAGTTTGGCGGATAGGGTTTGCACAGAAGGTACTTATGTCTCAGATTAGATGTGTTCCACAGAAAGGGTGTGTGTCACAGAAGGGACATGTTTCCCAGAAAGACCATGTATCTCAAAGGGACTTGTGTCATAGAAAAGACTTGTGCCACAGAGAGGGTGTGTGTCACAGAAGGGAAGTGTGTCATAGAAGGGGTGTGAGTCACAGAAGGAACGTGTTTCTTGGGAAGGGCATGTGTCACAAAATGGATATATGTAGTAGAAGGGGTATATGTCACAGTGTACACCAAATCTAGAGAGCTTCCCTGTCTCCTTCCTTGTTGGATGATCAGAGCAGAATGTGCCCATGCAAAACTGAAAACCACGCAACAAAGAGCCAGAGCCAGCAGTAGCTGCTGATTGCATGAGCAATCCCATTTTATATGTATTACATGTGAAAGACTCAAAGGGCCACTGTGCCAGTCACTAGCCACTTGAGGGGGCATCTGAATTTGTGTTGCTCTCTACCCTAAGACAAGATATGATAACCACTGTGACATAACTTCAGAAAGGTTCTGCTTCACCAATATATAGTTAGGAACATCAGTAAGAATGTGCCCTTTAATGGACTGAGCAGGGGAGAGCACTCTATTAACCAGAAGAAGAAACCCATGCACTAGTTTGTAAGTGGGCATTAGAGTAATAATCTGTGCTTTCTCTCAATACTGCATACTTAACAGTTCTGCAACTCCTAGGATCACCATTCATACACCAGCCAGGCATTACAGTGCACACCAGGAGTCCAAGAAGAGCCATGGAGATTTACTCTTGAGCCAGGGTAGACAACTGGTAGGCTTCAGGCTCAGTTAGAGACCCTGTTTCTAATAGAAAAATAAGGTAGATATTGATGGAAGACACCAGACTTCTGACCTTCACACATACAGGTGCATTATGTGTGAACACATGTATACACACACACACACACACACACACACACTGCATTTGTCAGCCTGTGCTAGTCCTTTTATTTTGTTCACCTTTCTTCCGTCCCTCTTTTCTCTATTTCCATCTGAGACAGGGTTTCATGTGCTTCCGGCTGCCTGAACTTCTCCTCTTTCTGCCTCCAAGGTTTGCCATCGTTTGCATCCCTTTTGGTGACTTTTTTGATAGAAAATGTAAAAAATGGTAACTTTTATTCCTATTACTTTGTTTCTTCTCATATTTCTCTTGATTGTTTTTATAAATTTTGATCATCTAAAGAGTTGCCTGGAGCGATGGCTCAGAGTTAGTTAAGAGCATTGGCTGCTTTTCCGGAGGACCCTGGTTCAATTCCCATCACCCACGTGGCATTTTACAACTGTCCAGTTCCAAGGGATCTGACACCCTCATAGACATACCTTCAAGCAAAACACCAATGCACATTTAAAAATAAAGAGGAATCATCCAAAACAATAACAACAACAAAACCGAACAAACAAAATAAGAAGGAAAGAAAAGAAATCTTTTAAAGGGCAGAGGGGAATTAGAAAGATGTGTGGCTCCCTGGAGTTGTTGAAGAAATAGTAAATTGCTGACTAGGGCTAGCCCTAACTAACCAGCTACATGGAACAGCCTTGGGACCCATCGTGGCTCTAGTCTGTGCTGCTTGCCCTGCTCAAGGTGGAGGACAAGAGGCATCAGTCTGGCCCACATTTGCCTGGTGAGCTGAGCTACAGGGTGGCTGGCATTAAGGACTGGGAGGTGTGAGGCTCTCCAGAGCTCCTTCAGAAACATGCCTGAATAGGGCTAGTCCTGGGTCTGCCAGTCAGCACCTACATGGAGGTATTGCGGCTGGGGCCTATGCTGCTTGGCCTGCTGGACTGAGAGTGCCCATTTGCAGCTATAAGCACAAAGGTCTGAGCCCGGTAAGCGTTGGGGTGGAAGCTATGGAAGGCAGAGAGGTGGGCAGCAGACAGAAGGGCTGCTTACCTGCATCATCTCACTAACCCTGGGCAACAGCAGGATATCTGAGATGCATTCAGCGGTGGTTCAGTAATTATGCCGAGTCAGAAACCAGAAACCTTGAAAGAGAATGATGACTCATAGCACTGATTATTTTCATGCAAAGATGTATGGGGGGCAATCGCATATGACATACTACACTTTCTGTTGCTACTATAGCAGGTGAATAGTCGATGCCGAGGGGGGAAAGGGAGGAATGGACTTGAGTGAGCAGTGGACACAGGCAGAAGTAGAAACTAGAGACCCCACAACAGTGAGAGATGGGACAGAAGCCTGTGATGGACAGGGCGGTGTGCAGCAGTCTGGAACTTGTACTCACCCCAGCCCTAGAAAACGCTGCCCAGACCTACCTTTGCCCAGGTTCTAAGCAACTACAGGATGTCCAAGTTTAATAATTATTCATTTTCTGGATTGAACTTCCTGGAAAGACTACTACGACTAGTGCCGACCCTGGGGTCCTCTTTAGTATCCATGGTCCTCTGCCCCAGGCTGTGTTAAAGATGAAGGTTAGTGTTCATGGTCTACAACAGCCAGGGCCATATTGTCTCTGTCCTGAGTTTCCATGGAAGGCCATATGGACATTCTTGGTCTTGGTTGCCACCTGAGGCCATCCTGATACTTGTAGGCCATGCTTCCACTGGGAACCATGTCTGTGTTTGTGGTCCTACTACAAATGGAGTCTGTGTTGATGTCCATAGCCAGTGTTACCACCAAGGGCCTTTGGATGTCTGTAGTCTGTGGTTCAGCCTGAAGCCATGTTGATGTCTGTGGGACATGCTGCCGCTGAGGGTTATGATGGTGTCTGGGTTGTGCAGTGGCAGAGGGTCTTGTTGATGTGAGTCTCTCCACAGCCGACCATGTGGAGGTCAGTGGCACATGCTGATGCCAGGGACCATGTGGATACCGTGGTCTCTTATGCTGCCAAAAACAATGGGGAGGGCCACGGTCCATATTCCTGCTGACTGACTGTAAAGGTCAAGAAAGCTACTTTTGCACGGATACGGATGACTGCAAACTCACCATTGAGAAAGAGGGACACAAAGGACTTCAGTGACAAACTCTACCCCTACACTCCCCACTCCCTCAAAAGTAACAGCCTAAACAGGAAATCAGCAAAGAGAACTGTTAAAGCCTGAGAGGGATGCTGAAGCGTAGCCCTCCACAGCTGATGGCTTCCGGTGGGAGTGTGGCTGGGGAAGGGCTCAACTGTGTTTAAGGGGTCGGCTGCCTACAACAAGGACACCTGCTCCACCATGTTCATAGCAGCCTTATTTATAATAGCCAGAAGCTGGAAAGAACCCAGATGTCCTTCAACTGAGGAATGGATATAGAAACTGGGGTACATTTACACAATGGAGTACTACTCAGTTATTAGAAGCAATGACTTCATGATATTCTTAGGCAAATGGATGGAACTAGAGACTATCATCCTGAGTGAGGTAACCCAGTCACAAAAGACTGGTATGCACTCACTGATAAGCAGACCCTAGCCCCTGAAAGCTCTGAATACCTGAGAAACAATTCACAGACATTATGAAGCTCAAAAAGAAGGAAGGCCAAAACGGGGATGCCTCAGTCCGTCTCAGAAGGGAGAAAAAAAACACTCACAGGAGGAAATGCAAGGTCAAATAGAGGAACAGGGATTGGAGAACAGATCATTCAGAAGCTGCCTCACCCGCAGATCCTCCACATATATAGCCACCAAATCCAAGCACTATTGATGATGCCAAGAAGTACTTACTGGCAGGAACCAGATAGAGATGCCTCCTCAGGGACTACATTAGAGTCATATAGATACAGCTGAGCATGCTTGCAGCTAACAATTGGACTGAACTTGGGGACCCCAATGAGGGTGCTAAAGAAAAGACTGAAGAAGCTGAAAGGGGCTGTAACCTCATGGTAACATTATCAACGAATCAAACCCTCCAAATTGCCCATGGACTGAAACACCCACCATTGAGCACACATTGAGAGACCTATTGATCCAGTTGCATATGTAGCTGAAGATACCAGTGTCTGGCATTAATGTGAGAAGAGACTTTTGGTCCAGGTAGAGCACATTTTCCCAATGTAGGGGAATGTCAAGGCAATGGGGTGGAGAGGGTGATTAGGAGAGAGTGCACCTTTGTGAAGGCAAATGGAGGGGAATGGGGGATGGGAGCGGCCTGGGGGAAGGGGATAACACTTCAAATGTAAATACAGAGTATCTAATAAAAATGAGAAAAAAGAGGGTGGGGAGGTTGGCTGCCAGGAGTTTGACCATGCTCCAGTGAGTATTTGGGCACCAGAAATTTCACTTGATTTTTTTTTGGCATTGGGGGGGAAGTAATGCAGTTCCAATGTCATGGTGGTGGCTAGTGTGGCAGACCAGGGAGGACTAGGAAGTGAATGTGCTTGGGGTTCATGATGTCAATGTCCTAAATAATCAATAAAAGCATTAGGAATAAAAAAGCTCAGATTTGGAAACTGTCGAGGTGGCTCAATGGGTAAAAGGTAAAACATTCCCTGTGTAAACAAAAAAAAAAAAAAAAAAAAGTACAGCAAGGATGGTGAGAAATACCTGTGAACCCAGCTCAGAGAGGAGCAGACAGGAGGCTCCTGGACACACTGGCCAAACAATCTAGATAATTGCTGAGTTTCAGGTTCAAGTGAGAGACCCTGTCTTAAAAAAAAAAAAAAAAAAATGGTGGAAAGCAATTGAGAAAGAATTGAGCATTAGTTCAGGCCTCCCCATGTGCATGCACAGGTATTTACACACACACACACACACACACACACACACACACACACACACAGCTTGTAATTAAATTTTCCCCAAACCTTTTCTGTTTTTTTTTTTTTTTTTTTTTTTTTTTTTAAATTTCTTTAACATTGACTTCAATTTAGCCTTCTCAGGGTGAAAGCTTAGGTTATTTCTGATATACCTATATTCTTTCTTAATAAAAAGTACTTAGAACTAGGAATTTCCCTCAGGCCACACCTTTAGTTATATATCATATTTTTCAGTGTATTATGTGATTGGAATCATTTATTTCAAAAGGGTTTTCCTCACTTTCCTCGAAAGCTTACTTGTTTTTAATTTTCAGTACATTTATGAGAATGTTGTTTCGTTTCTAAATATTTGAGGTTCCTGCTCATTATCTGTGGTTTAACTTACTTTGTGTCAAAACCTGTCAGCAGTCTCTTGGAGACAGTTAATCTCGTAGGACATTCTGTGAAGACTGGAATGGTTGGATGTCATTCAGGAGAGGATGTGGTGTTCTGTAGGTCAGGTTAGTGAAGTTAGCGAGGTCTGGCCAGCTCTGATTCCTGATTATGTCCACTCTGCTTCAGAGCCACATCTCATGATGTGATTGAGAAGTACCCAAGGGTGGGTTGGCCCCAGGCAATGTCTGCTCCAACACAGCACAAAGACCAAGTACGGGGAGGACTCTCATCTGAAGACCCTAGGATAGACCTTTGACAGTTTGAAGAAAGTGATTTTTTTTTTGCCCCACAAGAATGCAAAACAAACTCAGATCTCTTTTGTACACTTCTAGTCCTGGTGCAGAGGCAAAGGAAGTGATAAGGCCTAGGGAAATGTTACCTGTCTAGCCAGCCATTTTGTTCTGTTACTAACATTATAAGGAAACTTTCTCATGTGTTCTTTCTGCCGTTGCTTGGAAACTTTCCCATGCCACAGTGGATTACATATTCTGTTATAATCTGTTCCCTTGAAAACCAATCATGATAGAAGTCAGTAGAACCTGAACAAACCACCCAGCAACACTTCCTGCACCTATGTATTTATGTAATTTATGATATTAGCCTCTGGGATGGACCCCAACATAAGAGAGACACCTGTAGTAAATATAAGAAACTATTTGGAATAGTTTCTATTTTGAGTAGTTGTCTAGTAATGTTTAAGTCCTTAAGACCTCTCTAGGAACTGGCATCCTACTTGGCAGAAAGAGACATATATGTGGGTAACTGACATACTGGTTGGCAAGTTAAGACATGAATGTTAGACATGTCCCATTCTGGTAGACATGTTAACACATGAATATTGTAAGATAAAGGCAAGTTCCTTGCCACAGTTGAATACCCAATCAATGGGAGCAGGATAAGTGTATAACAAAAACATGTTCCTAAGGAAACCCTCTTATTCTTAAATCCTGATTGGTGGAATAACTTGGCACAGATATTTATAGATCTCAGGCTTGAAAAGCTCTTTAGGACTTTAACTTGGGGTCATGGTTCAGTTTTCGAATTTGGACCATATTTCTGATCAATCAGGCCTGGGCATATGCTCAAGAAACTATCCCTGTCTGACTGAGATCCATCTTCATGTGATTTGTGAGGCAATTTCTGGACCCTGATCAGAAGGGAGCAGTAGTCCAAGACCAGGATGATCATGAGTGTCTGCCCCTTTGAATTTATACTTTTATCTGGATTTGCCTCAGAAAAAGAACAAAATGCTAATGAAGAATTCAGGAAACACAGATTAGCACACTGAAATTCAAACACAGTTTAGGAGATGTGTTTCCTGACAAACACTTCTGAAAAGCTGAAGGGGCTGAGGGACGGGTTTTGCTGAACCATCACTTTTCCAGGGTCTCCTGATGGGTCACTCTTGACAGGATTATAAACTGACCGACACGCAGCACCATTTGACTTCCTCAGCATCTCTCTCCAACAGCATATAATGAATACTGCATACATTTGGACCTTGGTTGGTGTCAATTTAGATGAGGTCCAACTCACATCAATCCTAATCATAAGGAGATGTTAGTCTCGAGCACAGGTATGGATGTAGTGCGACACGAAGCCCATGAACACGGTAGAGGGAAGGACCCAGACATTCTAAAGACTAATCTCTTCCTCAGGAGGCTAGCTACTCTGCTCACTCTCTGGGTGTAACTTGATGCCCCTGCCCTGGATCTGAATCTCAGCAAAACCTGACACCTCACAGTGCTGTGTACTCTAAATCAAAACAAACAACAATAAGAACCCCAACAATTAATCTCCTTATAAATAATTCAGATTACCACAGATTTCTAGTTGTTTGGAAAGTTAGAAAAGCCAGAAGGAACAGAAATTTCTATGCCTAAAGACGAAATAGCAAGTGATCATTTGCTGTGTCATACTTTTGGTTAGATACTTATATTGGAAGTATTTGTGGTATCACTGAGGAAGTGTTCTGCCATAGCTAATTTTGCCAGTGATCCTATGTGCACACATTACTTCATCGATACTAATACATTGCTTCTTATATTTGTATAAACACATGCTTTAGTCCCTAAAATTCTAAGGTGATTGATATTAAGAACAAAATAAGCTGATGGATCTATTGGTTCACACCATGAACTGTGAATGAACTGTGCCCGAATTTCCCATCTTCTTACTGCTGACTTGAGTATCACATTTCTAATGCTTCTGCTTCCTAATGTCCTGACTTATGGTGTTCATTCAGAGAAACCGGGTGCCTGCCAGGGTGGCACTGTGACAGACTGGGATATCACTTCACACATATAAGAACAGCTTCTCTAAGGACTTGAGATCAATAACAAATAAGTGAAACATCCAAGTGCTGTTTTTGAGAGTGACAGATGCTTTATGGAAAATAAAGTCAGGTGACCCAGGAGGGCGCTCCTGATATCTGACCAGAAGCCCAGCACTCCTGGTTACAGGACAGAAAGAAGCATTTCTGGGGCAGGATGAATTTGATGTGGTCAAGCATTGAGCTGAGATTAAGTGGATTCATTCATTTAGCCTTGAGGAGTTACTGAGGGGCTCCAGCCTGTTTTGGGGGCTGACATACTCCTGAAGAAATAATCACAACCCTGCACTTTCCCAGCTTTCTACTAAAAATGCCCGTGGTCATCCCTGCCTCTCCGTCTGGTTATTCCAGCTCCTCGAGGGAACATCTCTCTGTTTCTTTGGCTCAGTTGCTAAGAAGGGCTCTGTGTACACACAACCATACCTGGCACTGGCTGACTGTTGATTTGCTCCCTCGCTGGACCCTCAGCCATACTCTCCATTTCATGGTCTCACTCTTTCCTCAAAAAATCTATGATTATTGTCAGCTCAATTGACTTTGCCCTACATGGTTAAATGCTGGCAACCCAAGGGATTCAGAGACCTTACAGACTGGGGAAGGGATGACATTTCCTTCCACGGATTTATGCCATCTGTGTTCAAGGCCCCTGATGCTCTCTGCTCTAAGAACTCTGGACACGGGACAGATCTGGAAGCTGTTGAGGTTCTAGGAGCCTCCAGGCTCATTCCTTTGCAAAGGTTTCAGTGGTCTCAGCTGTCTTGATGCCTGGACTGTACTTCTGAAAATTTCCAAATAAAATACCAAGCCTTTCCTGAGAATTCCAGGATTGGCACAGTTTACTATTTTGTCACTCCAAGACTGGGCCTTTTCTCTGTCTCTTGGCCCTGGAAAACTTGGTGAAAAGGAGATGCACCATTTGTTAGAGCCTTTTATGTGAGAGCAGACATTTCTTTTTAAATTATATTTGGATTCTACTTCCCTCAGTCTATCACCTCCTTCTCCTTTCACTCAAAACCTCCCTCCATTTCATTCTTTAGTCAGGAGCCAGAATAAATCCTCACAGGGCCAGCTGGACATGCTTAAGCCCTTCAATTCCCCTTATTCCATGATACAAACAAAACATGCCTCCCTATGATTCCCAGCATGCCTCACCTCTCCGGCCACCTTTTCAGAGTGATTTCCTTGCTACATCAACGTAAGTGACTCTAGTGACATCCTGAGCCATAGTTTGTTTGTTTGATTGATTGTTTATTTGTTTGTTTATGTACTCTGACAGGAAGAATGACACTTATGAACAGAGGAGATAATGTATACAAAGGCCTGCTCAGGCATGGGTCTGAGAGAGTATGGGACCTGAGGAAGAGAAATTGGAGACTGTCTTAGTTATGGTTTTACTGCTGAGAACAGACACCAGGACCAAGGCAAGTCTTATAAAGGATGATATTTAATTGGGGCTGGCTTACAGGTTCACAGGTTCAGTCTATTATCATCAAGGTGGGAGTGTGGCAGCATCTAGGCAGGCATGGTGCAGGAGGAGCTGAGAGCTCTATAACTACATCTGAAGGCTGCTAGCAGAATACTGACTTCCAGACAGCTAGGATGAGGGTCTTATAGCATATACCCACGGTGACACACCTACTCCAATAAGGCTACACCTTCTAAAAGTGCCACTCCCTGAGCTGAGTATATACAAACCCTCACAGAGACTGTCATGCAATCCTTAGCCTTGTCTTCAGCTTCTTACTGTTCTTTGCCTTAGCAGCCATTCCTCCAGGCATGCGGTTGCTGATCACACAGCCCTTGTCCATAGCTTCCACCACTGGGATTTGTTTTTAACCACATCTGGAAAATTCTTAGCAACAGTTTTGTCTTCCTTGAAAAGTCTAAGAGAAGACCCAGTCCTGGGCTAGGTCCCAGTGTTTCCCAATAAGCAACAGCAGCTTGTTCCTGAGGAGGATGTCTTAGGTAGGGTTTTATTACTGTGAAGAGACACCATACCATGACAACTCTTATAAAGCATTTCATTGGAGCTGGCCTACAGTTCAGAGGTTTAGTCCATTATCATCATGATGGGAAGCATGTCAGCATATAGATCAATATGGTGCTGGAAAAGGAGCAAAGAGTTCTACATCTGGATCCTCAGATGATAGAAATAAAGACCAACAATGGGCCTGACTTGAGTTTCTGAAACCTCCAAGCCCACCCCAGTAACATACTTGCTCCATGAAGGCCACACTCACTCAAAAAGGCCACATCCCAAATAATGCCAAACCAGCACAGAGGGAGGTGAAGCATGAGACTTAGGTCGTGACCTTGGTGCACCAGCCCACTGCTTATCAACTTCCTCCTCATTGGCCTTCTCCCTCCAAATGACCAGTGCTCAGGCGCAGCTCTTGGCCTTGTCGCTTTGCAGTCATGTTGATACTATGGAGTCATTTATTATTTCTTGGCATATCCAGTAACCTTGAACCACAGATAAGTTGCCAAGCAGTTGAGGCTCTGATTTACAGATGGTGAGGTCTGAGCTTCTGATGAAGAATGAGCCCTCGGGGCTCATGTGGACAATGTTTTGTGCTGGCATCTTACAGTCTAGTTATTTATTTCTTCATTTCTTCAGTGAGGGACAACTGTCTGAACAGCTTAAAAGGGCAATGGCCAGACAGCACCTTTATGAGGCCCAAGTAGTCAAGTTGCTCATCTCTAAAAGCAGCGAGAACTGACGCCAGTAGAGGTCCTGAGAAATTAAAGTCCAGTATAAGATGTGCAAGAAGCCAGCTCCAGAACAACACCAGGCTATACCTTGCTCTGAAAGTGAAACCCATCCCAACCTACACCGTAAGAAAGTATCACTTGCCAACAAGGCATTTCATGCATCAGGTGGGCAGAGGTGCCTTTACCATAAGCCGCCCAAGCAGAAAAATTATGACTTTCTACAGATGAGAAAATGGTCACAATTCCAGCCTCAATGACTTACCCCAGGTCACACAAGTGATAAACTAAGGCTTGGCCTAGAGCCCACACATAGATTTCAGCCACCTTATTATATTGTTGGCATGTCCACCCACCCTCCTCTTCCTCAGACCTCATGAGCTGAATGAGTTAACTCAAAGCACTTCAGAAAGCACCAGCTGTTCTTGGCATGGAATTAGCACTTAGTAACTGACCTATTACTAGAGGGATGATGGGAAGAGTTGGCTCTTAGCCAGGCAGCTGGCTCTGCCACCAGGTATATGATCTTGGGCAGTGTCTGTCTGTCCAATTTTTCAACTGCTATTGCCAATAATACTGCCACTCTTCCAGGGTTGATATGGATATTAAATGAGTTAATATCTTCAGAATACTGATACTGGAACCTGGACATTTCTAGATGGCCTTTGTTATGATATATTAACAAAGGGGCTGCAGAGGTAGCACAGTGGTTAAGAGCATCTACTGCTCTTGTAGAATTCAGTTTCCAGCACCCATGTCAGGTGGCTCACAACTGGGACTCAAGCTTCAGAGAATCTGCTCTTCCAGTCTCAGATCTATACTCATGTGTATGAATGCACACACATACACACACACAGACAGACACACACAGACACACACACACTGTGCATGCATACACACATGCATAAATTAACAATAAAGTAAATCTTTAAAATGCATAGGCTACTAATGCGTATGTATGGAACAGAATGGTCATATATGTTGCTACTCTCAGGGTTTATGTTTCAAGCCTGTTCTTACCTGTAGCACATTAGCCTCAGTTTCTTTCCCTGTAAATAAGAACTAAGATGTGTCTCTAGGACACTTTTATAGAATGAACATGCATTATTCAGTTTGTCCCTGTGTCTATTGATTCTGCATTACTGATCCAACCTACCATGGATCAAAAGGGGTTTGTATTGTTGTTTTAACTGAAGTCTGCTAAGGATGGGCTTTTAAGCTTTTCCTGCCATCATTTCTAAACAATATAGATTACAACTCTTTTCACAGCATTTGTGTTGTATAAGGGAAACATGAAAAAGAATCTGAGATGATTTGAAGGCTGTGGGAGGTACATGGTCTTTGCTATCAGGGATGTGAGCATCTCAAGGTTTTGTTATTTGCAGGGATCCTGAGGATTAACCCTCCCATGGGAAGCACCATTGTGTATGAAGGCACACATCAGCTGAACACACTGAGAGGCATATACTGACCTCTGACCCCCAAACCTTCATTACCATTTTGCCTAAATATCCTGTTATATCTTGCTTTCCTAGCTGGTTCTGTTTCCTTCACAATTCAGATTCCAACTTGCAGAACCCTCTAGAGTATTTTGGTAATTCTCAGAGATGTTTAATTAAGAAGTTGAACTTGTAAAGGGCCCAGGAGAACTTTCCACACAGGAAGAGGTTAGGGCATTGTATGATATGAGGAGGTCTGGAGGTGGGGATTGCATCTTGCTCTAGTCTGGACCCTGGACTTCTGCCAGTCCACATAGGACAGCCTAAGTCTAGCAGCACTTGTCAGTGGGATCTATCTAGTTCCCGTCTCTCTCTTGGCTGTTTACTCTGGGCTTATGAAGACGAGAGGGTTTTTTTTTTTTAAGAACCATGCTTTAACACTTTCATAGGTTCACTCTCATGCAATGTCACTGGAGACACGTGTGCGAGGTGAGTTTCTCAAACCTGGATGAACTCCAGATCTTCTGGTACCTACAAAGGTCAGGGTGAGGTAGCATGCTGTCAGTCAGGCCTGTGCACACACAGAGAATTTAGAACAGGAGACCTTCAGTCCCCACACCTATGTGTTACTTTGGGGTATATTACACTCACCCCCTGACTCAGTGCTCTCACCTGACTGGAGGTCACATTCGCCATATCTGCCTGCACGTCAGTGTGAGGGTGAACGGTCACAAACAACGGTCATTCCCGTTTCCCTCGGCTGATTGCCTGCTCTTCATCATGGTGTCTTACCTGCTGCTACCTTTCCGAGTTGCCCAAGGCATTCAGGACAGAGATTCAGGACACAAGCAGAACCTTCCAACAGAATACTTAGGTTAAGGCTGATGACTTTTTGTCTCCTTTTAACCTATAACCTCAAACCCTATATACCATTCTTGCAATTCACCGGAAAAGATCATTTAAACAGCTGGATCTTACTCAGTTCTTGGGCAGGCAGCGTGTGCTCTAAGGTTCTAAAGAGACGGGTTTCTGACCCTGCATGCACACTTGCTTGACTGTGTGTTTTCTAGCATATCTCCTTATATCTGCCCTCCCCTCCAGGCTTTATTTCTTGACTGTGGCTCATTTACTTCCTCCTCCTCCTCCTCCTCTTCTCCTTTCTCTCTTTTTAAAAAGGTGGCTGTGTTCTAGCCGAAGCTTTCATACAAAGCTTCTGTAAATTCCTTTTGGAATCATGTTAGATTTGGAGGCCTAAGCAAAGCCTGTGTCCCCAAAACAGCTGCCTGCCGTGAGACAAGCTCTTTGTGAAAAACACAAACCAGTGTTCTCTGGATTTACCCAAAGCCTGGCTGACTGACAGCTTCAACCACAGAGCTTTGAACAGCAGCTTCATCCCTGAAGCCCAGGGTTTTCCAGAGAGATCAACAAAGAGTGAACACCAGACCTCAGCAATATTCTCATACTGCTGGCTGCTGCTGCTACTTCCGACTGTGGTGTCTGTAGTTTCTTCCCCATCTGCTTCTTACAGAGCAGGTGTTGGCATTGCTACTGACACCCAAAGCATCCTTATGATAGCGTGGCTCTGTGCTTGTGCCCACTTCTCCCTATGCCAAAACTGCAAGGATGCCAATTCTGGTCCGGCTTCTGGAGCTGATATCTTCTGCAGTCTCGGGGAGGTTCTAGTGACACACTATTCCCTCTTACACTTGTTTATTCTAATATTTTCACTTTGTCATTTAAGCGCAGGTTGTTGAGGACTAGGGAAAAGGCATCAGAATGATAGACATTATGCCATCTCTCAAGTTCCACCAGTGCCAGCCCTCCTCCATCCCAGGCCATGGCACTCAGTGCCCTAATCCTGTTCTTCCTTTGTGGGTTTATCATTCGAGAATGTTGACTTATGGAAGGTTCCTCATAAGTGACCCAGCAGCCCACGTTTCCATTTATGTCTTATTGGAAGAGAAAGGAGACACAGCCAGCTTCAGCTCAGAGTCCAGATACAGAGCAATGAATTAATAACTGGAAAATTTATGAGGAGAAAGGTTAAAAGGATGGCCAGAGAAGAATTGAAAAGGCTGGCCCATGTGGCGGTAAGTCAAAGGAAGGAAAGATTTGGGAAGCAGACTTCTATGGGCTGCTCTGAGCCAATTTCATTTCATCTCAGCAGGATGAGGAACAGGTTAAGGAGCTATCCCACCATTTGATGCAGGAATCAAAGGCATGATTGAATAAATCATTTAAAGTTTCACAAAAGAAGTGAGCCCTTGATGTCACTCCATGTCCTTTGTGGGAGATGGACAGGCAGGGGCAGTATGTCACTAGGAGTAGCATGTCACTACCCTTGTTCTGTGTCAACTTGTTCAATCAGTCAAGGAGTTTGGTCATTAAAATTTCCACGGGGGGGGGGGACTGCTATGTTCCCTTTAAGTCGTATGAATCTTCTCATTTTTATTAGCCCAAGAACTAAGTCCAATAGGATATCTTCTTTAAAATCCCAACTTAACAGGTATCATGAAAGCCATTAATTCCTTCGTGCTACAGAAATAGGAATGCAATTATTTTTAAGGGTACATATAGTAGGAAAGGGGATGGTTAAGGGACAAGGGAAGCCCATCTCAGTAGGGTCAGGGCTAACATCTATCCTTCTGTCCCAACATGACTATTCCCAAGTATCAATTCCAAACAAGCCTCTGAGGACAGATGCTTATACTGTTGGTTCTAGGGCATTTCTGCAGGGTTTAGTGACTCTGACACCTTCACATTTCATCCCTTCCAGCCCAGCCTCTGTGTCAGACTAAAGAGGCTGCATTTTCTAGATGGATGAAGGATTCCCAAGCTCTAGAGTCTAAAGTCTCTTCTTTATAAAAAATAGAGAGAGAAAGCACTTTTATGAGAATTGAAAATGGATATCACCATAGCAGAAACAGACAAGTGGGTGAGGATGGGGCTTAATGCTGGCTAGGACACTGCCCTATGATTTTTCTGGTTCTGACCTAAAACAGGGAACCCCCACACTGAGTGACTGAGGACAGGGTAAAGAAGGCTCCAACTGCAGAGCTGTGGACAGTATTTTGGGAAACCCCTGAGGAATAGCCTCATTCTTCCTGAGCCAGAAGTCTCTTTGCAGGGCAAGGCTTGTACTTTATGTTCGCAGCTCTCAGAGCCTTAAGGATAATATTTCTTTTATGCAAAGACTCTTGTTACAAAAATCAATAGAAAAAGATATTATTCCAAGCAGAGGTCTCTACAAATATGTTTCTATTCTCCTTCCAACTTGGCTCACTTTCCTCAGAGAAGTTCTTCCCTTTCCTCAGCAAATGGCATAGCCAATCACCTGGTCACCTAAAGCAGAGATTGACATTCCTGTTATTTGTCTCCCTGGCCATTTACATTCAAACAAATTGTACCAACAGGTTGGCTTTCCCTTGGCAATCTGTTACCTCACCTCTATTCTGACTGCACTGTCAAGATCATTAGCATCTTTGTCTGGACCAATCCTAGCTTCCCTCTTGCACTGCTCCAACTCCACTTGATCTGCCGCTCTCTCCCCATAAAATAAGAACATTCCTCCTATACCAGTGGTTCATAACCCGTGGGCTGTAACACAAGCAACCCTTTCACGTTACACAGTAGATATCGTGAATATTGGATATTTACATTATAATTCATAGCAGTAGCAAAATTACAATTATGAAGTAGAAATAAAAGTAATTTTGTGGGCCGGAGGTAACTACTACATGAGGAATTGTGTTAAAGGGTCACAGCATTAGGAAAGTTGGGAACTGCTGCTCTAAACAAAGAGCACCACCTTAGCATTCAACATTCTCCTGGGGCTTCAGCCAGTGCATTCATGTACTACCAGGGCTCTTTAGGGTTACACACCACATACTCTGCCATGACAACCTCATTTTTCATCAAATTGTGCTGCCTGGAATGCTCTTTCCTACCAGGCCTTTAGGGAGGCATCCTACAGGCTAACTCAGCTATCTTCATCTGTGTCTGTTTTCTGTATTCCAGGAACCCCTTTGTGTACCTCTTGATCACCTTAATAGCTGTTGCCTCACGGTGAACTTTCTCCTTTGTCATCTTCATGATCCTCAAGCACAAGCCCTACTGCCTTGGCACAGGGTCAGTCACTACCATCAGGTCTAAGTGCTTTTGAAATGTGACAGATGTAAGTAATTAAATGATCTTGGGCTGATGGTGCTAGGCTTCAATTAATCAATGTTACAGGTGACCATTGACTCTGTCAGTGCAGTGTGTGTGTGTGCTCTATTATTTATGACAGGATTTATCTTGCTTTGCTTTTTTCATAGCTCATCCTCCCCCCTGTGTGTGTCCGTGATTGTATGTGTGTTGGAGTGTTCATGCCTTACATGACAAACCACCCCCATTTGCATTCCTCTGTTGGTGAAGGCAGGTGTTGAGGACTCTGCTGTAGTTGAAACTTTAGCTCTAGTTATAGAGGATAAAGACTTTAAGGAACCCAGTGCTCAAGTAGACAGAGAGCTGGGCCATCAAGAAAGTTCTGCCTCCTGTCTGGAAGCCAAGTTAGATTCCTTAGCTGAAGTTGTTCTTCAACAACTGTATGGCACATGGAAGTCTCTCTATAGCATTAGGAGAAACGTGTTGCTTCTATGCCAATGAATCAAGGGCAATTAAGAGAGTTTAACCATGATCAGAAATAACCTATAGGAAATAATAAAAGAGACACAAAAAATTGAATAACAGTTACCAATCTCTGTTTTCCTGGTCCTCCTGACTACTCTATTTATGGGCATGGCTGGGCCACTAATCCTTTGACTTCTAGCCCACATTGTAGGATTGAGCCCTGATTGTTCAGCTGCCTACTCAGCTACATAAAACAGAAATTAAGTTGTGTTAAGCTACTAATGCTAGGAAGACAAGATATTCCTTTGCCTCTAGATGAGTTCACAATTTGACTCGTGCCTATAGAACCAGTGAGGAATAAAACAGGTCCCTAGACCTCAGTGGGCTCCCAGATCTTAGCACGTCTGACACACAGGCCATGAACCCAGCATGCAGACAGCACCACCTGCCAACAGGAAAACAGACCTAATCCAACAAAGTCCAGAGTTCAGAGAAAGTCCCCAAATGTACTGACCTCGCTCTTTGGCTTCTGCTTTTAGCTAACTGTTCTTGTTAACTGAGATGTATCAACCCATAATTTTGTGTTTACAAGCTTCCCCGAGAAAGGCTCAGGGCTAAACTGGAATTCTGAACCCCCAGTGAAGTTTCTGACTGGATCATAGTCCTTCCATTGGCTTCAACCTGTGTCTGAGTAGTCATCTTGGGTAGATACCCCACAGCAGAGACTAAGAGACTGATTAATCTCTTTCCATTGCTGTAACAGCATGCCTGAGGTAAGCATCTGTATTAGTCAGGGTTCTCTACAGGAACAGGTTGGGGATTCCTTTGGGGGGAAGGGGTTATATTGTCTTCTTAGTATCAGTAGTTAAAGAGAATTTATTCTGCTTTTACATAGCTAAGTTGGCAGTTAAACAGGCAAAGGTCCTGTGATGAGGGCTACCAGTCAAAGGATTAATGGCCTAGCCATGTCCATAAGTAAAGTAGTTAACAAGTGGGGGCAGGAGAAGAAAGATTGGTACCAGTTATTAGATTTTGACGTCTCTTTTTTTCTTTCCTGAAGTTTATTAGATGAACTAATGGCTCAGATAGTCTAACAATGACTGTCTACCATCAGACAGTCCAAGAATCCAGTAGTTTTTTCAGTCCTTGAGGTTGGATTTTTCAGATGGTCTTTAGTATATGTTGAAATCCTGAGAATATAGGCTCTTATGAAGGTCAGCGAAGGAATGGCCTTGTTAGTGAGAACAAGCAAAGAGAGCAGCAAGCTTCCTCCTTCCATGTTCTTTGTGTAGGTTGACAGCAAAAGGTGTAGCCCAGATTAAAGGTGGATCCTCTTACCTCAAAAAGATCTACTCTAAAGGTGGGTCTTCCCACTTCAAATGATTTAGTTCAGAAACATCTCACACAGCTGTAACATAACTCCTTAGGTGTTAGTTAATTCCAGATTTAATCAACTTGACAACTATGAATAGCCATCATAACAACATAAAGGAGATTCCTGATGGATTCAGAAGTTTAGGTCTGCAGCCCCTGACTGTATATTTCTGCACCACGGTGAAACAGTTCATCATGTCTAAAATGTGAAGCAGAAGGAACCAGCTCACCTGCTGGTGGCCCGGCAGCAGAGGAAGAGAGCCAAGAAGTGACAGGGGACAAGACAGCCCTTCAACGGCATACCCCAGTGCCCTACTCACTCTATCGACCCAGGATCCATGCCCACCAATAGCCCATCCAGCTGTGCTCGCTCGTGTTTCACCACTGATGAAGTTGGCAACTTCAGGATCTAGTCACCTCTCAACAGAACCATGAGCATGAGGGGCAAGCATTAATGTGAGCCCTGGGGAGATATAATTTCATACCGAAACCATGACAACAGCCAGCATCCATATAATCACTGGTTTGAGAATAACTTGATTTCGAATCTTCCTAATCCCTTTTCTTGTTCCAGTCACTGTATCATCACATTGTTCCTCAAACTTTTGCTGAGCTTCATTCAGGAGCAATTGAATGTGTCTGGCTCTTGTCCACACCCTGCTTCCTGTCCTGGGTTGTCTATCATGCATTATATAAGAATTTATAGTATTCCCTGAAAGCTCACATATCACATGATTTAGAAATGGGCCAACAAATAATGCTTCCCACAGTCATCTGAGACTCTTTTGGTAGGCTTCCTCCAAGGGCCAATAATCTGTTGTCTGTAGTGATGGACAGCTCACTAGAGTATCTTTGCATGGTCCTTCTGCCCCATTTTACTTCTCTTTTCTATTCCTACTCCTGGGGGGGGGGTCTTTCCATATGAATAACACAGCCTTCATTCCTCAGACTTTATTTCCAGAGAACCCAGATCAAACTTGAAATGAGATTACTTGCTAAATATTCTAGGTTTGAAACAGAATCCTGAAATTTGTGGTCTGATGGTCTGACCCTGGATTTCATGTGCATTTTCCTTGTCTTGCTTGACCTGAAGGATCCAATAGTCTCTATGAACAGAGGGTATGTAAACAATGAATTCTGAAAGACTGATGTCAAATCAAACCTGGATGGTCTGGCTTTGAAGCACATGGGGAGTGATTGGTTCCACTGACCAGGCCTGTGAGTTACCCCAGGAGGCAACTCCTAGGGCAGATAGCAGAGACCCATTCCCCAACATCCTTAGTATAATCTAGGCTCTTCTGCTATTTTCTCTAATGCTGCCATAATTTCTTTCTTAGCACTTAGCACAGTGTGAAAATAAGTATTTATTGCTATTTACTTTCTGTCTCCTATAAGAGCAGAGGCCTTGTATGTTTTGCTTTTGTTCATAGACATTCGAATACTGTTTGCACAACAGCTAACACAGTCCCAGGGACGTAAATGGAAACAATTGAATTTGTCAGCCCCAAAATAAAAAGATAGTAATTGCTAAACAACTCAAAAGCTTTGTTTTTAACTAACGAGAGAATTAATGGTACTAAAGGTGACATGAACAATACGAAGGAAATTACAAAAGAAAAAGCATGTTGCCTATTCAAAGAAAGTCTGCAGTTGGGTAAGTCGGATACATTTTTTTTGAAAGGTGGAGAGGAAATGACTGGGGAAGGTGCTTAATATTAAGGCCAGATATTTATTATGTCTCTACTATTTGCATTGGCTGATAGCATTGCCCCTGCTTGGTAACTGGTTACATCACTTGGCTTCTCCAGGATCTGCTACTGCCTGTGTTAGGCTTGCTTTCTTCTCTGTCAGCTGTGGACTTTTTGAATCCAGTTACTCCAGGCTTGTTTGTGTACAGTCTGAACTTGACTGTCTGCTGGCATTGACACCCGATGCAGCTGGTGAAGTTAGGTGTTGACAGATTCTGGCCTAAGTCTCAACCCTTTGGCTGTACTCCTGGTTCTGTCTACCTCTGAGACTCTGTTTAAGAGGTTGCTGCTGTTCCTTCTCTTCTCATCTGAATTCCTTCACCGCTATCACCAGCCTTCACCTTAGGAACAGGGAAAACCTTTTTATTCATTTGTCCAAACATATAGCGGACCCATGGGCTGAGCACAAACGTCTCCTGATTGTGAAGTCTGAGCTGTTGAATACCCTGCACATGCTTTCACAATGAGCTTAGTCTGGCCTTGAGCTCCTGATTTTCCCTTAGTTTTCAGTGCTGATGACATGGGAGATTAATTACTTATATTTGTCCCTCATCTTTCAACCCTGGTTTGCTAAGGTGGGCTCACTAAACCTTAAGCACCTCAATGCACGTGTATTAGACAATGGGAGACATAGTTCCATACTATCCTCCCTGAGCTCATCTGCTGAAAATAAATACACCCCAAGTATTCGACATTCCCTAGACTCTCTCTACACTTTGTAAAAGCTTAATTAGGGGCAGTCAGTCACCTGTTCCTTCCCAGCTCTTTGTAAGTTCCCTTTCTACCCTTGGCGTTTCAGGAACCAATGAAACTCACCTTTAACACTGCTTATTTTTAGTGTCTCTGTATTTATATTTAGAAAGGAAGACTGGTCATGCCTCTGGGTGCATCATTCTTCCAATTTTTTTCTGGATCACGGGGAGGCCACAGGAGAGAAAATTAGTAGTGCATGTAACTCTCCATTTATTTCCTGGACCCAGTGACCCAGCACAGGTACTCGAGCCAAAGATACAAGGACAAAGCAGGAGGCCGGATGACCTTCAGTTGCTTAGACCAGGCCATTCACTGGTACTTTGTGAGAATTCCTAAGAGAAAGGGCAGGCAGCAAATTATAAAGGTCAAAAAAGATGCTGCTAAGAGTTGAAATAAAAATTTTCCTGTTCTCTTTGCAGCCTACCAAACATTTTCTTTTCATTTTTGTTCCCACGAAATGTAGTTTTGTGTATTTAATTTTTAAAATAAGTGATTTTATATAGATAAAAGTGGATTAAATGAAATATATACGTGATTTAAACATATATACTTCTAAGTATTTATCAAATATATCATATGAAAATGATTTTTACTTCTAGTGTTCAATACTTGCTAAAACATTCAGTAACAGAGGATCAAAGTCTCCATTGAATAAAAGGGCAAAAGACAGTTTAGAAAAACAGATTTTAGAGACTTACGGCTGAGAATATGTAACTATTTTACACCCACCCCTAAACAGGGGACACTTATATCATCTGTTCAAGAACTCAGGAAGCATCATACAACAGGGCGTAGAAAGGATGTGGGAAGCAGATAATTGGGAGAAAGGCTGTGTCTGGGCCTGCACAAGACTGGATCTGTCAGCACTCGGTCACAGGTGTGAGAGGGCTCCTTGTGGGAATTGTTTGCTATTGATGGATGCTGGGAAAGAGGAGTGATGTTTGCCTTAGTGATGTAGCCTCTGCTGAGTCCTCCATGTGCCAGTGGATAGCTCCAGACCATGGTCAAAGGCCCTCATTAAGCTCAGAAGGTTGTCAGACTCAAACCAAAACCAAACAAAAAGATAGGTAAGTAGTGGGGCTGGGAGACTTGTAGGCTGCTTGGCGTGAGTAGGATGGAAATAAGAGATGTAGAGAGGGATGAGATTTTCAGAATGCATTAAATATATAAAACTGTCAAACAATAAATTGAATAAGAACCAGAATATTAGATGCAAATAAACTGATAGACATTTAATAATCCATCCAAACTCCTTGTAAGAAATGGCCATTTCATTTTTCATCTATTAAAATGAATACAACATAAAAAGCATGATAACTGAAGTCTCTTGGTGTGATTGTGAGAAATTATCTGTCTATTTTCATGTTCTATGAGAAGATATTAGTAGAAACCACATGTATTAGTCCCAGTTCACCAGTGGAGCAGAAGTGATAGACTGAATAGCAATATACTAAAAAGGGATTGATGAGAGTGACTTACAGGCTATGGTTCAGTTAGATCAACAACGGCTGTCTCCCAGTGGAAAGTACAAGAACCCAGTAGTTGTTCAGTCCATGAGGCTGGATGTCTGAGTTGGTCCTCAGTCTACACTGGAATCCTGAAGGAGTAGGGCGTTCAACACTAGCAAACGGATGCACAACAACAGAGTAGATGAGCTTCCAAGCAAGAGTTAAGGCAAGAAGGCAAAATATAAAAGCTTTCTTATTCCATGTCCTTTTCAGGTAGGGCATCACAGATGTTGTGGTTCAGGTTTAGTGTGGGACTTCCAGCCTCAAATGATCCAGACTTAGGGTGGGTCATCTCACCTCAAGTGATCCAATCAAGAAAATTGTCACAAATGTGCCCAGCAGGTTGGGTTCTAGTTGATCCCAGATGTAGTCAAGTTGACAACCAAGATATGTCATCATACCACATGAAGGACTGGGAAACATCTAACAAAACTGGATATTTAGTTATATTTATTTAGAAATCTAATTTCTAGGAAGATATCCTGAGGATATATTCCCAAGTGCAGAACTATTCAATTATACCAGCTTATTCATTTCTATATGATTTAAAACAGAAAACACCGACAACAACCCACAGGCCCATACATGGAAGGTTGGTAAAATGAAGTAAGGAAGAGCCAGGAGGTGAAATACATGTGCAAGCTGTTTGTGAAAGTGAGGGACATAATAATGGTTTGATATAGAGGCAGCTGGAGAGGATCCTAAATGGGGAGGGAAAGTGGGGAAAGGCACCCACACTTGTGCACTGGCTCCAGAACTGGCGACATTTCTAACATTTTTATATTAGGAATGATACTGTGGCAAATGCTTCATTTACTGTAGTTGTAAACTTCTGAAATTGGAATTTCCAGACAGGCCTTTAATTCCAGCACTTGGAAAGCAGAGGCAGGCAAACCTCTAGGTTTGAGGCCTGCTTGGTCCACAGAACAAATTGTCATGACTGCTTTGTTCTTTAGAGGTGGAGTGCTAATCAGTGTAGGAGAGCATCCATTTTCCTCACTGTGATCTGCACAGTTTGTGAATATATTTTGGTAAGGAAAAACAGCTCGATGTAATTTCAATGTGTATTTACTTTCACGTGAATCAAGTCCAGGCTTCATTTATATATCTAAACTCTGTTCATGTTTTCCACTATGAACTATGTACTTTTACACTTTGCTTATTGAAGTAGGGGAAGATGCTTGAAATGGAGGAAGCCCTGAGCGAGTGAAGTCTGTTGTGGGGAATCCACCAGAGAAGACTAACTTGGACAATGATTTAAGCCAGTAGCAAGTCTGTATTGGTCAGTTTGTGACTACACTGGGTGTTCAGGATCCCAGCATAGCCCTGAGAATTTCACAAGACAGGGTGAGTTTTTAAACACAAAAACCATGTCCTGTGTTGACATACCCCAGTTAGCAAGAACAGTTAGCCAGAAGCAGTACTATAGAAGCCAAAAGGCAAAATCTGTACATTTAGACACTTTCCTAGATCTACAAACTTTGCTGGATAAAGTCTTTGCTTTCCTTTTGGCAGATGGTGCTGCCTGTAGGCTGAGTTCATGGCCTAAGTAGTATTTCCATATGATATCAGTTGTCCTAAGGGTCAGCAGCCTGTTACAAAGTCCTGAGTGAATGTGTATTTTGACATGGGCATGACCTATCAAGGACTCCAAGATCAATGAACCTATGGGAACCAAGCTTCAGAGGATAGTAAAGCTCTACTTAGTGTTCTTACAAATCCCAGGGTGAGTATTTATGGAGGATTGCTTAGTATGTGCAAAACCTAACAGCCATGGCTTCTTCCACTTGGGTATTTATAACCCAAGACTGCTCACTTACAGAGAACTCCTACTGAGAAAGACTTTCTCAGTGCTACACCTAGGAAACAAGCTGAGGTTCTGGGGCTGTAGTGGTTAGAGAACCTCACCTGATCATAGCTTCATTACACTCGTGTCTATGTTTCTAACCTTTCTTCATTCCCTTGCTACTCCTAGCCCCAGTTCTAGGACCCAAGCCACAGGGATGGGGCTGGGAGGTGCTCATTCCCATCTCTTTGAGATAATTACAAACTTAACACGGTTGAGAAGGAGACAGATATGATTGTTGCAACTTCTCGGATTTAAAGGGTCAAGAAAAAATTCCAGAGTAAGAATGTTATTTGTAGAACAGCTAAGAATTTGCTTAACTTTGACCAGAGCTCTTTCTATTTCCTATGCAAAAATGAGGACAAGGCCTTCTCTCAGTCATTACTGCAGAATGGTACTTGTACCAAAATGGCAGGTGAACCTTGTTCTCAAGGGTTATGTTACCTCAGTTCTTCTCTAGGGTGGACAGACTCTGAGCATTCATCTACTGATGGGTTCTGACTTCATCATTTTTCTTTTAAAATGTTACCAGTTTCATGTCTGGGACCTAGATATCTTTGGAGATGTGGACATTTTCAAATGATGCTTAGAAATCTATTAAAAATCACTAGATTCATTAGAGATCTTAGAGAACACAGCTACATTCTTCAGCAAGTCTTTGATTAATGATTTTCAAGATTCAGGAGCTCAAAATCAAGATTCTGGGTGTCCTGTGAAAAATGTGTTGCCAAGCCCTGTCACTAGCCATTGGAACCTTCATAAGCAACTCTTAGATATATTGCCATATATGAGAAACCACAACACTTACCACCCAAAATGTACCATATAGCCCCAAAGCAGTAGTACCATGAAGAAGTTTGTGGGGTGTGTAAGCTTTTAGGTCACCTTACACACACAGCAGAAAAACCCTGCAGTTGCATGCCATCCTCTTGGGAGTCATGTCATACCAGAGTTCAAGAAACATGGCTCTAGGATGAAGTAGGAAACAACATAAAACACCAACATTTTTGTTGTTTTGCATGCTTTATAGAATGATGTTTCTGGGACATTAATGAGCTACACATATTTAAACCATATAACTGCATTTCATACACTTTAGTCATGAAAACATCATTACAATGAAGACAATGAGCATTTTAATCATCTCAAAAAGTTTAGATTTTGACCACCCCTCCCTGCTCCTAACCTCCCAATTCCTAGTCAATTCTGTTCTGACATCGAAGGTTTGTTTCTAAAAATTCACTAATTATATTTGGTGTGTGCCCTATTCCTAGTGTGAACACATTTGCTTTTCTTTCAGGACAGCCATTTTTGAAATTCCTCTATGTATTCCTCTATACTGTTGCACACATTAGTGGTCCTTATTTTTTCCTATTGATGAACAGTATTTATCTGCTTGGGTATGCATAGGAGTACATTGCCATCACCTTACTGTATTAGTTGAGAACATTAGATGAGTGTGCATGCCCATAGCTCAGGTTTCCATTTCTAACACCAGGCTCCTCGTGGAAATGGTTGATTAAAGGACAAGGTAGGGAGTATAAAAACAAACCTGGAGTATTGTACAATCCCAGAAAGCATGTGTAAAAAGTAGATGTAAAAGAAAATGGGAAAACGGAAAGAAAAAAGAAAAGAAAGAGGAGCAAGGGGCATAGTCAACAAAAGAAAATACTACCATGAGAAGGTGAATTTAGTTGCTCTGGCTAAGCCTGAAACAATTTGATCAACAATCTAAAAAGGGTAAGACTGGATTATAACAAATAAAACACAATGGGACTGGACAGAATGACAATGACAACAACAACAACAACAACCCAAACAAACAAAATTCAAATCACTTCTCAAATTCAAGAAATGTCTGTGAGTCCACAGTCATAAAATTATTGGATAAATAAATAAAGTTCCAATGATGTCTTCTGTGCAAATCAATTATGATCTTATAAATACTCAATTTCAATGAGGTGATGAAAAACCCACACCATAAGTATTGTCTGTGTACCATAACTTCCTTTCAAAAGGTATGACCTGGGAAATGTGAAGGGGAGTAGGTTTATACAGGAGAACAAGCACAACTTCTATCAGGTGATCAAAGTCACTGATAAGTTATGATGATAAGTCATAATGTAATGGTTTAGCACTTTACCTCTGTGGTATTCCTTCCTCAAACTCATTCTATTGGTATAATTATGAAAAGAAAGTCATAAATCCCAATATATGGACATTAAAGTCTGGGAGCCTCGAGAGAAGACTTGGTGATTAAGAGGAGTTACTGCTATTGCAGAGGACTAGAGTTTGGTTCTCAGCTCATAACTACCTGTAAATAACTCCAGATCCAGGAAATGCAAAACTCTCTTCTGACTTCTGAAGATACCTGTATGCATATGTGCATGCACACAAGCAGACACACATTCACACAAAATCAAAATTAAAATCTTTAAGCCAAAATATGGCAAACTGTCATAGCTAACAGGAGCCTAAGGGGACATGATAACTATGTCTAATGTGGTATCCTAGAAGAGGTCTTGGAATAAAAAAGGTAAACTATGGGTATCTGAATAAAGTATGGACATTGGCTAATAATGACATTCATATAAACTCATTGTAAAAATGTTTAATACAATATAAATACTAATAGCAAATGATTTGGATTTGTCTATAAATCTAAAACTACTAAATACATTTTATCAAAAAGAAAAAAAATTAACAGGAAATCTAGGGGCAATCTAAAGACTCAAAGAGTAATTAACTCAGACTATGTAGATTTTCCCTTGATTTCTGATTCATGCAAAATACATAAAGCATCACAACACATGACTTATAAAAATTATAAAAATCACCCATACTCTGGATTCCATTTTCCAGCCCACAATTCTGCCTGCTTTTCTGGAGACCACACCAGCACCAGGGACCTCAGGTAAGATCCCACCCTATTTCCACCCAGTCTTTTTAACACCCCCAACACCACTGTCAAATGGCCTCTAAAGACCACAAGTTTGGCAGAAGACCTCTGCATTCCCAGAGCCCTTTCCTGGTTCTAGTGACTCCAGAGGCAATGTTGATATCTAAAACCCCAGAGGGTACATGGGCCATAAAAACCCTACTAGGAACACCTTACTAGACCTATACCCTTGCTGGTTACCAGAACCCCAGGACATTCAGGACAGAAGTCAAAGAGAAAACAGAAATCAAGAAGAAAAATCCATAAAACCCACATATCTAACAAAGATAAACTCAGAAATCAGTATCTAAACATATAATAACCCCAAACTCAGATGACTAGAAGCCAACAAAAGAGGATAATCAACAACAGCACTGGCACACACACACACACACATACACACATACACACACACACACACATACACACACACACACACACATCTAACAAAGATAAACTCAGAAATCAGTATCTAAACCTATAATAACCCCAAACTCAGATGACTAGAAGCCAACAAAAGAGGATAATCAACAACAGCACTGGCACACACACACACACATACACACAGACACACACACACACACACACACATACACACAGACACACACACACACACATACACACAGACACACACACACACACAGACACACACACACACACACATACACACAGACACACACACACACACATACACACAGACACACACACACACATACACACAGACACACACACACACACATACACACACACACACACACACACACACACACACACACGCACGCACACACACACGCACACGCACCCTACCCCCCATTTTATCACCACTAACATCAAAATACCAGGAATTAACAATCACTCCTTGTTACTATCTTGAAATACCAACAGACTCAATTCCTTAACACAAAGACACTGGCCAACAGAATGAATGCAAAAACAGGGAATCCACCATTCTTCTGCATACAAACAACAACAAAAACCACAAAAACACTTCACCATCAAAGACAGACATTACCTCCGAGTAAAGGGCTAGGAAAAGATTTTCCAAGCAAATAGACCCAAGAAGCCTGGTTGGTGTAGTCGTTCTAATATCTAAGAAAATATACTTTTAACCAAAATCAACAAAAAGAGGTGGGGAAGGACATTTCACAGTTTTTAAAGAAAAAAATCCACCAAGATAATGTCTCAATTCTGAATACATATTCCCCAAATGGAAGGGTACACACATTTGTAAAAGAAACATTATTAAAGCTTAAATCACACATTGAACCCCACACAATCATAGTTGGAGATTTTAACACCCTCATCTCATCAATGGACAGATCATCCAGAGACTAAAGAGAGAAATAATGAAACTAACAGATGTTATGACTCAAATGGACGTAATAGATATCTACAGAATGTTTCACCCAAATACTTCACAGAACCTTCTCCAAAACTGACTATATATTCAGTCACAAAGCAAGTCTCAACAGATACAAGAAAACTGAAACAAAACCCTTTGTATCTTATCAGACCACCATGGATTAAAGTTGGACATTACCAACAACAGAAACAACAGAAAGCCTACAAAATTGTGAAAATCAACAGCTCGCTACTCAATGACTACTGGGTCAAGGAATACAGGCAGACAGACAGAAAAGAAGAAAGAAAGAAAGAAAGAAAAAATTAAAATCTTTGTAAAATTTAATGAAAGTGAATGCACAACATACCCAAACGTATGGGATTCAGTGAAAGTAGTACTAAGAGGAATGTACGTAGCACTAAGTGCCTTCATAACAAAATTAGTACGATCTTATACTAGTGACGGCACACATGAATGCTCTAGAACAAAAATAAACAAACATACCGAAGAGGAATAGACAGGAGGAAATAAAACCCAGGGCTGAAATTAATAAAATAGAAACAAAGAGAATAATGCAAAGAATCAATGAATTAAAGAGTTGGTTATTTGAGAAAATCAACAAGATAGATAAGAAGCCATTATTATGCATGCTAACTAAAAGGAAGAGAGAGAATATTGAAATTAACAAAATCAGAAATGAAAGAAAGACATAATAACCAACACTATGGAATTGCAGAGAATCATTAGGTAATACTTCAAAAAAAATCTAAAAGGAATGAACAATTTTCTTGATATATACCACTTACCAAAGTTAAGATTGGATAAATGATATAAATAGTTTTATAATCCCTAAGGAAATAGAAGCAGTCATTAAAAGTCTCCCATCCCCCCTACCCACCAAAAGGCCCAGGGCCAGATGGTTTTAGCACAGAATTCTACTGGACTTACAAAGAGGAGAAAATACCAATACTACTCAAATTATTTCACAAAATAGAAACAGAAAAATATTGTTGAATTCATTTTATGAAGTCTCAATCACTCTGATATGTAAATCACACTAAGCCTCAACAAAGAGAATTTCCAACCAATTTTGCTCATGAAAATTGATGCAGAAATACTCAGTAAAGATACTTGCAAAGTAGATGCAAGAACACATGAAAAAGGTCACCCACTATGATCAAAGTAGGCTTTATCCCAGAATTGCAGGTATGGTTCAACATATACATATTTATCAGTGTAATCTACAATATAAACAAATTGAAAGAAAAAAAACCCCACATGATTATCTTATTAGATGCTGACAAGGTTTTAACAAAAATCTAACATGCCCTCATGATAAAATCTTGGAGAGATCAGGGTTAAAAGTCCATGCATAAACATAATAAAGGTAATAAACAGCAAACCAATACACAATATCAAATTAAATGGAGAGAAATGTAAGGAAATTCCCTTAAAATGAGGGAAAGATACGTCTGTTCACTTTCTCCATATTTATTTAATATTGTACTTTAGGTTTTAGCTAGAGCAATAAAACAACAAAAGGGGATCAAGGGGATACAAACTGAAAAAGTAGCCCTCCTATATACAAAGAATAATCAGCTTGAGAAATAAAAAAAAAATACAATACCTTTTACAATTGCCACAAATAATGTAAAATATTTTGGTGTAACTCTAACCAAGCAAGTTAAAAAGAACTTCAAGTCTTTGAAGAAAGAAATTGAAGAAGATCTCAGAAGTTGGAAAGTCTCCCAGCTCATAGATCACTAAGATTAACATAGTAAAAATAGCCATCTTACCGAAGGCAATCTACAGATTCAATGCAATTCCCATCAATATTCCAACACAATTTTTATAGACCTTGAAAGAACAATACTCAACTTCATATAGAAAACCACAAAACCTAGAATAGCTAAAAATAATACTGTACAATAAAAGAACTTCTAGAGGTATCACCATCTCTTATTTCAAGCTGTAACACACAGCAATAGTAATAAAAAACATGTGGCATAAAATCAGATAGGTTGATTAATGGATTCAAATCAGACTCAGGAATAAACATAGGGACACTTGTTTATTTGACAAACCCAAAATTATACAATGGAAAAAGAGAAAACATCTTCAACAAATGGTGCTGGTCTAAGTGGATATCTGCATGTAGAAGGATGCAAATAGATCCATATCTATCATCCTGCACAAAACTCAAGTCCAAGTAGATCAAAGACATCAAATAAAACCAGATAAACTAAACTTTGTAGAAGAGAAAGTGGAACATAGCCTGAACGCATTGGTACAGGAGACAACTTTTTGAGTAAAATACTAATAGAGTATGTACCGAGATCAACAATTAATAAATGGGACTTCATGAAACTGAAAAGCTTCCTTAAGGCAAAGAACACCTTCGAAAGGACAAAATGGAAGCCTACAGATTGGGTAATGATCTTCACTAACCCTGCATCCAATAGAGGGCTGGTATGTAAAATATATGAGGCACTCAAGAAACTATACATCAATAAACCAAACAACCTAATTTAAAACTGTATAGATTTAAATAGAGATTTCTAGATAGAGCAATCTCTAATGGCCAAGAAGCTCTTAAAAATATTCAGCATCCTTAGTCATCAGGGAAATGCAAATCAAAATGACACCAAGATTTCACCTTACAACCATCAGAAGAGCTAAGATCAAAACCTCAAGTGCCAGCTTATGCTGGTGAAGATGTTGAGCAAAGAACATTCTTACAGTGTTGTTGAAAGTGAAAACTTGGGCAACCACTTTGGAAATCAAATTGTTGGTTTCTCAAAAAATTGGGAATAGTTCTATGTTAAGATGCAGCTATACCACTCCTGGGCATACACCCACTAGGACAGATGCTCCACTATGTTCATAGCAGCTTTATTTAAAATATCCAGAAACTGGAAACAACCTAGATGTCTCTCAACCAAATGAATTTTTTCTCAGTGGCACATTTACACAGTGGAGTATTATTCAACTGTCAAAAACAAGGTCACCATTTCATGCAGACAAATGGATAGAACTAGAAAAGACAAATATTGTATGTACTCATTTATGCTTATTATAAGCGGATATTAGTTGTAAAGAAAATGGCAGTCATGCTACAATCCACAGACCAAAGAACCTATGTAAGAAAGAGGGCTCAGAGGATGGATGCATGAATCTCACTGAGAATGGAAATATAATAGACATAGTGGGTGGGTGGGGGAGAAGCCTGGACAGGGCTGAGGTGGGAATAAGAATGGGGGAAGGGGGGAGCAGTGGTGGGGAGATCAGGTCAGTTGAGGATGATGGGTGAAAGTACTTGGAGCGACAACTGGAATGGTGTGGTGGGGGTGGGGAGGGATGGGTGGGTGGTGCAACTCTAATATGAGCTAGAAACCTAAGGCAACGAAAACTCCCAGGAATCTATGAGTGTAACTCTAACTAAAACTCCTAGCATTGGGGGATATGGAGCCTGAACAGGCCATCTTCTGTAACCAGGCAAGACTTCCAATGGAGAGATTAGGACACCAACTCAGCCATAAAACTTTCAACCTACACTTTGTCCTACCTACGAAACGTGCAGATGGAGCAGAAATGGAATGAGCAACCAATAAAACTGGTCCAGTTTGAGACCCATGCCATGAGAGGGTGCACACCCTTGACACTGTGAATGAGATTCTGCTATACTTATGGAAAGGAGCCTAACATAGCCATCACCAGAGAGGCTTCATTCAGCAACTGATGGAACCAGATGGCAGGGACCCATAGCCAAACATTAGGCAGAGCTTGGGGAATCCCATGGAAGAGGTGGGAACATTGTAGGGGCTAGAGGGACCAATGACACAAGAAAAGCTACAGAATCAACTAACCTGGGCCCATAAGGGCACATAGAGACTGAACTCCCAACCAAGGAGCCTACACGAGACTGACCTAGGTCCTCTGCACATACGCAACAATTGTTCAGCTTGTTATTCTTGCAGGAATCCAACAATATGAGCAGGGACTGTCTCCAACTGTGTTGCCTGCTTTGGAGACACTTTCCTCTTACTGGGATGCATTGTCTAGCCACAATAGGAGAAGATGTACCTAGTCTTACTGCAACTTGGTATGCCAAGGCTTGTTGATACCCATTGGAGGTCTCATCTTTTCTGAAGAGAAAGGGAGGAGTGAATGGGGAAGAGGGGGTAGAACTGGGAGGAGAGAAGGGAGGGAAAACTGAGGTTGGAATGTAAAATAAATAAGTAAATAAATTAATTAAAATTATACTCATTGAAACAAAAATTTAAGCTTACTACATTTTAAGATATAATAGACTTCCTTTTATATTATAATCTTGGAACTTCAAGATATATAGTAAAATATTTAAAGTAAAATGATATGAGGTCTGATGTTTGTTTTAAAATAACTGAAGGCAAAGGGTTGTCAGAAGTGTTGTTGAAACAAAGGAAAGGAGAATTTCTGATAATTCTTGAATTTACAGTTTTATGGGTTGAGTGATACATCTATGTTAATCAAGCTGTTCTATCTACATTTATAAATATTCAAAATGTTCAATGAAAAAACTATCTGTGTTTGACACAGAGAGACAGAGACAGAGAGAGAAATTTGAACAATTATACTTCCTAAACTAAAGAGTATAAGACTTCAAACTCTCAATTCTCTAGTTACTTTTTCTGAACTTAAACATTGCTCATCAAGAGCAAGCAGATACACCTTGAAGTTCAGGAGTCCCCTCCATTTCTATACCTTATAATGGAGAGACTATGGTTGACCAAAAACAGGTTTGCCACAGGAAGGGGTAGGGAAGACAGCCTTTCTCTGCTTTCTAAGAAGGACCCGGAAGCATTAGTACTATTTATGAAGCTTCCTGGAACTGATAGATTCCTAAGTATCTCAAAGTATCCTGAAGTTTTCACTGTAGACATGACTAAAGAGCTCCACAGAATCTAGTTTGCAAAGGGAAACTTTGTTGGTAGTGACACATGTCCATCTCCAGAACAGGCTTCTTATATCACATGCAGCCATGAAAAGAGGGACACTGTGGGTAGGGGAAAATGAGTGAATACTGGAAAGAACCATTTGAAGAATTTAAATTTTATTGAGACACAGAACAATTCGGCCTTTTGTATATAGTTCTTAGTTTGAGAAATGTATCTTGTTGTGTATTTGTAACCACAGTGAAGTCATGGAACAGTTGCTTCTCATCCTCCAGTCTCCATGTGTCTCTTTGTGGTTAACCCTTTCCCTCCTACACACCATCTCTAACCCATCCCTTGATAGCCATGGAAATGTTTATTGTGTGTGTGTGTGTGTGTGTGTGTGTGTGTGTGTGTGTGTATAAAGATACTATCTGACACACTACAGTTTTTATTGTAATTACAGATAGTTAATGGAGATATGGGAGATGTGAATAAGTGGCGGAGAGAGACGGAACTAGACACAGATCATCTGTGATAGCTGTGTGAGAAGCCTGTGGTGCACCGGGGAACCTGTTGCTGAGTAGAGGTGACAGGGTGGTGCGCATCAGCCTAGAGCTAATACCCAAACTCAGCCCCCAAACATACTGCTCAGTTGCAGGATTGCCCTAGTTTTGAGCAACTAAAGGATGTCCAAGTTGAAGAACAGTTTTCTTCTCCTTTTCTTCTTCTCCTCTCCTTCTCCTTTTTCTTCTCCTTCTCTCCCCCTTCTCTCTTTCTCCTCTCCTTCTCCTCTTCTCCTTCTCTCCTCCCCCTCTTCCTCCTCTTCCTCCTCCTTCTCTTCTTCTTCCTTCTTTCTGAATTGGATTTCCTCAAAGACTACTATGGTCCATGCTGCCCCTAGAGGCCAGTTTGGTATTTGTGGTCCTCTGCCCCAGGCTGTGTTGAAGCCAGAGGTTTTCTGTGGATGTTTAGTAGCAGGGAACCTTGTTGATATCTTTGGCCTGAGTTACCAATGAAACAATATGGATATCCTTGGTCAGGGCCACAACCTGAGGCCATCCTGATGTTCATGGCCCATGTTTGCAGCTGGGGTCATGTTGACCGGCTTGTGCAGCCACCTAAAGCTAGGGTGATGTCCAGGTCTGTGTTACTTCAGAGACTCATATTTGGGTTCATGTTTCTACTACGGTCAAGGCCTGTGTTCATGCCCATGGCCCATGTTAGCACCAATGGCAAAGTTGGAAGTTTGTAGTCTGTGCTGCAGCCTGAAAACATATTGATACCTGTGGGCTGTGCAGCTGCCAAGAACCATGGTGATGTGAGTAGTCTGTAGTGCCACAGGAGAACATGCTAAGGTCAGTGGCACATGCTGATGTTTATGGTCCAAGCTGTCACCAGAAACCACATGGAAACTCATGATCCGGCTGACTGTAAAGGTCAGGGAAACTACCTATGCCATGGTATTGCTGACTATAGACTTATAGTTGAGAAAGGGACATAGAAGGTTTCTGTGACAACTTCAACCTTCCGTCCTTAAAAAGTAACAGCCTAGTCAGAAAGCCAGTGAGGAGATAACATATATAGTTGCATGTTAAAATGCAATTTTCAATCATTCACTGTTTATAGGTAGATACAGAGTTGACATTTGTATATTAGTTCTGCAACCCGAGTCTCTGGAAGCTCACTTATTAATTTTAGTCACTTTCTGTAGATTTCTTGCAGTTTTATACACACAGTTGCGTTGCCTACAAAGAAAAAGACAAGCCCAAAAAGAAGGAAAGTATTTATAAACATCACTGCACAGTTCCATAACAGTGTTACAGAGATGTGACATAGGGAAGACCTTGGACATTACTGCAGGGGATGGTCAGTGCTGGGACTACTTTGGAAATAGTTTGACAATGAATATATATGCTTAATTTTTAAGGTATATGGAAATGCCTATTGACATATGCTTATGTTTATGCATATATGTGCACATATACAATATATGATCTAGCTCTTCTATTCATAGGTATTTATTTATTCAAGGCTAAGGAAACACAAACACACACATAAATATTTGAAGAAGCTTTATTTGTAACAGCCATACACTAAATACAGCCTATCACCTAAAATTCAGTGGATCATCTTTGGTCTATCCACATAATAGGAAACTTCCTGTGTGGTTAGTCAATTCATTATCTTCATATTAGATTAAAGCTTAAGAAACTGTATACTTTAAACATGTGCAACCATTATGTGTTAATAATAATACAACACAATTATATGACCATGAAGGCCAAATAACTCTTCATTAAAAATCCTTCCTAGCACCTATTAATGTCTAGCACATTTGACCACTCCATTGAATTGCAAAAGTCATTTTGCTGCACGGTCTTCACCTGTTTTACTGTCTCATTCATTGCCATCCTCCTCTAGTTTATTGATATAGACAGGAAAGCAGAGTTCAGTGGGGGATATTCAGATATTAACTCTAGAATGAATACAGGATAATGGCAGATGAGGGCACACATTTTCTTTGATCTCAAGTGTAAAGACTTTTCTTTTTTGATTCCAAGAATAATAACAAGATGGTTGCCTACTGTAAACTTTGTTCTCAGGATGCCCTCATGAAGACTTATTTTTGTCTTTATTATTATGTTTTCAAGATTTAGAGACACGTGAGTGAAGGAAATGTGTCTTATTAGTGCTGTTATAAAATCAGCACAGGAGGTCACTTACCCTCTTGGGGCAGCTACCGAGACTACCCAAAGGGCAGAATGCCAGGACTGAGCATTCCTGGATAAGGAAAGAGTGCTCATATGCAGGGTCCACTTTGAAAAAGAAAGAACACCTGACCCGGAAACACTAAAGAATAAATAAGATGGGTAGATACCCTGGTAACCTCAAACGTTTCAGCCTGACTCATGTCAGTAGCAAAGGTGGATGTTACAGGTGGTACAGATGACAAGATAGGATTCATGACTATAGAAAACACTGGGAAGAAATTATGGGAACTGTGGGTGGGGCAGGGAGACAAACTGGATGTAGATGTAAGCCCTGTTATATGGTGATCAAACTATAAAATTGTTCTAAGCTATGAGGCTCTGTATCAAGTTGTGCTTTAAAGAGAATACACAGAAGACAACAGGCAGGACGGCTTTACTTCAGGGTTGGGATAAAAAGCCAAGAGATTGGTTAAAAGTCCTTTTTATTTTTGTTAATATTTTTAAGCTAAGAGTTTAGCTCAAAGGATAAAAAGGCAGGAGAAAAGAAAGATGAGGGGTGGGGACTCCAGGGAAGATTTTGGAGTTATATAATCTTGTTGCAGTATCTTTACCCTCAGATACCCATCCTTCCTCATTGCCTATGAGGTCAACATTCACAGATGTACAATAACATCCAATCTTCCTAAACCAGCCAAATGTCTAAATTTGCTGAGTTGCTTGTCTATTTCACTTTAAACTATTTCAATATAGATGTTATATAATATACAGAGAATTACATTGGTTATAATTCAAGTTCTAGGCCAGTTAGTTATTATCTGAAGAAACCTAATCAGAAATAAACACTTCAAGGGAGTTGATCTCTGAGATTATTTTAGCTAGAGTCAATTCTGCAAAGGAAATGACTGTGTACCTCTTCACTTTCCATGCAAACCTGCACAGGAAAAAGTGGTGTTCAATGGGCGTGAGTAAATGGAATTAGAAATAAAATTTGCCCATTACATACTTATAGCTTCTGTATCCACATGTATCTGAGATGGCAGATAAGAGGACTGTGTAAAGAGGCACTGTGTATGTCCACCTGACTAAGACTATTGAAACTATGGGCCCCAAAGAAATGGGAATATCTCCAAGAATCTCATGTTGGGGGAAGGAAAAGGCCCCAGCATTAGGGGTAGGTAGGGGAGGACAGAGGTGGGGATTGTGCTTGCTTTTGGGAAGATAGGGGAGGAGTAAGAAGATTCCACACAGTCTTAACCACTTGTCAGACCAGACAATGATAGACCTAATGGTGGGCAGAACCACACCTTGACTAAAACTGCTTGTCTGTGTATATTCTTGAAGTGTTTATTTCTGATTAGGTTTCTTTAGATAAAAACGAACTGTGTATATTTAAACATTAATTTCAGTTCAGGATCCTGGAGACAGACTGGAGAAAGTCACTGGATCTCTTTGTCTCTCTTCCTAGTAGTCATATTGAATAAATCTCCCTTTCTGACTGCTTACTATTAATTGGCTTCTTGAGGCAGGGGTCTGAACTTGACTTTTTTGGGTATTGTGACCCTGAGTTTGGTAACACATAGATTCAACGAGCTCCAGAATAAGGTTTTGGAGAAAAGTTTGATATGTATTTGGGGGAAAGTATCATATGCATGTGTATGTATATGTGTAGGTATATGTCATTCTCTTGTCACAATTTAACTGGTTCAATATGGAAACTATTTATATAGCATCCACATTAGACTGGACCTTAAAGGCAATCCAGAGATGGTTTATATCACAAAGAAAGAAAGGTGTGTACAGATTTAAGTAAACAATACATCATTTTATATAAAGGAGAATATATGCATTTTGGCATCCAAGAAGCTCCTAGACCTAGTCTCCTATGGACACTTGCTTATTCATGGTAATGTTTCTAAACTGAAGCAAACCTTTCATGTCAAAGTTTGAATATCTAGAAGTGAGTCCATCCAGAATGGGTGTAGGTGTGCTTGTCTTGCCTGCCCAAGCTGGGTTGTCTTTGAGGTCCAATTCCCTATGCTCTGATTGTCACAAATAATATAACCCAACAACCCAATAGCTGGCATTATATTTCTTCTCAGAAACCTCTGGACTTCCCATACTGTCTCCACTAAATTCTGCTCCTATGGTTGCCTCAGCCTCCCCCTAGAAGGCAGTCTTTCCTACAAAATGCCTTGTGGTCTTCCAGTCTTCAGAGAGTCTACCTTCAATGCATAGCATTTCATCCTCTCTGGGTGTCTTGATTATAACAGCCAGTGATCCAGCTGCTTATCAATCACAAGTTATGTCAACTGAGTTAACTCGACCTCTTTCACTAGATGGCAGATGCTATAGTATTAAGAGTGTGCTTTTGCTTCTGTGTCAACCTACTCACTGGACTAGTACTACCTTTGATAACAACACACCATACTGGTAAATAAGGCAGACCCAGTTGCAATCCTAAAGAAGTATTCAGCTGAATGGGGAGAGTGGAGATGAGGAAATGGAAAATTATGGTAGACAGTAATTAAGAATCCATTCATGTATCTATCCTTTCATTCATTCATTTGCTTATTCTCCAAATTCATGCTTCTTGTTTATCCTGTTAGTGACGGAGATATAGCAGTTCACTATGACCTTCTTCCTTGCTGGCTGCTGTCCAGGAAAGTGGCAGAGCAGGAGAGAACCAAAGGCTGATCAGTGGTAGAACTCATGGAATAGAAACCCTGAGGAACAAAGAGCCATGCAGGAAGGTTGGTGTCCACCTGTTAGCTCATGCTGAAAAATACCCACAGATACACCTAGATAATACACAAGGCTGTTTTCTTTCCCTCCCTCCTGGACTCCCTTTCCCATCTTCTCCAATTTTTTACTTTTCTCCCTTCTTCCCTCCTCCCCTCCCTCCCTCCTCCCCTCTTTCCCTCCTCTTCCCTCCCTGCCTTCCTCCTTCTCTCCCTCTCTTCCTCCCTTCTTTCTGGATGTAAGCCAGGGCACAGTGAAACCACCAAACTGAACCATTCCATGGGTAGAAAGAAAGGTTCACTTGGAATCAAAGAGGGAAGGTTATCTCTTGGTAGTCGAGTTGGAAATTTGGCAAAATGGTGGGAAAACAAACACAAGTAGATTTCATGTGACTTTATCAGCAGAGTGGGGTCTTTGAGCTGGCAACAGGCTGTTCAGATTGATCAGGAACTAGATGTCCTTGCCCTGAGGTAGCTGATCCTTGGTGTGGATTAATGATGATTCCTTAGAAACAGAAACTTGCCTTAGGAGATACACTTTTCCAGTAAACCGAAACTCCCCTTTACATTTCTGTTTTCTCAGTAACAAGTCTTTTTATCTGGCCATAGTTCTCCTGTTTAGGTCATTGTCATGAGCACTGCCATTTTGAGGAACTGCTTTGCATTTAACACTGGCCAGTCCCAAAGCTGGAGCCTTGGCCAGTGCTCTACCAATCTGTCTGTTTTGAGAACTGAGAATGCCACCTTGTCAAGATGAGTCAGCATCTTCAGACAAGAGTCTGAAGTGAGAGAAACTGGCTTTGCCCTTTCTTGTCATGGCTGAGGAGCAGTGGACAGGGCAGTCTCAAGGTCTCCTGAGCTTCTTACTAAACAGTTGCATTCTGGTGGGAGAGAACCAGCTATGAGAGCCCAGACTCAGGTCACCTTTAGTTCTGTCTCAACTGCAGGCTGCTCTCAGGAGCAAAGCTTCCCATGGGACTCCACAGAGCTACTCAGAATGCCAGGCAGAACATGCAGTACCTGGCAGCAATGAACAGACAAATGCCTAAGGGACTTTCTACAAAATAAAAGTGCAGTTTTAGGAGTTTCAAGACTTCGAGCTGGCAGAGGCAGCCTGAGAAGACAGCAGTGTGGCTCACTGCTGTTAGTTAGAGCAGTTAGATGTGGTTTTCTACTGCAGTTGGTCTTATATAACACAGCAGTGTTCCTGCTCCCTCTGGTTAAATTTGTCTTTGGTTTCTTTATGGAAGAAAGCCTAAAGGACAGCCATGGACAATTCTAATGTCTCATAGGGGAACAGTAATTTCGGTCTTTTGCCACTAATGTGATTCCAGTCATTCTTATTGTTTCTATCCTCTCATGATGGTGATAAAACCAGGGTTTTAGGGCAAAAGCCCAGGCTCCATCAGCTCAATAGGGTAGGCATAGCCATCCATCCCAGAGGGCCAATTAAGAGACAATTAATGATGGGAAGCTGGAAGTTGACATTTATCCAATGCTACTCTGGGAAGAGGAACACTAAAGTGGTCCAGTGATACTGCCCATCCTTCAGGTCTTTAGGTCTGTGTTTAAACAGAGGGAAAACAGCATGCATAAGTGAGCAATCCTATTTAAGATGTGTTCTAGACCATATGTTCCATCCCCCTCTCTGATCTGGTCTGATAAGTTGTTAATTTATCAACTATTGTCATTACCTGAGGGAAACAATCTAGTTCTTGCATGATTACTTGGGGTCTAGGGTTGAGCCCCACCCTCATCTATTGGGGATTGTTTGTCCTGTGAGGTTTTGCTCTTCCTGGAATCCAAGGGGACTAAACGTTTTAAACAAGGACTTTATCTGTGTCATTAGCCTTGAATGGAGATGAGATAGGTTAGGTATGTAGAGTTAGTTAAGCCAAAAAAATACAACAGGCACAGAATGAAGTCAGAGATAAGAGGCTCCCATCCACTTTAGCTGCCTTGTCAGCCTAAAAGAAAAACCAGTGTTTTTTAACCATATCACAACTAAGAGTTTATTTCAATTCCCTGCATTGTGTTTGAACATCCCCCTGCTTTAAAAGATATAGGGCATTGACCAATCTGACTTTATAGGTTTCCTACCCTGGATAAAAACTAGCACCCATCAGAGGGGCAAGCTGTTATGGTTGAGACAGAAATGGTTAAGTTTGAAAACAGATGTAACACTATAAAGCAAATAATCTATATGGTTTTGGTACCTCTGGGGCCTTTCTGCTTATTAATTCATAGGAGTAATCCCAACCTTAGCACTCAGATATTTTTTCTTAAGAACCTGTGGATTCTGGTAGCAGAAGTACCATAGAAACCATAAGGTTATTCCACTTCAAAACAACATTTAAAAATTAGTTTATAAAATAGAACATTTCCACACAACTCCTATCATCTCACACATCCCCAGACTCTATACCCACTTAAATCCTTTCACAATGTGATGGTTTGAATGAGAGTAGTTTACATAGGCTCATAGGTTTGACTACTTGAACCTAGCTGGTAGAACTGTTTGAGAAGTATTAGGAGGTGTGGCCTTATTGGAGGAAGTGTGTCAGTGATGGGCTTTGAGGTTTCCCAGTGTACCCTCTTTTCCTCTTACTTGTAGCTGAAGATGTAATCTCTCATCTGTCCTTGCTGTCATGTCTTTGCTCTTCCAGCATGGACTCTAACCCTCTGAAACTATACCCCAATTAAATGTTTTCTTTTATAAAAAACCCTGTTTCTTTTAAAACCCTGTTTTATAAGAGAAACTCTTATAATGGATACCCCACTGCTAAAGTCAAAGTCTGACATTACTGGAGAGCCCTGAGCTTGGTATAAAATGTCAGACTTCCTTTATCAGCAGGGCTGCTACTTTTCTGACCTTGTTTGGGGAACCTGAAACCTCTATAGCCTCTAATCAAGTAGCCTTGATTAGACTATAGATTCGGGTTTCTTTCTCTCGATAAGAACTCATTTAGTAAGCACCTGAGATCTCTGGAATGCCTCCCCATGCTAATGAAGCATCCTAATACTTTAGCCTTCAGTCAATGACCTTTGCCCATCCTAAATATTCCTACGTACTTCCCCCAAAGTATATAATCCTTAATTCACTCTGAGTAAAGTTGATTTGTCTCCCTGAAGCTGATTCTGGAATGTGTAATCTTTTCTTTTGGTTGACTCTGTTCCCTTCAACCTTATGGGCCAGTGGCCAACAACCCTGGGGAAAATGGAGACCTATATAAGTTTTCTTGGTCATGGTGTTTTATCATTACAGTAGAAAAATAACTAAGATACATACCCAATATTCCGCATATCTATTTTTATATCATATTTGTTATACTATTTCCTTCTATTTTGGCCCCTGACCACTTTATAGCTTTCTTGACTCTATTGATACTATAAGATAATCAATTAAATTTCAAAACTGAAAATTTTGAAGAGTTCACAGGTTTCACACATGAAAGATAATGTACAATGTTTGTCTTTATGTACCTGAGTAACCCAGTATATTTTTTAGTTATATCACTTTACCAGCAAAATTCATTTTTAATATTGGAGAATTTATGCATAGATATGCATTTATATATGTGTGTGTGTTGTTTATGTGTGTGTATTTGTGTATGCATACATGTCTGTGTCTGTATGTGTTTGATTATGTGTTTATGCGTTTACATGTGTATGTGCATGTGTGTATGTGTGCATGTCTGTGTTTGTGTGCATGTCTGTGTATGTGTATGTATGTTTGTGTCTGTGTATGTGTACATGTGTGTGTACATGTATGAATGCATGCTTGTGTGTATATGTGAGTGTGTGGTGTATGCACCCCCATTTTGTACAAAGTAAGATACTACAACCTTGTTTTATTCTCATATATGTAGAGCTCCTGTTTTCCCAGCACCATTTATAAAGAGGCTTTCTGATTTCTATGTGAATTTTTGTCAACACTGTCAAAGATCAGGTGGCTATCACTGTGTGAGATTACAAATGGATCTTCTATTTGATTCTACTAATAATACATATCTGTTTCTGTGCTGGTGCCATGATGTTTTATTACTATGGCTTTTTTACTATAATTAAAAATCAATAATGCTGACCTGCAGTAGGGTCTTTGTTTGGTCTGCTTTAGCTTCTTTCATAGGAATTCAAAGGATTTTGCCCCTCTTCTTTCTGTGAAGCATTGTGTTGAAATTTCAATGGGGACTGAATTAAATCTGTGTATTGCTCTTGGTAGATAGTCATTTTCAAACATTAATTTCAACCCACAAATGTGGAAATTGTTCTATTTTCTAGTGTTTTCCTCAGCTTACTTCTTTGGTGTGTTAAAGTTTATATTATAAAAACTTTCTTCTTTCTTGGTCAGGTTGATTAAAAGTTATTTGAAGCTATCTTGAACTGGATTTTTTTTTATTTCTTTCTTAGCTGTTTGCCCTTGGGATATAGAGAGGCTACTTGGTTTTGTATGTTAATTTTGTATCTTGCCTCTTTGCTGAAAGCATTCATCAGCTTTGTCAGATAGAGCACAAGACATTAGCTCAGTTTTCCAGTATTTGTTAAGAATTGATTTGTGTAAGAATACAGAGTCTATTTTGGGGACTCTTAATGGGCTTCTGAGAAGAGCATGAATTCTGTAGGGTTTGGAGGCTGTGTTCTTAGAGACTGCTAAGTTCATCACTCCATTATATTCATGTATCAGGGGTCATATGATTATGAAGTATAAATATTATTAGGTCCCATTTCTTCTTTCAGTTGGGTGTTTCCAATGCTCAGGAGGGACTTGAGTGTAGTAGGGCTGAGGTTTTCCTGTTAGTTTCCCCTCTGAAAGAGTAGCATTCAGGCATCAGTCTGTATCCATAGTGCTCCCCTGAAAAAGAGTTATTACCCACATGCAGATCCCCACTAAATAAGGAATAATTAATTACTTAACAATTGCCCCTTAAATGGTAATCATTTTACATGGTACCAGGGCATTGGCAGTACACTGTGAACAATGCATTAGTTATTGAAGGTATAGGTGGAATCTTCAATATGTAGAAGGTATAAAAGGAAGAAAGGAGACACTGGGTAGTAATGGACTGATAGATAGAATAGAGCAGAGTGTAAATTAGAGGGGGGACTCCAGAGGAACAAAACCAGAGAGAGAGAGAGAGAGAGAGAGAGAGAGAGAGAGTAAAGATAAGGGAATTTTGGCTAAAAGTAGACTGAAGAGAAAAAGGTAAATATCTATATCTATATATATCTATATCTATATATATATATCTATATATATATATATATATATATATATATATATATATATATATGATGATAGAGAAGTTCCATGTTTCAGGAGACTGAGGCACAGGGACCCCTGCAAACCAAGATACACTGTGCTGTTTGGAAGAGAAAAAAAGACAGATTTTAGCTAAACTCTGGCCTTCTTCACTCTCTTCTTAATAGGTCAATTAGATAAGATTTTAAACTATGTGAAGTGGAAACTTAAGGGTTCTTTGGAAAATCAGTTGGATGGTGTTTTGGTGGGGCAAACATGTGAAAGAACATTTCATTAAAGTGGACCCAGGTGTGAAAGTCTAAGGTGGACTTGTGTAGGACATTTTGATGAAGTAGACACAGGAGAGCGAATGTTCTGCTAAATCAAGCATGGGGAAAAGACATGTGATGGAGGATTCCTTGCTAATAAAACACATTTATTGTTTGGAGGGTATAAATAGGACTCCAAGAAGTGAAAGAAACAGAACTAGGCTTGCTAGTACAGCTAACTGTACAACACTTGTGGGTCTCTCATCTTCACTATCTTTGCTTCCCTGGGAGAAGCACAGCTGAGAACTTCTCCTAGTGTTCCCCGGATCCCTCCCGTTGTCTCAAGCTGAGGCTGAGGCCTGGCTGTCTCTGCTAGGTCATGTCATTGCCTTTGCTAACCAGACTCTACTGAACTGAACTGCTGGCATATTGGTGATGTGTTTGCAAGCGGATGAAGCAGCTGCTGCTAACCTGTGAACTGAACTGCTGATTTCCAGAAACATGGGCAAGAGTTGCTCCAGAAAACATTTCCAAGCATGTTCACTTCCCCCATATTTTTTTTTCTTTCTCACTACCTCTGCTAGATGATGGATTACAAGGAAGGTTAAAATGTTTAAGATCAATCATTAAAAATAGGATATGGAAAAAATTAAGGTTACAATTATGTCCTTATGATTCTCTGGATTTCCTCAGGGTCTGTTGTTATGTCCCCCTTTTGTTTCTGGTTTTATTAATTTGGATATTCTCTCTGTGTCTCTTAGTTTGGCTAAGGGCTTGTCTATCTTGTTGAATTTCTCAAAAAACCAACTCTTTATTTCATTGGCTCTTTATATCATTCTCTCTGTTTCTATTTTATTGCTTTTAGCCCAGAGTATGATTGTTTCCTGCTACTCCCTTTGAGTGTGCTTACTTTTTGTTCTAGAGCTTGCAGGTGTGCTGTTGCTAGTATGAGATCTCCAATTTTTGTTTTTGTTTTAATGAAGGCACTTAATATTACGAACCTTTTCCTTTGTTTTCCATAAGTTTGGTATGTTGTGTACAAATTTTCACTGGATTCTGGAAAGTAGTTTCTTTATTTTTGTCTTGTCCTATTTTTCATGAAGTAGAGCGTTATTCAGTTTCCATGAGTTGATACTCTTTCTGTTGTTGAAATCCAGCTTCAATCTGTAGTAGTCTGATATTATAAAAGGAATAATTTTAATTTTCTTGTATCAGTTGAGAATTGTTTTGCATCCTGGTATGTGGTCAATTTTAGAGAAAGTTTTATGAGATGCTGAGAAGAAAATTTATTCTTTGTTTGGGTGAAATGTTCTTTAAATATTCTAGGTTCATTTGGTTTATAATGTAAGCTAGCTCCAGCATTTCTCTGTTCAGCATTTGTCTAGTTGGTCTGCCCATTAGTGAGACTTGGGTATTGAAGTCTCTCACCATCAACATATGAGAATCAATATGTGATTTAAGCTGCAGTAATATTTCTTTTACAAAAGTAGGTTACCTTGTGTTTAGGGCATAGATATTAAGAATTGAAATTTCATCTTGATGGATTTTCCTTTGTTGAATATGTAGTGTCCTTTCCAATCTCTTTTGATTATTTTTGGTTTGAAGTCTATTTTGGTAGATATTAAAATGGCTATAGCAGCTTGCTTCTTAGGACCTTTCTTGGAATATCTTTTTTAATCCTTTTATCCTGAGGTAATATCTACTAATAATGTTGAGGTGTGTTTCTTGTATACAGCAAAATTATGAATCTTGTTTTCAAATCCTCTCTTAATCTGTGCTTTTCATTAGGGAACTAAATCCATTGATATTAACAGATATCCATGAACAATGATTGCTAATTACTGTTATTTTGTCTGGGTCTTTAGTTTGTTTTCATTGATCGACCTGTTTGTTTTTACACCAAAACAATGAAGTTTATATTACTAGAGCTCTGAAGTGCAGCTTGAAATCAGAGATGATGATGCCTCTAGTTTTATTGTTCAGGATTTTTTTTTTATCCACCCTCAATTTTTGTCTATGTAAAGTTGGGAATTGGCCTTCCAAACTCTGTAAATAATTGTGTTGGAATTTTGATGGTGATTGCATTGGATCTGTAGGTTCTTTGGGTAGGCCGAACATCTTTACTATGTTAATACTGATTTATAATCATGGGAAATCTTGCCATCTTCTGGTATCTTCTCCAATTCACCATCTCTCTGTCCAATATAAGACTAATATCCAAAGAATATAAAGAACTCAAGAAACTAGATAGTTAAAAACAACAACAACAAGTAATCTATGGAGAACAGATCTAAATAGAGTTCTCAGTAGAGGAATCTCAAGTGGCTGAGAAACGATTAGAGAAATGTTCAACATCCTTAGCCACTGGAGAAATGCAAATATAAATGAACTTGTGATTCTATTTTTTACCTGTTCAAATGGTTAAGATAAACAACATATGTGACAGCTCATGCTGGCAAAGATGTGGAATAAAGGGAACACTCCTCCATTGCTGGTGGGAGTGCAAATTTGTACAGCCACTATGAAAATCAATATGGCAGTTCCTCAGAAAGTTGGGTATCAGTTTACTTCAAGACTTGGCTATATTACACTTTGGTTTATATGGGTATATATCCAAAAGACACTTCATTCTCCACAAGGACACTTGCTAAAGTATGTTCATTGTGGCTTTATTCATAAAAGCCAGATACTGGAAACAACCTAAATGTCCCTCAACTTAAGAATAGATAAAATATGATACATTAATACAGTAGATTATTACTTAGCTGGTTTTTTAAAAAAAATACATCATGTATATTTCAGGCAAATGAATTGAACTAGAAAAATCATCCTATTCCAGGTAACCCAGACACAGAAAGACAAATAGGGCATATATTCACTTCTAAGTGACACACTAAGGATCTATACCCAACGCTGGAACCTGTCTGGAAGGATCCCTACCCATCTCCTATTAGAGTGGCTGGTGTCATTCCTTGGGGAAAAAAAGGTCACTGAAGATGATGACAGATAAATCCTCATTAGGACCTCAGACACCTTAAAGATAAGACTGACCAGAGTTTACTAATCTAGGATGTACAATGCTGTTATCATGTCAACCAGTCAGTGTTAATTAGAGAAAACCTTGCCATGGTCAGTGAAACTGCAAAGAAAGGAAAGAAAGAAGACACAGATCAGATTAATCAGTCTCTGTTTACCTGGTCCCCACGGCTGCTCACCTCGCTGTCAGTATTAGCTGAACCACGATTCTTATCATAATCGGGCTATCAGTAGGACCCTGCATCCTCAATTGCATGACCAACCTAAATTATTGGTCCCTAGGACCAACTATGCCCTCCTAGTACATGGTAAGTCAACAATTTGACTCATGCACACAGAGCCAGTGGGGACTGTGACTCAGCAAGAGCATGCAGAGGTTTCTCCTTCTTGTTTTCTTGCTGAAGCCATTTTGTGTTTAACTAGAAGTTGATCTCATGGATGGAGAATCCCATGGAAAATTACCCAACTCTATTCCAGGAACTCATCATCAAAATACCCAGGAAGCTTATCTCTGCTTCTGTTGAACTGCTTGCTTGCTCAGAACTAGTCCTTCCATCTGCTGCTTACTTTAGCTTTATGATGCAGGTCATAGATTCTGTCTTTAAAAACCCTGTGCTCTGAACACTAGGTGCTACACTTAGGTCTCGAATACATGAGTGTAGCCCTGACAACTGAAATAAAGACTTTCAATTAGCCATAAATTGTTCATGTGTGGTCATCTTTGGTGAACTCCCCATAACACTTTTGGCCATGTATTTATTATCACAGAAAATAGAAACCCCAATTAAGACATTATGCTTAAGATTTATTTCATTAAAACAAAGCAAAAAATAAAAAGATAAGTAAATAATTCACAAGCAGATCATAAGTCTACTTACTACATTTAAAGATTGTTAGATATTCAATTTCTGACCTTAAATTGTAGTGGTGAGCATGAAATTAACGTATCTCCACTGACAACCAACGAAGAAAGTATAAAGGGAACCCAGGAGAAATGTTTCAGGTTTTAATGATACATTAACATTGTTCATTATAATTTTTCAGATTTTGTCTTCAGACATCACAGAATATTTCTACAATCAGTTCAAGTGATAACAATGATAGCTGTTCTGTTGACATAACCCCAAAGTAAGAGTCCTACCTCGCTGAAATTGGAGATGCAGTAGTACATCCATCCACTGTGTCTCGTTAAGCAGAGGTAGGGCACAGGGAAAAACCAGGTATGTTGTGGGAAGGAACTGAATGTTTGGGAACAGGGTGGATCTATTTTATTTCTAACTGCATGGAGTATAGGGTTGTTAGGAGTCATTCTACTCATCCTGGCCCCGAGTCCTTTATGAAGAAGGGATCAATATCACCAATGGTGTCTCCACCTGATGATATCTTTCCCACTCAAGGCCCCGGACCCTTGTGGGTGCCTGTCTGTGTGCCAGATGAGATGCTTTCTGAACAGTTACTCGGAAAATAACATTCTGCCCAACAATTACCCCAGTCCTTGAATATTTTATGAAAGAGCTTACTTACATTTAGCGTGAAAGACGGATATGTGAAAATCTTTTATTTGCACAATAAGGGGATGAACTACACATAAGAATATGAGGGATCAGGTAGGCAGGGTACTGTTCAAATGAGGATGTTGAACAAGGCATTGCATGGACTGGGTACTTGCCAGACACAAATGAGGAAGAGCAGTCCAGATAGGAAGAATGATAAAAGAAAACCCAGTGATATGGGAAAAAGGGTACATTTGACACAGCAGAAATGTCAGTTTTATTGAAATAGTAAGTGTATACCTATGTGTACAGGTTATGAGACAGGTAAGAAAGGTCCCCGTGTGCCACATTTTGGAATTTAATGATGTGGGATTTTCAGTAGGAAGACATAGTCAGTTCTGACATCCAAAGAGGTGGCAGTAGCAACAGCAGGGGATAAGGAGGGATAAGGCAGGACACCCAGGGGACAGTGTGGAGCAGTTGGCGTTGTTAGTTTCCCAAGATGGGCCATGGCTCAACTGTGATAGTGCATATGGTCATAAAGCCTTCAGTGGTAATTGTTCAATTGATTGACAGAGGATAAAACCTTGACTGTCTAGTGGGTATAGACAAGCTATCCGCAGGTGAGATTCAAGCAAGTGTGTGCTTAGAAATACCACTAACAAGTCTATAGTGGAGTCTCTTTCCCCTGGCTTCAAAGGGATGATATCATTAAAAAAGATGTGTTTGTTTAGCAAATGGAAGGGACCACACAAGCAGAGGGGAGACAGGACCTCCTTTGTTCATAATTTTTCTTCTGTCGAAAAAAGTTTCTCTGTTGCTTCTGTGCTTGATTTTTTTCCCTGCTATTAATCTGCCACCTCGTGGCCCAATGAGAAACTTCAGCTTTAAACCTGAGGGAGGACGAAGACATCAATATTCTGTCTGTGAAAACACTAACACTGCCACAGCAAAGCACTGGCTGTGAAACATAGCAGAGCAGGGCAGAGATACCCTCTCCCTGCTGATGCCTTCTTCCCTGCTGATGAGGATGCTGTGGGATAGGAACTCACAGAGCAAAGAAAGAACAGAGTCCCAGGCTCTTATAAATCTGCATGCTCTTCATCCCACAAAGCAGTAGCTTGGATAGTGTCTTCATATTTCAAAGGAACGTTTAATTGCCCTAAAACTTAATAATCAGGTAAGATTAACATCAGCATCCAAAACACTGTCTAGAATCACAAGACAACTTTGCCAACAGGTAACAACTAGGCACCGAGCACACACTCTGTAGAGTGAAATTATTGAATTCCACATACAGACCTCTTAGCATCCACCTGGCAGCTCACTCCATTTTATGGAGTCATCTCTAACTCTATTCCAGAAAGTCAACACCTTCTTCTGCTCTCCATGGAGACCAGGTACACACATTCTATACATACATATATTCAGGCAAAAGAATAAATAAACATACACATAAAATAAAAATAGACCATTTAAAAAGAAAAGGCCAATTAAATCATCTAGGGACAGTGCATTTCTTAAATTTCCACTTTGATGTCTTTATTTTAGTCTGACTCCACAAATGCCCATGAGTTCTTGATTTATAGACAATCTTCTTGTTTTCTCTGTCCAGGCCTACAATTCTTTTTAAATAAAGTGTAAGCTTCTTTCTGAGGGGGGCAGCAGCTATTTATTACAGGAGGACATACTTGGTTGAGGTTAGCAACAAACCCCAGTTGCTTTTTAACGTATAAAGGAAATGTAGGGCCTTTGAAACACTGCAGGATTCTTTCACTTTTCTTACTGATGTGGAGTTCTGGCTTCCTTCTCTTTTGGGTTTTACAATCATCTTTGTACTCCTTTTCATAGTGTCTGAAAGGATGGGAGAGCTGGGAGGAAATGCAAAGGCAATGGGGTCCACCTAGCTGCCTCTGGAGTTAGCAGCATGTCAGTTCTAAACACCGGGCTTGACTTTAACCTATTCTTTTACACAAAACAGCATCCAGATGATGTGTGCAAAATCAGGAGGAGAGTCACCTCAGCTGTCCTTTCATGCCTATAAGATCCACACTTGTGGACAAGACTCAAATCTGTTAAACATGGCATAGATTTTCTTGACATTATTCCCTTTTAAAAACCCATGAAACTATTCACATAGCATTTCCCTTGTATCAGGTATTATAAATAATCTAGAGGTGAATTAAAGTATTGGGCATATAGGTCTAGGTGATAGGAAAATATTACTAAAATATCATTATATATAAGGGGCTTGATACTTGAGGATTTGCACATCTCTGCATGTGATGGAGGGAATCTAATTCTCTGAGGCTACCAAAGGATGTCTGTATTATACAAATAATCTGGGAATTAAAGTGAGTATAATTGAGACCAGGGCACCAATGTGGCTTCTGGGCTAACAGGGAAAGCAGATACTGGAGTTGAGTCTTTTCATTAGTTACTTTTCTGTTGCTGGGCTAAAATACCCTGGAGAAAGCAAGTTGGAGAAAACGGGGCTTATTTTGGACTGTGGTTCCACAAGGTTAGAGCCTATAATGCCTATAACTATGTGGGGAAGGCATGGGAGCAGGGGCAAGAAGCAGATAGACCACATTTTATCCATACACAGAAAGAGAGATACGATAGGAAGTTGGTGAGGCTATAGAACCTCATTACTCAACCCGGTGATGTATTTCCTAGTGATGTCAGGAAGTGGTGAATCTCCTCCTCCTAACAGTTCCGTACCCCGAGAAAACCATGTCACCAGCTGAAGACCAGCTGTTCAAATGCATGAGCTTACTCATACTGCAAGAGTCCTGGGTCATGGCAGCAATATAAGTGACATGAATAATCAGAAATGAAAGTGGAAGACTAGGAGGGAGATCAGAGTTACACATTAAGCATAGGACAGGCATGACACTTACCATTTACCCTACAATGTCATCCACACTACCTAGAGCTAAGAATCATTTATGCAGGAAACACACTTCCTCTGTGTCTGCGGCTACATTGCCTCCTAAGGTAAGATGAGCTGCAGCGGTGGACTTGCCCTTTTAGCTCTGTGAAAGTTCTCTAACCCACTGGCCCAGTAGCATGTGATCTACTTCCTCCAGGCAAAGGCTGTGTTAGAGGCTCTGTTGTCCCCAGCAAGGGGAAGTGGAACTAATTCTGCCACCCCCAAGGAACAACTGAGCACGAACCTCTGTCTGTTCTCACCAGGTTACAACCTTTCTCTTTCCAGTAGGATTCTGACTTCCACTTCTGCATTTTGTTTCTCTTTCTCTGGAAATGGAACCAAGCTAAGGACACCTAACACAATTTCATGGTGTCTTCCTTTAAGAGCAGGACCTGGCTCCTCATTAAGCTGCCGAGGGCCTGCTTGGTGCATCTCACCACACTGGACTTGTCCAGTATCAATGTCATCATAGAGGGAGCTGAGGTCACAGAACCTAAGAGAACATTGGATATTCTGGATCTTCCTTTTGGGACATTCTGGAACATTTTCCTGCAGCCTAAACATTTTGTTTGTTCATTTGCCTCTCCCTTTTCAGAAGCCTAGTGTACCTCAACTCTGACCCCCAACTCTGAGATCCACCTGGCTCTGAGACCCAATCAGAATCATATCACCCATCTGGAGAAGGGGAAAGCATCACCATTCCACAGGGAGTTCAGATGTTCATGATTGAAGAAGTAAAGTTTATTATGGAATATACACAATTGCTTAATGAATTAATCATCTAAGACTACAAGTTTTTGGGTTTGGGGTTTAAGGGCAACACTAAGGTCAGTTATCTTTTGGGGGTTAGCATTTTATTGGAGTGAGAGCAATGCCCACATGGCTGATAGAGGGTCACTCCTTATATATTTTAGGGGAACTGTCTGATTCCTGGGCAGTGGGAAGAGAAAGGTCTGTTTGCCTAGGGCCTGTAGGAAAAGTCAGCTACAAGGATTGGGGAGAGCAAGAATCTAGGAAAACAAACCAATAGTGGGGCTTTATAAAATGTCATGGCCCTGGCTAACAGAGTCCCTCCCCAAAATCTTCCAAAACAGAGTTACATTATGAAGGTGGTTAGGAAGAACTGGAAGCAAGAGGGCGCCATCTGTGACCCATCAGATGCAACAAAAATGTGGGTGCAGTCAAGGCAAGGTGAGATCACCTAATACCACAGCCAACTTCACTCTGCTTTCTACAGTTTTGCCTGCTGCACCCAAACTGGGCCTTAAAGGATCTCTGCATGGTTTTCCATGCCACACACACAACCTGCCCGTCAGAACTGTCATGTGGGTTGAAAGCCAACGTGAACCTAAATAAAAAGTACCTGTTTTTCTTGGGCCACCAAGACAGCACAAAATTCAAGTCAGAGCAGGGAGCAGAGAAGCCTGGTCTCTGAAGAAGCAAGAGACCGGTTAAGGCCGTGTGGTGTTTATTGGATTTCCGTGCTTTTTGTATTTGATCGTGCCAATTGACATCCTTTTTTTCTCTTGTCCCTATAAATTCTATTGCCATTTCTTCTCAGTGCTGTCTCCCCATAACCTTTTGGATCGTTTTCTTTCTTTTTTCAAAACTAGCTTGTGTGCTGTTGAACTGAAAACAAAAATGAATGGAGCTTTCTGAAATTCCTCTTGACCCCCAGGCGTCCTGCCAAGCTGAAACCACAGACAAAAAGGCAACCAGGGAGCCACAGGCTTCAAGAGTGCCTCTTTCCATGCTGAGTGGGCATTTGTCCTTATTTGAAGCTAATTTGTGATCCTTTCCCAGCTTTTGCAAGTGCTTTAGGTTCTGCAGGCACCAAATGTTCCCTGAGTATGTTATACAAAAGCACAAGGAAAGAACAGAAGTTTGACTTTTTACCCAACCCCATGAGCAGAAAGGAAAACACTTGAAGCCTGAGAAGGGTAGATTAAGTTAAATGGCCTTACCAGCCCTTTAAAATCTAACAAGTACAGCCTCGCTTCCATCTTCGATTAGAGCTGGCCCACATCACCAACTGTTGGCAAATCATACCCACTTGGAGGTCCTATTGCAATGCATCTGAGTCAGATGGTTCTTGGCATCTAACATGGTGGCAAATGCTCTTCTTAAACCATTTCCATACCTACTCTCTCTGTCTACTCCTCATTCAAGCCTCTTGCCCCCATCTCTTTATCCCTAGATGGTTGCAGCCCCTTTGACTCATCCTGCAACTTCAACTCTCTCCAGGGACTGACCAATACTTCTCAAACTCAAATTTCATGTTTTTCAATACACTCAGTAAACCTCCAGTGGATCTTTGTGTGAGGACACAAAGCCTAAAATTCCAGGCCTCTATGAATGTTCTAAATAACTGGCTATTATGTTTATTATATTATTATATATATATTATTATATTATATACTTACACTGTTTTTCCACTTCCTAGCAGTGTGATGATAAAGATCTGTGTCTGTAGAGAGACTGTCTTGAGTCTGGAACTCTGTGCTGACCTATGAATTTATATGAGAAGACTGGCCAAAGTTTGTGGGAAAGCCACAAGAGGAGAAAGAACTGTCTTGATATCTTAGAGTTGAGAAAAATCTGTTCCTGCCATATTAGGAAGAACTCACAATGTACAGAGTTTCTAGTTGTGTATACTGAATTAGTCCAGACTTAAGCCTAGAAAGGCTCCAACTGATTCTAAGCATCTCAACATGTCCCAAAGATACTAGATATAGATTAAATCTGACAACCAATAAAATAAAATCCATGATTTGACATTCAATTTAAAAACAAATTAGTAATACAAAGAAGCTATAAACATGACCAATGATCCTATCAATAAAATGAGCCCACCATGAATGCAAAGCCATCATGACACTTTGTATTCTCAGGAACAAAAGGCAGCTATAGATATTGGGAGGGACCAAAGGAAAGATATGAAGGCAGAGGTTGTGTCTTACTTTGCTTTCTGTTGCTTTGATAAACATCATGACCAAAAGCAACTTGGGGAGGAAAGGGTTTATTTGGCAGACACATCCCAATCACAGTCTGCTACTGAGGGGAAACAGAAGCAGGAACTTAGGGCAGAACCTGAAGGCTGGGACTACAGCAGAGACAGACCATGGAGGAATGCTGCTTTCTGGCTGGTTCTCCATGGTTCCCTTAGCTTGCTTTCTTATACAGATCGGGGCCTCTCACAGTGAGCTGGGCCCTTCCTCATCAATCACTAATCAAAAGAAAATCAAAACCAAAATTGAACAACAGCAACAAAACCCACAGATTGCATAGTGGCCAAGCTGGTTAATACACTTTTCTCAGCTGAAATTCTCTCTTCCCAGATGGCCCTAGCTTCTGTCAAGTTGACAAAAATCTAACCAGCACAGGGTGCATCCCTACTGTATTAGCTTAGCATGCCATCAAGCAGAGTTAATCATCTACCAGTGAACAGGAGATATTAAAAACAGCCATGCTGACTTTCTAGAAACGTCAGTGTTAGCCTGTCTGGGTGAAATATACTGACGAGCATTCATGGTGTATTGCACACTTCCAGAGAAAGAAGAGGCACCTATCACTGTAATTCCTACTTTGTGTAGTCGTGTACTGGTAAAAGAAGTCATGAGATTTTTCTGAGCTTTGCTTTCCTTTCTGAGGGACACCCTTGCTTGATACAGAAACCACTTTGTTAGCTACTTGTTAGGTTTGCTGTTGCTGTTGTGGTCTTGTACCTGTGACGAGGAACCACTACATAGCCTGGTTTACCCTGTACTGCTGCTGGAAGGGTTTTTATTTATGTCTTTGGCTGTAAAGGGTCCAACTTTGGCATGTGGGATTGGGGCCTCTGCATTTATTCTACTGGGGGATTGAGCTTCTTGGATGTCTTTCTTCCTCCCACTTTGGCCAAAGTGATAATTAAGTGGTTAAGAGCACTTGCTGTTTTTGCAGAGGATCCAGGTTTAGTTCACAGAATCCACATGGTGGTTTACAGCCGTAATTTCAATTCCAAGGGATCTGATACCTTTGTCTGACCTCTGAGGGTACATTGCACACATACAAAAAACCCAATAATAATAATAATAATAATAATAATAATAATAATAATAATAATAATAATAATAATATCTTATCAATAGTGGCAAGTTATTATTCAAGGTATTGATTTAGTTCGTCCTCACTATCCTTATTCCTATAGATTCATTTCACAGATGAGGAAAGTAGGCTGTGAAAATTGTCATTTATATAAAAAAACTAACAACATTAGAATTTAAAGGCTTTGTCAGTTTGGCTCTAAATTTTATCCACTTGCTTTAAAAAATTAAACTAAATTTATTCTTTAATAATTTAATATGTGTATATAACATATTTTGGTGATTATCCCCCCCACCCCATTCTCCATCCACTTTTTCTGGAATCCTCTTTTTTTCTTTTTAGGTTTCTCTCTGACTCTTATACCTCTCTCCCTTACCTTCCTTTCTTTCTTAACTCAGTGAGTTTAATTAGGGTTGATTTTATGTCTGTGAGTGTTTGGTTGTTTACTATCCTGGGCAATTTGCCAGCAGCCACACCCTAAAACAAAGGGACTATCCCTCAGCAGCCATTAATTGCCAATGGCTGAGCTGGTTCCTTGGCTCCAAAGTCATCAGCTGCTGGTTGCAACCTACAGTTATACATCCAGTCCTTGGTGGTCCATCTTACTGTTCCTGAAGTGCCAGTGTGTGCCACAGGCAGTGATTCTCAGCAGTTTCTACTGAGATCAGGGGCTGTGGGTGGCTGGGCACTGTTTCCCAGAGAGGTCTTGCCAGGCTCAGGAAGTTCATTTATAGTTATTGTCTCTTGTAGGAGTAGACATAAGTTTGAACACACAGAGGCATACAGATTTGAACACACACATGCACACATACATACACACATGTATACATACACACACATATGCATACCTGCACACATATACACATGCTCACACATGTCTGTTTTCTTTTACTGAGTCTCATGGAAGAGGTTCTTAATCTACCATCTTATCTGAAAATCCCCTTCAGTATGAGTTTTCTTCTGATTGGACAATTTCTATTAATCTGTCCTCAAGTTTGTAATTTATTCCTTCCTATTGGTGCAGGTACCACCTCGAAAGCCCTGCTTTCCCGGCATGGTGGGAAGGGCAGCTCTCACACCATTCACTGGTTCCAGAGATGCCTGGAGCTAAATGTAAGAACCACTATTATCTTAGAGTATATCTTAGGGGTTTTGGATCAAGAAAGGGGTGGAGAGACAGGAAAGACATCCAGAAGGCCAGGAAAATGAATGGAAATACGCTGCAGCAGTGGGTGTGGGACAGCAGGAACATCTAGAAAGTCTCAGAGACCTGGGATGTAAGAGGCTCTCAGGACTCAGTGGGGATGGGATAACCTTAGCAGAAATGCCCAACAGTGGGGAGAAAGAACCCGAAGAAACCTAGTCCGTCCGGTAGATAGACAGGGCCCCTAGTGGAGGGATGGGACTCTACCAGTGGTTGACTGAGACAGACGCAGATACTTACAGCCAACCATTAGACTGAGGTCAGGGACCCCTATGGAAGGGTAACAGGAAGGATTGAAGGAGTTCAAGGGGTAGCAACCCCATAGGAAGATCAACAGTATCAACTAACCTGGAGTCATGGGGGAATCCCAGAGACTAAGCCACAATCAAAGAGCACACAGAGCTGGACCATGGCCCATGGCACAAATGTAGCAAACGACTGCCTTGTCTGGCCTCAGTGGGAGAGATTGTACATAATCTTGTAGAGACTTGATGCCCCAGGAAAAGGAGATACTGGGGTTGGGGATAAGGTGGGGTGGGTGGGGAGGGAAGCACTGTCTCAGAGGCAAAGGGGAGAAGGAATGGGATAAGAAACTCTGGGAGGAGGGATGGGGAAGGAGCAACATTTGGAATGTAATAAGTAAAATAATTTAATAATAACAATAACAGATTATATCTTAGATGTATTAGAATGTATTTGCTGCAATTCTGGAATCTTTTGGGACATGCTTAGGAGTCTTCCAAATGTTTCAAATGCCATGTTTTACACCTCTTGGTGTCACTGTTGTGAAGGTGATAGTTTTCCTTTTGCGTTATTAAAAAAAGAGAACATAAACAAACACAATTCTTTGGAACTTTCATAATCTCCTGTTCTTGATGCTTGGGATTTCCTCAAGGAGGCAGATTGACAACATCTGGGAATTTTTTGATGCTACCTATTTTTTTTTTCAGATTAGAGCTTTACCTGTACCATTTTATTTAATTTTTACTACATCTTGGAGGCGAAGAGACAGCTTAGCAGGTGAGAGCACACATAGTTCTCAACTCTCAGAGGGCCAGGGTTTGGTTCCCAGCACCCAATGGCAGCTCACAACTGTAAGCCCCTCAAGGTGTGAGCATCCAGGCACCATGCACTGGAGTACTTACTCTAAGGGCAGTAAAGGCCGTTTCCAACCGCTTGAAATATAAGCAGCCAAGCTCTACCCTACATAAATAAATAAATTAAAAAATAAAAATAAAAAGACTATCCCACCAATCTCAGGCCACTGTGGAAGGATCCCCCGTTTCCCACAAGGAACCCCATATAAAGCCTACTTCCTGCTCAGTTCTCTGCTGCTTCTCACCCTGAGCGAGACAGCTACCTTCTGTGTCTTTCCAATAAGTCTCCTGTGTGAGGTTTGTTGCCATGTGACTTTGTGGTATTCCTTGGATCCTGACTACCAAGGATACCTTTCCCTTCAGAGCTGCAACACAACAGCCACATGTAAGTGAAGCCCTAAGGGGTTGAGCACCTCTTCTGACCTCTAGGGGCACTGTACAAATATGGTGCATTCACATTATGAAAGCAACCACTCATATGCATGCAATTATTTTTATTTTTAGGAATTTAAAATTTTTATTTATAGATCTTATGTTCTTTACTACATCCTTTGGACCCCATATTTAAGAAAGATGAAGGGGTGCGCCTCTCCCTAAGAACTTATAAAGCACCATTGTAGCACTGTGGAAATCTGCCAGAGTTGATGCTAGTGTTAACGATAAGCATTTTAGGTTTATATTGTAAAGACTCCTGATGTTCATTTCTGTTAGTGAGCAAAGGCATCAGGATAGGGTGATTTGACTTCCTAATCAGGAGCTACCAGACTCTCTGGTCACCCAAGAGGAAGTGTGGTCTGTTGTTAGTATTTGTTCTCCAGGGATCCTGTCAGCATCTGGGATTCTACCCATTGGCTGCCTTGTCCCCTCAGTGAATGAAGGTGTGACCCAGTGGTTCTGGGCTACTTGGTGCCAAGTTCTTGAAAGCCAACAGGTTTCTCTTGCTCCCACGTGGTAGCAGCTTCCTCCAGAGAGGGAGGAGAAGCTATAGGTCCTCAGTGACAGAGTTCCAGAGAGCTGTTGAATCTTCGGAGCCAAGGTTCTCAGGCTGCAGGCTGAGAGCTACCTCTCCAGCCTCCGTCAAGGGCAAAGGCCTGCACAGGATGTTGATCACTGAGGGAGCTCTAGTTGCTTCTACAGTTTTACTGCAGATGCTCATGGCTGACAATAGGAAGGGGGCAGGGAAGGACACTGCTGAACACCATTGACAGGTGATGCCCTGGGTTCCTCATGGTTTCTCTCCTCAGCCCTCAGTGTACATACTGTCATCTGGGAGGTTAGAATTCTTTTAACATTTGGATGTGGGGACACAATTCAACCCACAGCAATCTTTTCACACCCACACTTTCTGCCCACTTTTATTGCCATTCTTTTAAAATTCACTATTCCAATGAGTTCTCTCTTAAAACTTTTATTGGATTAGTTTGAAATTTTGGTCATTACATGCTTTCACTTTTAAAAGGACTTTCATGTTTTCTGATTTTTCCTCAGATACCTTGACTATTGTAATATTTCTATTCATTCTGTAGGTGTGATAGAATTCTTTTGTCTGCTTCATGAATTATCATATTTTCCTTGAGCTCGCTTGCCCTTATTTTGTATTTGAACTCTTAGAATGGAAGATGTTTCAAATATGCAAATAACCTTTGAGTATCTCTTGTGATATAAGAATGAATCATAAAATAAGCCTAGAGAGTACAGAAATTTTCAACTGAATTGAAAAGAACTTTTTCATTATATGCCCCTCTGTGTTAATATATATCACTTTGCTAGGGCCTGTTTGTATTATTATAATAATTAGCTAGAGTAGTTAGGTTAGCTGCAATGGGGAAGAGAAGCAGGAGTCCTTAGTGGCTCAACCAGATAAATATTTAGCCAGTCCCAACACATGTTAAATGATTATTGGTAGCGGGCTCCATTCTGGGCACAGTTACTGAGAACGGAGTTACAGTTTGTAATGGTAAGAAAAAGAAATACATATGTGCTTTTACCCACAAGTAACACACATGAACTTTAGTTATATTTCATGGCCCAAAGCAAATCATGTCTACCTATACCTTCAGAGGGAGAAGATGCTATGTTCCTCAGTGTTCACAAAGGGAGATCCAGAAACACTCCTTGACAAGTCTCATTCTGGGTTCTCCTTTCTTTCTCATTCTGAAACTCTGGCCCATTTGTTTAAGGAAGGGAAGTCTTTACCTCCCCTCCCCTCCCCTCCTTCTTCTCTTCCTCTATGAACAAACACATTGACAAAATCAAGTAAACCTTAGGAAGGGCAGAATGAAAATGAGGGGGTTCTTCCAAAACCATTAAAAAGTCACAAAAGGCCCAGTGTGACACTGTCCACCCTTTTATCTTCCCTCAGTGCTTAAGGTCATCAGTGCAAACCTAAGAGAGGAAGCTATGTGGCACTGAACTGTTCAGGCTTCCTGGGTAGATGACAGGTTAGACATATCCTTTATAACAAGAAGAGCGAAGAGTTGGGGTAATGGAGAAGAGACTGCATTCCCAGGAAGGAAAGAAGAAAGCCACTGAGATTGAGAAACAGAGAGGAGATAGATAACCTGAAACCCCAGCCAGCAGTTTCCACTGCGTGCTAAGGCAGGCAGTGCTGGTGACAATGGACTGGTGGTCTTAGCTTCAGGAGAAACCCACAGTTCTTGCCAGAGTTTCATCTTTCATTGCCCTGCTGCTTGTCCACACTAGGAAGGAAACCCTCTAGATTACTCATTCTTCCGCCCCTTGTATCTTAGGGTGCTATGACCAAGCACCATCTCCTGCAAGGAGCCTTTGGGAACCCGAATCACACATTATGGAACCTGGGGACAGTTTACCACAGAGACAATATAAGAGGCAGTTGAGAGACAGACTCAATGAAACTTCAAGGCAAAAGGCACTTTGGCAGTGGAGGATCAATGGTTGGTGTCCCCATCAGTGGATTACAGCTGACATCTCTGGTCCATGGTCAGAGTGATCTATTCATGGCCTTGATCTAAAACTGCTGAGACTATTATTTCCCCAGGGTTACTCCCTCTAGTGATGAACTCAGTGTTCTATTTCCCTTACTTTCCCACAATATTGAGGGACACTTCTCAGCTTGGCCTTTTGCCACTTTTTGAGGCACAAACTGGAGAGCTGCTAGACTGAGGAGAAACTCTTTCAACCAACAAGCTACAAAGTTCATTGCCACTAAAACCCAGTTCTTGGTGTGCAGAGAGAGCTAATGCAGCTGTGACCTCTTTCCACCTCCCAGACTCTGCTTGCATATCACAGAGACACAGCGACCACAAAGATGAACTATAATAGATCTGTCTATGACTCATTGTGACCTGTCATATCATGGATTCCAGGATCAGAGAACCTGGAAAGTATTGTCCTCAACCTTGTGGGGTTTGTTTGTTAGCTCTTTTGTTTGTTCATGTCCAGAGTATGTATAAAAGAATCCAGAGTACAAATGTATGTGTTGGGGAAGGGGGCCACAGGAAGACCAGAAGAGGGCATCAGATGCCCTGCAGCTTCATTCTGAAATGTGCTGGGATCTGGTTTTAGATCCTGCTGGGATCTGAACATGGGTCCTATACAAAATCACCTAATGTATTTAACCACTGAGCTATCTTCCAGCCCCCGGATTCTATATTTCAAAACAAAACAAAGCAAAACACACACACACACACACACACACACACACACACACACACACACACACACACCAAAACTAACACCTGAAACAAACAAACAAACCAATAAGGAGAAGGATTAGGAGTGTAGAGAATTTGTCTGTAACACACAAAGCCCTGGCTTCAATTCATCGCATCCTAAGTAAACAGATTTTTATATGAAAAATAAATGTGAAGAATGGAAAGAAAATATTTAGAGACAAGAAAGAGGACCATCAGAAAATAAGAGGACATGAGAGAGGAGCATGTATGATGGCATCGATGTGAACTATAAATATATGAAAATGCTATGACAAACCCCATTGTTTTACATAATTAACATATGGTATTGTTGATGATGGTGGTGGTGATGATATTGGGGCTAACAAAAAAAGTACAAACAGAAATAAATGAAAATGACAGCAGGCTAGCTATAGCTTGGGGTCAGTTATTGCCCAGTTTTATAATTTGTTATTAACTTTGTACAACACAAAGGAACACTGCCAGAAGATGATCTTGTACACTCGATCTTGGCCAGAAAGGTAGGAATCGATAGATGATAATCTTCTAATAAACAAGTATTTTAGGACCCAGAGCCTTGGGTGGAAGGAAGCAGAAGACAGATTCCTTAATAGTAGAGAAGGGTTAAAGATGATAGCATACTCTCTCAAAGCTGACAACACATGGAAAGAGAGCTGTTTAAGAACACGGTGCCCACTGTGGCTGCAAGCTGCAAGGTGTGTCTGTAAGTCAATAGGCAGAGGTCCCGGCCACCCTGCTCCTTGACCTTTGGGTTCAGAGAAAGTACTTGCACAGTATGCACATGGCTGGCATGATTTATTGTCCCTTTCTTCAAGTCTGTGTGATGTTAAATTAAAATTATAATAAATGACCACATCTCACTGCTGAGATATAATAATCAATTAAACTTATAAATAAACCAATTAAACTTAAAGGTTGACTGGGTGGAAAAGAGTCCCTTAGCCTTGTCATTCTAGGTCCCCTGTTGAGCAATCATGTACTCATTTCCTGTTACAAATTCAAAGTGGGCACGCTCTTAGCTTATTTTGTAGCCTGACCACACTCTCTTCCATAGCTCTGAACAGCTCAGAATCACTATGTACTGAACAAGTCCTCAGACACCTCTGGATGTAGGGCAAAGGGGCTTTTAATAATTTCAATACCCTATGTCATATGGCGACTCATTTGGTAACTTAGGTACTCATTAGTAAGTCACTGGATGTGGTCTCCAAGGACAGGTACTGCTCGGCAGCTGAGGTTCTCTCTTTATTAAAGAGCAATCTGTGTTTACCACTCAAGCCTTTGTTTTTTTGTTTGGTGATTTTCTTTTTGTTTCTATGTCTTTCTTTCTTTCTTTCTTTCTTTCTTTCTTTCTTTCTTTCTTTCTTTCTTTCTTTCTTTCTTTCTTTCCTTCCTTCCTTCCTTCCTTCCTTCCTTCCTTCCTTCTTTCTTCCTTCCTTCCTTCCTTCCTTCCTTCCTTTCTTCCATCCAGTCTTTTTTCTTATTTTTTTGTTTTTTGAGACAGTGCTCCTGTGTGTAACCCTGACTGTCCAGGAACTCACTATGTAGACCAGTCTGGCCTGGAACACTCAGGGAACCACCTGTTTCTGCCTTCAGCGTTCTGGGATTAAAGCTGTGTGGCCAGCCCATATCACACTATTCTTTAAGGACATTTCTTCCGGCAGTCTGTACAATCTCAAATTTATTCCATTCTTTGCCCAAGATAATCTTATTCACTATGTACATCCTACTACCACTTGTTCCCAAACTTTCCACCCCTTCTAGTGACCTTCTTAATTTTCTTCCCAACTTATCTCTAACTTGACTCTGACTTGTGTGTGTCCCTTACCGGGTAAACTTAGTTACTTAGGTTTATCTGTTTAGCAATTACCCACCGTTTATTACAAGCAGTTCTTCCTCCACATAAAGACTTAAGCTCCAAATCATTTCTACACATTTCTATTGGAAAAGTGGGAGAGTTAGAGCAAAATTCAACCACAGCCTTTCACACCCCAGATTCCAAGCTGGGCTTGGCTTTGTGCCCACAGAACTGTTACTTCTGTTTCTCACAAATAAAACTCAATCTAAGTTACTGGACAGAGTGTGCTCCAGTTTGCTCACTCAGTCTCTTGAGAAATCTACTGGCCTTCTTCCAGAAAAGCAGAAGCCATTTGCCCAAAAGGACAAGGAGACAACACTAGCCAGGACTAGAAGTCCTCATTTCAACCTTCACCTCCTGACTACCTGCTGAGAAAACAAATGGGAGAACACATTCACCACCACACAGAGCAGTGCTGGCACATTTATATCTCGAGACACAGCAACTTCTTAGTCCCCATTTCTCCCCATAGGCATTTAAACTCACGATTAAAGTTCAAAGTTAATCTTTTCAACACCTTTTTCCCTTAGCTACAGTTTTGGTATTTGGTGTTCAATGACACAGTCAGTTATTTTCTGGTATTGGTTGTATTGTATTGAGTACTTCCCCATAGCTAACCTGCCATTTCAGCCATATTGTCTAACACTGGTAGTCATTATGAGACTTGTGAGTTTTCCCCAGCATGGTTTCTTTGCCAGACACAATTATTTACCTGTACAAGCTCCATCTTCTCCTTTTCAGGGTGTGAGATAGGAAGTTGGCCCTGGTTTTCTCATTACTGGACACATTTTGTCAATTTCAATTCCTGTTTTTTAAAAAGATCTCTCTGTTAATAATAACTCTAAAGTACAATAATAAGAAAATGCTGAAAAACCATCCAAAGTAGCATGCGAAGGATTTCTCAAGTGATGCTCTGGGAAGAGATGGGTTCAGATAAAAAGTCACATGGGATGGGATATGTGTATGTTATCCAAAGTGTCTATGTTCATTGCTCTGTAAGGAGGGAACACAGTACATGCTTGAGCCTTCCAGCCCTGAGAAGGTGATGCCAGCTACCATCAAAGAACATCCATTTGGAATTCTATTCTTGCTGGAGAGTCTGATTAACATGATAACAATATGTACTTTGCTGTTAGTCTCTTGCGATCAGAGGCATTAGGAAGGCTTTGTTAGGAAGGCTAGCAAAGAAAAGCCCTTGTTGTGAGTTATTATTAAATCCAAATATATTAATACAGCACCCTAAGCAAGGTCTTAAAATTTACTGAGACTTAAAATTTCTTTGGACAATGCAAAGGCCATTGAAAATATAAGTCAGTTAAGCATGTGCTCCTGTCCTTGAGGAATACAGAGTGCATTTGGAAAGACTTGGTTTTGGAATAAAATGGCAGTGATTTCAGAGGAGGAGAATGCAACATTGAGAGCTAATGTGATTTATGATTTATGAGCTATTTAGAGCTGGAACTAGACCTTGGCTCTTTTATTCTGACTTCAATTTGCTTTTTATTGTCCAAATTGTTTTCCTGGTATGCAAAGACTTAATTCATCCTAAGACAAGTGTTTTATCAATTTATACCTTGTTAAAATATAATTAAGACATACAAAAGTACCAAGAATAAAATATTGGTACTCTAGTACCCACCACCTAGTTAAAAAAATAAACTACTATACTACTTATAACCTAGCTTAAGATATAAGATATATCAGGCTGGAGAGGTGGCTCTGTGGTAGGTTAAAAGTGCCTATGCTCTGGCATTGAAACCAAGTTTGGGTCCCATATCAGGCAGCTCACAACTGCTTGTAACTGTAGGTCAAGTATCAGATCCCTGTGACCTCTGTGGGTATCTGTACTGGCTGGTTTGGTGTCAACTTGACACAAGCTGGAGTTATCATAGAGAAAGGAACCTCAGTTGAGGAGATGCCTCCATGAGATCCAGCTGTAAGGCATTTTCTCAACTAGTGATCAAGGGGGGAGGGCCCAGCCCATTGTAGGTAGTGCCATCTCTGGACTGGTAGACCTTATAAGATAGCAAGCTGAGCAAACCAGGGGAAGCAAGCCAGTAAGTAACATCCCTCCATGGCCTCTGTATCGGCTCCTGCTTCCTGACCTGCTTGGGTTCCAGTCCTGACTTCCTTTGGTGATGAACAGTGATATGAAAGTGTAAGCTGAATAAACCCTTTCCTCCCCAACTTCTTCTTGGTCATGATGTTTGTGCAGGAATAGAAACCCTGAATAAGACATTATCTATACTTACAGACACACAAGCATATAATTTAAAATAATGAAAATAAATCATTTTTTTTAATTGAAGAAATAGGCACTTTTAAAACCTTCTCTATATGCCTTTTAAGACCCCTCCTGAGAGAACCAGTATCTTGATTTTATTATTAATTTGATGAATATCTTAAAATTTTCTATACATATATATGTATATAAGTAACATATGGTATCTTTTTGCATTTTAAAGCTTTATAAATGGTGTTATATGATATGTTATACCATACTCTTTCTCACTTTTTACTTTTTTGAGATTAGTGGATATTAATACATATATTCTAGTCTGATTTGTTACCATATAAGAATACACAACTATATTTTTCTCTACTCTTGTATTTCTTCTTCATAGATACGAGGATTTGGTCCAAGCTTTGGTCACTTCCTCAATATTTGTGTTCTATCACTTCCAGCACATTCAGAATGCATGCTGGTCAAATCAACATGTTGGATAGTCACGCATGCTCTAAGGTGTGCTGGGTGCCAGTGTTAGCTTTACAACCCCTAACTTCCCTCGGCTTAGCTTTGTAAACCTATTTTCTTTATGAACAATTTTTCTGGCTTTTCATCTGAGTACAAGCTTGATATTTCAACGATAAAAGAACTTTTCATATGTACCTGCCTCCCGAAGGCAGAAAATGTGGGCTTAGTTTGTTTACAGCTGGCTCATTTGGCATTACAAGGATATAAAAATATTTATATTGAGCTGATTAATTTCTTTTACATGTGGGGGATTTTTGACAACATCACCCACCTCTATACTGAGCTGATTAATTTTTAAGCGCATATCATAAAGTCCAAAGGGAGAATCAACAGGTATATTTTCCTATGAATATAGTAGGGAAAAGCTCTCTTACCAGTGTAGGTGGATCTATTCTCCCTGTGGGTACAGTAAAGGAATGAATGTAATTGAGATGAGCCCTGGTCCTCCCCAATCACTTTCTCTGTGTTTGTATATTCATTTAATGCCTCCCACTAGGCCAATGGCAATGTTATTTCTTTGTGCTTATAGGATTAAGATTTCTGTGTTCAAGGGTTTCTCTGGATTTTTACAGAATGCCAGACTATATGACCTCATCTATTTTCAAAGACAGCTATGAAGAATCCAATGTACCAAATTACTTTTTACTTCAAATATAATTTCTGTCTATAATTACTAGAATCATATTTTAAAGCTTTGTGTAATCAAGCAAATCTTGTCCAGATAAGCATTCTAAGTCTGGCTGTATTACATGAATCCACCATATTCATAGTCCTAGAAATGATGCAGAGAAAGATACAATGTGGAAAATATGTAGGTCTTGGATGGCTCCTTAGAGTCTGTCTAAAATATCAATATATCCACTGGCAACTCTTGCATGTAGTTCTGATACCTCTAGGTGACATAAAACAGAACCAAAAAGAATCCCATCCTCTTGGATTTTAACCCAATTCCTAGCTTGGGACATTTTCCCCAACTGTATAACTTGATGCTTCTTCACCAGAAAAGATAAAGGTTCATCAAGTGTTCATAGTGGAAGTGGCACAGAACTCAACCAGGGGATTCGGAGGATATGTTCTTTTCATCTTTGGGCCTTTCTAAAACCACATCTCTGCTCCATAAAGATCCCCATGCTGTTGACAACCACACTACAATCCCAAGCTGATTGTTACAGTCTTTTTCGAAATTACTTGAAAGTCTATGCTAATAAGCCTTGAATTGTTCACTCTATCTACCAAGCTGAGAAAACACAATTTCAGAATAAAAACAAAATCCTAGAACTATAATACAAGAAGAACAGTTATAAGGTTATTTATAAGTAAATGGAACCAAGATTCTTATTTAACTTAATAGAACTAGATACATTAAAAGGTTTATGCATTTAAGTATATTGCATAGCTCTTAATAAATGTTTTTGAAAAATACTTAAACATATGATATTATGATCATTGACTATTGCAGGAGAGATTGCTCAGTGGTTAAGAGAACATACTGTTCTTTCTGAGGAGCTAAATTTGAGTTCCAGCACCCCTATCAGGTGGCTTACAACTGCCTATAAACCCAACTCTAGAGGAATCTGAACTTTGTGGGCATTTGCATTACTGTGCTTATATCTACACACACACACACACACACACACACACACACACACACACGAAAGCCCCTCAAGGAGACATAACTAAAACTTCAGTTATTTATTACAGGGTGATATAATTGGGTGATATTTTTATTCTTGATAAATTTATTATCTTCCAAGCAATGAAATTGCTTAGAAAACCAAAAAGCACACTGTGCTACTGTAAAGCTTAGAAGGAATTGCTGTCAGACACCTCTAGCACTTAAAATGCAGCCAGTCACGTCACTAATAATAGAGCAATCTGTCAAGGTGGTTATGGTTTGTAAGCATAGATGGTGGGTATCTGATAATGAGACACTGGGTTTTTAATTTTTATTTCTAACCAACATTCATAATAAGAAATTGTAAGATTAATTTGTCATTGAATATGAGCAAGTGCCTTACTGAGGCAAACTATAGGCCAAAGGCCCAGGACACTAGAGGCATAGAGGTGGGTCAGAGGTCAGCAGAACTATCCAGAACCCACAACCAGCCTCCATACTGCCAATTCCTTAAGTTTAAGGGTGATAGATTATTTCTCTGCTGATGAATTGAGCCATTTCAAGCCATATTAAATTATATTAAAGGCAGGTTTATTGGGAAGCTTCTCACTGGCCCCAAGGATTGAGGCCTGAGGAGTCATCATGGGTTGGGGGTAGAGAAAGGGTGTGTGCAGAGAAAAGAGGAGAGGAAGGAGAAAGGGCAGGGGAGGGGTGGGGTGGAAGAAGAGGAAGAAAAGGAGGAAGAGGAGAAGGAAGCAAAATGTCTGGATTACACAGAGATGAGCCTTTGGGGTGACCCTCTTGCAGCCAGGCTCCTATACCAGAGGCTGAAGGTTAGGGGCAGGGTATGCCAGGTAGGGACTGAGGGATGCTGGGAGAACATGGAAGCCAGATCTGCTTTGATATATAAAATATGTACCCCAGTCCCTTGTCCTGGTCCAAAACCAAACAGTTCACTTAAATTAATCATGGCTCTATTATTAGCAAGGAAAGAGAGGATGACTATTACAGAAGCCATCAACAATGTTGTCAAGCCATTACTAGCTACTAGCATGCCTTCTTGGTCAAGCATGCCCACTTTTCTCTTTGAGCTATCATTTTCAAACCTATAAAATTTAGAGTAACATTAGTGGCTCAGAAGGCTTCTACAGTCTACCACATATACAGTTAAACAACATCGTTTTTTTTTTTTTTTTTTTTTTTTTTTTAAAGTCAACTCTCTAGCACTCTAGTGTTCCAATGGTGTGAGTTGTGGTTTAAGTTCCTCCTTTGGACATGTTCCAGTGGCTATGCTCCCTTTAAGACTGACATGCCAACTCTAACATGTATGTTGGGTGCCTGCTGAACTGCACACACAATCTCAGCATTCATCTTGTTCAGGCTTTTCTGTATCACACTGTAGATTGATGGGTTTCTCAAGAAAAATGGTCCATCAAGGAATGACTTGAGTATCTAAGAGGAGATACATCCTTCTTGCAACCCACTTTCTCACACTAAAATTTTATTTTTTCACAAAAAATTTACTGCTTTTATGTATCTTGGATGCAAGATTCATAGAGGATCCAGTGATGACAGGAATTTACAGGATAAATCCAGCCCATGTTCCAAGAGTGCCTTAAAGATATAGAGTGGGTGGGGATGTAAAATTAAACATTTCACTAAGAGTCATTCTCTAATCAAATGTAAGGAAAGCAATTGAACACAATATTTTCTTTTAACCAGAACATAAACAGGATGTAAGAAAGAACACAGAATTCTCACGAATTTCATAAATTAAACACAAGCTTGATGAAGTTTCTTTTCAGGTGGCTGGTGAGACCTTTCCTCTAGGTTTCCTGCTGCAGGCAAGGCTCAGGATCAATGTTTAAGATTATCTCTTCCAGACTCTTTCCTAAAGATGTAAATACCAGGAATCCCTGCTGAGATTAGTGTAAAATTTTTCTCTCGAAGAAACCAGGAGTGATTGGGAAGGATGTGGTACCAACACCTAAGGGTCAGTAGTGATCCCTACAGAGCTGAATTAGTGTCTTGGGTTAGAAGAGTCGGCAACAATTTTGTCAAGGTTCGTTCTCTAGATTTGGTGAGATTCCATTGATAAGAAGCTCATCACCCAGGCTCTTTAAGAGCTTGGCCATGGGCGCCACAGCATGAAGAAATCAAGCCATGCCCATAAGCAGCTCCATCACATTATCTGGGACAGTGCTAACTTCCTACAATCACCTGAAATGACATCAGTATCAGATATTTCCTTTTGTTCTCAAGGGTTCTCTGCAAGGCTCCTTTCTAGGGCGATCCTGGGGGGGAGGGTACATCTCATGAACTTATGGGGGTAAACAACAGCTCTTGTGTCTGGGACAACTGAAGCCTGTGAGAGTCTTAAGGCCTCTCTCTAGCAGGATAAAACAGAGTACAGGCCTGAAGAGCGAGGAGACTGCCTAGCCCAACTGCATGGAGGATGGGATTCTCACACTGGAGGGCTGCCTGCAGATGCAGAGAGTGATTATCACCCCTGTTGGGGTATCAGTGGGTCTTCAGGTATGCAGCTGCTTTTGAGTCATCCCTGCTGTCTCTAAGTAATCTGTTATTCATAATCCTAACTGTGATCCCAATAAAAATTCAATATTTCACCAAGTTGGACATTATAGTAATTATTACTTTGGTGTGTTGTAATATGTTGGGTATGCTTTGGGGGCTGAAAAGGTGTGTGTGTGTGTGTGTGTGTGTGTGTGTGTGTATGTATGTCTGTGTGTATCTGTATCTGTTTGTGTTTTTGTGTATGTGTGTCTATCTGTGTATGTATGTCTGCGTGTGTATATCTGTGTGTGTGCACACATGCATGTGGGCTTAAGAGTATGCTCCTGTGCTCACAAACATGTCCATTGCATCCCTCTAGGAAAGGTCTGTCATCTGATTTACGTCTTAGTAAATATATGGTAAATCTTGGTTCTTTCTACTGTACAATGAACAGCACAGTTCCTCTTATATTTTTGGTGATGACTCAAGTAAGTAATAAAAAGTGGTGAAGTATTTAGCACAGTTTCAGACCCAATGCCACATGTTTGGTAAAGGTGATATCATATATAAAACCTACCTTGTCAGCTAGAGACCAGCCCCTCAAAGACTTTATTTGTAATCACTGAAATTAATGTCTATAAGCTGTGATTGAGTGATCAATAGACTGGTAATCACTTCTCCTCTGTCAGGTGTACACCCTACTATATATGGTTTATTCAAGGGATTATCCTGACAACTGGGTAGTTCAGTCTTATTTCTTGTCATCTCAATAGTCCACTAAGTTTGAAAGCCATCTAAATTCTCATGGAAGCAGCCATCACCCAAATAGGGTCCCATGTGGTTTATTCCATTTGTGAGTAGAGGATAAGGGGACCTGATAGTCCAGCTGTTGGTGAGCAGTCGTGAATCACACGATTTTATTATTCTGTTTCTGAAGCTTACCTTCTCATTCAATAATAACAAACTATTAAACTGAGTCAAATACATTAAATTTCAAACATGTTTCATTTCACAGATAAAAACCAAAAAGGTTGCCAGTACCCCACTTCAAAGGCAGAATATTATTTACAAATGAGGCAGATTAAGACTCAGTGGAGTCCTAAATCACAGAACTTATGAAGCTCAAAGAAAAGGAAGGCCAGAAGGTGGATGCCTCAGTCCTTTTTAGAAGGAAGAACAAAACACTCATGGGAGAAAATAAAGAAACAAATAAAGAAGCAGGGATTGAAGAAAAGGTCATTCAGAGGCTGCCTCATCTGGGGATACACCCCATATGCAGCCACTAAACCCAAGCACTATTGCTGATGCCAAGTAGTGCTTACTGGCAGGAATCTGATATAGATGCCTCCTCAGAGGCTCTGCCAGAGCCATACTGATACAGAGGAGGATGCCTGCAGCTAACCATCAGATTAAACATGAGGACCCCAATGAATGAACTAGAGAAAGCACTGAAGGAGCTGAAAGGGTCTGCAACCCCATTGGAAGAACAAAATTATCAACTAATCAAACCCATCTCAGATCCCAGGGACTAAAACACCAACCAATGAGTTCACATGAAAAGACCCATGTCCTGAGGTACATGTGCAGCAGAGGATAGCATTTTCTGGCATCAGTGGGAGGAGAGGCCTTTGGTTCAGCAAAGGTTCATTTTTCCTGTGTAGGGGAACACCAAGGTGCTGAGGTGGGAGAGGGATCACCTTCATGGAGGCAGTTGGAGGGGGGGATGAAATTGGGGGAAGGGGATAACATCTGAAATGTAAATACAGAGAATATCCAATTAAAAAGACTCAGTGGAGCACTGTTTTACACTAACCATTACAGCCGCTCAAGTCCATGGAGAACATACTTATCACATGGCTCCCTTCAAGTTAAGACTTTTTCTTTCTCAAAAGTTTAAGTTTGAGTAAGAAAACTTGCATTTTTATTTTTCACTAGACTTTCAAATTATGCAGTTGGTCCTCACAGGACACTAAGGGTCAAAAAAGTGGCTTCAGAAGACTAGGGGTCAGCAGGTACTTGACCCAGGTGATTTGTTCATGACCACTCACTGCTCTTGCCATTATCAACATCTTCCTCTTTAACTGCATAGATCTCCTGGGCTTTACTTAATTTTGGCTTATGTTTGCTACAAATTCTCAAGCACTTGTGACATGTTTTATAGTCTCTTTGCTGCCATATCTACCAGCCATGCAACAATTACCTTAGTACATATTAATATTGTCCAACAGAGAATGTGATTGGTACAAAAAGTACCAGATACTTATCAGGCAATGTGTCAGAAATTTAACTTCTTTGGGAGCTCCTTCACCTTCTTTGTCTTAATCAAGTTACCATTGCTATGATAAAATACCAGGACCAAAAGCAACTTGGGGAAGAAAGCATTTATTTCACTCATACTTCCAGGTAACGAGCCATCACTGAGTGAAGTCAGGGCAGGAAAACAAACAAGAAAGAAACCTGGAGGTAGAACTAATGCAGAGAACATGGAGGAATGTTGCCACTGGCTTCTCTCCATGGCTTGCTCAGCCTGCTTTCTTATAGCACCCAAGACCACCAGCCCATGGATGGCACTACTCACAGTGGGCTGGGCCCTCTCTGATCAATAAGTAATTAGGAAGATGCTCTACAGACCTATCTACAGCTGGATCTTATGAAGGCATTTTCTCAATTGAGGATCCATCTCAAATGACTCTAGCTTATGTGCAATTGACAAAACCTAGACAGCATAGTGTGCAAACCAGTAAGTAGCACTCCTCCATGGTCTCTGCATCAGCTCCTACATCCATGTTCATGTCCCAACTTTCTTCAGTGATGGATGCTTACATTGAGGCATAACAAAAATAAGCCCTTATACCCCAAACTTGGTTTTGGACATGAAATTTCATCACAGTAGTAAAAATCCTAAGACAGAACTTCGTACTATGATCATTAGTTATTGTTGGGATAGACTTGACTCTGTGTTTTGGAAGAACCTGTGGTTGCATTTGAACTTTGGGCTGGAAAGAAACTCGGGGATCTGTTCTGTAGGACCTTGGAAAATAAGAGTGTTGAGAGCAGTTCAGAAGATGGAAGCCTGGCTTGTAAAGTTTCAGAAAAAAGCAAAGATTCTACCAGGTCATTTGTGTGAAGAATCTGTGCTGTTTGGTCAGCTAAAGATGAAGAGTCAACTGTTGTTAACAAGACACTAGAAAAGTAAAACTTTTTCTGGAACATTGGATGCTGGTCAGCTAACCAGCTGTGATTAAGAAGAGACCAGCACCATTGAGATGAACCCTTCTGGGAAAGGTTTCTTCAGGGTCAGCCTACAGGAGCTATGTTCTAGATGGGCAACGTTTGGTGTAGCTCAATTTGGTAGTATAAGGTGGGACTGATTATAATGGCATGAAGGGAACTTAGAGAGCAACTGAGGCTTGGCACCTTGTGGCAGGGCTGAACTTCTCAAAGAAAGACCAAGAGAGGCTACTGGTGAATGTTCTGTTCAGCTGTAATAAAAGACCCTGGCATTCTTAAGTAGCAATTGATGGAAGGCCCAGCCTATTGTGGGTGAGGCCAGCCTAGTGGCCTAGGTTCTATAACAATTCCAGCCCCCAGGTTTCTGACCTGTGTGGGTTCCTGGCCTGGCTTCTCTTAGTGATGAACTGTTATTTGAACTATAAGTAAAATAAACCCTTTTATCTCTAACTTTCTTTTAACCATGATGTTTCATCACAGCAGAAACAAAGAGAAATAAGGTAATAGTTGGGTGTTACCCATATTTAATATATAATCATAAGATGCATGAGAGATATTATATAGGTAAATAGTAGAGCTGGGATCAGAAGCCAAGCTTATCCAAGATTCTCCACTCAACTTTGTAAAGTTTTTAGAGAAAATAAAATAATTATCAGAGCAGTATCTTCTAGGACAGTAAAATCCAAAGTGGAATTAAAAAATAAAGAAAAGGAGTAGGAAACAGAAGAGGAGGAGGAGGGGGAGGGGGAGAAGGAAGAAAAGGAGGAGGAAAGGGGGGAGAAGAAGAAGAAGAAGAAGAAGAAGAAGAAGAAGAAGAAGAAGAAGAAGAAGAAGAAGAAGAAGAAGAAGAAGAAGAAGAAGAAGAAGAAGAAGAGTAAAAGGAAGAAAAGCTATGGACCTGTGCATTTCTTTTCTGTGGTATGCACTTTAGTTATTCCTTCAGCAGCTGGGATTGACCATATTCATGAATAAACTCAAGCAAGAATGCTGTTGCTCCTGTAACATTTAGTTTGGAGGATCCTGGAGTTCTTGGGCTATGGCTAAGGCCCTTACACATGTCTTCCCTTCACAGTGACTCAGGCACTACCCCACACTGCCTAGTCTTGGTGACTTTAGCAGCTTTTCTATACTGAAGCAGTTATTAAGAACAGCAGTCCTTCAGGCTCTTCCTTTCAAAAGATGGAAGCTTAGCTGGACTGGTTGGATCTTACCCTGAGGGTAGACACCCTTCCCATAGTTTCAGATTAGAGTAGGAGGCCTCTATTTGCCAATGCTAATCTAAAGAACAGCAGCCAATCTTCAGTGCATGCCTTGACTGTAATTGTATGATTCCTGGCACTCATTTTCTCTCCAGACTGGACATCTTCTATTTCTTTTTGCACCTTGCTCTTTTTAATTGTAAACACTCATAAGAGTTATAAGTAATAACCATTCTAGAGACTCAGTGTTAAGATGTTTTGAGATTTTTCTCTGTCAAAGATGTTTGTCCATTACATTGTAGCTTCAGACAAGTTCATGGGCAGGAGACCACTGGATTCTTTGCCAAAATATCACAAAATGAATGGCCTCTTGCTGAGGCATGTTACAGTTCTTGCTTTCTTCTGAAGCCTCTTGAGCTGGTCCTTCATTCTCCACAATCCACTCTAGTAGGAGTCTGAAGACTTGTAGTGCATTCTTACAAAACCAAACCTCAATACAGTCAGGTTCTTGATAGAAAAACTATTTCTATTTCATTCCAATTTGTGGGTCAGTTACTATTTTGTTCTTGTGATAAAATCCCATGACCAAGAGCAATGTAGAGACAGAAGCATTTCTTTGGTTTATGGTTCCAACAGGATAAGAGTCCATCCTGGAGGGTAGGCATGGCAACAAGAGGCAGCATTCAGCATTTTGTCAGGGGAAGGAAGCTGAACGATCCCATCTCTGTCCATGTAGGAAGTGAATAAACTGAACTGAAAATGGGGTAAGGCTACAAACTCTTCAAACTCATCCTCAGTGATGTAATTTCTCTGTAAACCTTCACAGTGGAGAGGCCAACAATATAGTAGTTGTTCAGTTCACAATGTTGTGTGTCTCAGTAGTCCCTATATTGTTGTTGAAGGACTGGAGGATTCCTTGGCTTTGCTGGTCTTCAATCTACATCATTATATCAAAGAAGCTTTGTGTAATAAGTGCTGGTATACTACTGCCACAAGACAGAGGAACTTTCCAGTAAGAGTGAAAGAAAGAGGAAAATGTTTTTCTTTTCTGTCCTTTGAAAGTGCTTGGTTTCATAATAAAATTGTCACACAAGTGCCGTGCCCACCTCGACCAGCAAGGAAGACATGACTTGGGGAAGATCTTCAAGCAGTTCATTCAGGAACCTTGTACAAGCTGCTTCTTCAGCTTCTGCTTCTGACTTCACCCTGGTCTCCGCTCCCGGGGGAAGGCCCGCACAGGCTTAAATCTCCTTGTGCCTACCAGCTCCTGTAAGCCACATGGGCCCTGCAGATAGGCTGCTGAACAGGCACAGCCAAATAAGGTCTTGTTTACTACAGAGAGCACTCACCATCAAGGAGGTAGAAGGCAGAAACCAGCGCCATCTTTGGGGTGCGCCACCTAGCAGCTCTCTACACACAAGTACATAAATTTAATTTGAACACCTTCCCCCTGCCTTTTCTAATTCCCATTAGCTTCCTTGTCATCTTACAGAGTTTCTCCTCTACTTTCATGTCATAAAGAGATCTATGACATTGTGTGTCTAAAAAGAAATGAGGAAAAATATGGGGTTGTCTTTCCAAGGCTGACTTGGTTCATTTAGTGGGATAATCGTCAGTTGCATTCAAAAAAACAAACAATTTTGTGGGTTTGGTTTGGGGGGGATATGTGTGAGTGTGTGTGTGTGTGTGTGTGTGTGTGTGTGTGTGTATGTGTGTGTGTACATGCATGCTCGTGTGTGGGCACATGTGCTCATGCACGCACGCACGCACAGACCCACCTGCTGCACATGCACATGACTAAAACTACTTTGTATGTGTGTGTTACATGAAATGTTTCTGGGGGTCTGACAGGACAGTAGAGCAAGTAGAGGATGAAGCCAGGAGTGGAGGTAATTAGGCAGTGAAGAGGTTGAGGTCAGAACTTCACAGGAGAATGGGGTGAATCCAAGCAGATGAGAAGTACAGGCAGAAGCTGTGACCTCACCTCAGCCCTGCAAAGCCTTGTACTTCTAGTATCGTGTCTACTTCCACAAGGAAGCCTGGAGTAGAAAAGAAAAATCAGATGGGAAGAAAACCATCCTAGACATTGGATGTTCTAGTCTGTGAAGGGATCTTTTCACGTGAAAACATGAGCTAGCATCTCATTTTATCTTGCATCTCCAGTTCCAACCTAAAGCTCTCTTCATCACTACAACATGAAGCAAGGAGAGGAGAAAGAAAACTATGTCAGTATCTCCTTTGTCATTGCTATTAACACTGTCTTAGATGGTTCATTCTTAGATAACAAAGTAAAAAAAAATGTATGCTTTCAATAGAAATTATTATGAAATATAATTTCATGCCTGTCCAGTCTTCAACAGAAACTGCATATGTTAGCTGGGAAGAATGCAAATATGAAAACCTTAATAAGTATTCTGACAAATGGGATGTTTTAAACAATCTGACTAATATTATTAGCAACTCAGGCTTATGGCTAGAGAGGAAAATATTTGTACACTAAAATAATGCACTTGTTAAAATGGAAAGGTTCTGGGCACACTGTAGACACCCATCAAAGGATTAAAAAGTTAAAATAGCATCAGCTTGCTGTACTGTTAGAAGGCTTTGGTCCTCTGTTTAAGTATTCATTATGCTCTCTCTCTCTTGGCTTTCCTTGATAATGTTGTTCTGTGGGGCATGATGGAGAAGCATGGACTAGCTGAAGAAGGATGCCTGCTCATATGCAGCACTAACAGCACTAAGTAGGTCACACACACTAAGAATATGATATGAAGGTATGTGACAGGGGTGTCAGGAGGAGTTGGGGTGGAGATTTGGGAGCAGATATGATCAAAATGCATTGTACACATGCATGAAATGTCAAAGAATAAATAAAATTATCTTGCAAGAAATTCTATGCTGAAGCAGTGTAGAAGGTAGAGACAACCCAGAGAACTGCTAACAACCATACCTAGCCCTGGCCCACTCTGCCTCCCCTAGGTCTGTAGAAAGGAGATTCGAAATTCCTTTCCAGCTTTGCTTTCTTTGTATCCAAACATATTAAAGTTTTTTGAGCACAAAGTCAGCAGGTCTTACTTGGGAGGAGCAGGGACATGGTGTTCTATAAACAACTGTCATCATTAAACCGAAAATATCCCAAGTCAGGAGTGGCCAGTTTTTAATGGCTATAAATTACATCATAGATTCAATTTAGAATCACTGACAAAAGGGTTTTTTTTCTTTAAGTTCTCCTGCTTAAAAACTGTGAATAAATAAATATAAACATATAGTATATATATATATATATATATATATATATATGTGTGTATGTATTATATGTATAACAAGAAATACCTAAACACATAAGAAATAATGTGGCCCATAATCTCAATCATTCACTGAAAGCTACACAATAGTGTAACAAATACTCATCTCTAAACATTTTTTTTTGTTTGGAATCACATACAATCCTATTTTAAGACAACTTTTTAATATTTTGTATAGGTGAGAACAAGACATTCATTAAATAACATTATAATACTTTCCCAAACAAATGTTAAAGCAGTTGCTTTAATCTGATTATGTATGTTCAGATTTCTTCCACCTCAGAATTTTTTTTCTTGAATCCTCTATCTTAGCTTTATGATTTTATTTTTCCCATGCCAACAAGACCTGTGTACTTCACTCATGGGCCAATATTTTCTTCTCCCTGAGAAACTCCAGTCCCACAATGGCTCAGCCTATGATGTTGACATTCAGCCACTTGTCCCCTTGCTCTCGGCTTCTTAGAGCGGTTTCACATCCAGCCACCTAGCCTTTTGAAGGTAGGTTGTTATCAGGGACATGATGTTCCCATTTATACAAAACCAACACAAAAGCCAACCTCCATTCCTCAGCCTGCGTCCTAGTCTAATCTTCCTCAACTGCCTTTCTGGGTAGTTGCTAATGTGTGTTCAGCACGTATCTGTTGAGAATATGAACAGAGCTGAGTTTTCTACCTTTGATGATAGAACATGGTCCTATTTTACAGTCTGTACTTAAATTCGGGATAAAGATCAGTTTGCTGATTAAGCAACTCTTTCGTATGAGGGTAATAAAGCCACCAGTGGTCAACATTATACAACAGAGTTGAAATGAGAACCAGAGTAGAAGATTATTAAATTTTCAACTTGATTTGGCTGAGAGATGTCTAGAAGATTAACTAGAGAGGCACTGATGGGCTGGACACCCTGGCCTGCAAGTTTCTGCCATCCTGCCTCCATCTTCTACAGTTAGAACTACAGGAGCGAAGTGCCATATCTAGCTTGTTTGTTTTTGAGACAGGGATTCTCTGTGTAGCCCTAGCTGTCCTGGAACTCACTCTGTAGACCAGGTGGGGCTGGAACTCAGAGATCTTCATAGCTTTTATGTAGGTGCTGGAAATCCAGACTCAGATCCTTAAGCTTTGAGAGCAAGCACTTTATCCATGAAGGCATTCCCCCAACCCTCTATCACTTAACTCAAAATCTTACACAAAAGGAGAAAAGCCAAATACCATTACGTGTGCACACTTTGTAGCCAGCTTCCCAAAAATATAGGCTGTAAGCAGACAGCTTTGTTAAATCTGAATGTCAGCTGTGGAATTTAACTAGCCCCGTGGCTCATTTTATCACATGTGGTTTATGTTTCTTTCAGCCATGAGAGTACATTTGGCAGTGCTGGCATTCTGTTACTATGACAATTTAATGTTAATGAGAATCAGCGGGGGGGGGGGGGTAAGGGAACTCATCTAACATGGTGAAAGCTGACCTACCAGCGCTGTAGCTCATAACATGCTGTTACTGTGCCTGTGCTGGCACATTTTGACAATTCATAGCAATTATTCACCTAGCAGCCATCACCCTTCTATCAACAAACTTTTGTAGAACTACTTTTAATCAGCATCCCAGTTTATGAGTTTCTATGGGGTCCTGAATAGTGTGTGGGGGGAGCTGAAGGGAAAGATGGAGATGTGACTTAGCTGAAGTCACAGCTGATATTAGGTACAGTCTTAGACCCCTTTCTTCTTGACTTAAAACAATAGAGGGAACATCCCTCCAAAGCCAACATCAAAGTTATTGCATTTAGTCTTCTTGAACATGAATAATGATTTGTTTGATTTCCTATGAGATGTTAGTGATTATTTACTTGTATCTCTGTCTTCTGTTCTTTAATAATAATTTTTCTTGGTGCTGGAGATGTTGGTCAGTAGTTAAAGGCATTGGCTGCTCTTCCAGAGACCCTGGGTTTGATTCCCAGCACCCACATAGAAGCTTACCACCATCCGCAACTCCAGTTTCAGGAGATACAATGACCTCTTCTGTCCTCTACAGGCAGCCGGCATGCCCGTTGTACATGGGCAAATGTTCAGTTAAGTCACTCATAATCACACAAAAGTAACTAGTACTACCACTACTACTTCTACTACTAATAATAATAATAATTTGATTTTGTAATAAAGGTGGATTTTAATGATAGTATTATAGTAAGTGTGTCACCAAGAGTTCTGGTCATTTTTAGCTGAAACAGTAGCCAGTAGTTTTTTCTGAAGAATGGTCTTCTATATTTATCTTTACAGTTCACACTCCCTTGACAACCATGCCTTCTGTGCTAGCCAGTTCTCCAGAACTATACTAAGATATCTGAGATGTAGACCTTATGCAGAGAAAAGCTTTCTTTTAGCCACTACTGGAGTTCTAGTCCAAGATCAGGGAGACCCATTACTTTGGTTCTCTGAAGGGAGGTAGAGGGAAGATGGCAGAAAAACTGCTCACCTTATGGCCAGGAAGCAAGTGAGAGGGAGGACTGTTCCTGAAGGGAACTCTCCGAATAGCGTAAGGACTTCCCATTATGTCTCACTTTCTAAACATGCCATCATCTCTTGATAGTACCCTGGAGACCAAGACGCATTGGCCTTTGGAACACATTCAGTGTTCCAATGTCAGCACCTACCTGTCTTATTCTGCTCTGACTTGCCCCCTTTTCCAATATCCCACTGGAATTCAAAAACAATCACATGCGATCAACCTGAGGCATGACTCCAATTTTCCAAGACTTGAAGGATTACAAGAAGTTGCCTGGATGTTATCTCTAGCTCCATTCATTATTCATCTATTTAATAAATGTATTCTGAGTGTCCATTTTGTCAGGTGTTTCCTCATGCTTAAATAAATCTACAATTTATGCATCTATGCTTACCCACAATGCATCTATCACTCATCATATGCTCCTTTAGCTTGAATGGCTCTGCTCTGGTTTGAATACCTCCTTTGAAATTCATTGTCTTTGTAGTGCTGTTGTGATGGTATTAGGGTATTAAGAAATGTTTACAGCCCTGATGAGTGCACTGATGCTGTTGTTTAGGGTGGGTTGGTTTTCACAGAAAGGGCTCCTAATAAGGAGTGAGTTTAATCCTTACTCTGTCTCTCAGGCCTGCTTGTTCTGCCTGCTGCCCTGTGATGGTACAGTATGAAGGTCCTTAGCAGATACTGAGCTTCAGTCTTACACTCCCAAACCTTCAAAAGTATAAGGAATACATTTCTTTTCTTGGAGACGGGTGACATTTGCTTGAGACAATGATATTTTATGTAGTGCAAGCCTGCCTACACCTCGCAGGTACTAACCACAGCTGTGAGGTTCTATGCCTGGTATTATGTGGTATGGGGGATCAGACCCACAGCTTTGTGCATGCTCAGCAAACACTCTATTAACTGAGCTACAGGCTCAGCCCCTTTAAACCATGAACATTCTGTGAGAGGAGTGGAGAATGGTCAGAGACATGGGCTGAATCTGGGGAGCTTACTGATGCCTCGAGGCTGCTCATTAGAACTTCAGAAATCCTCTTAAAGGTTTGCTTACTTAAGAGGTAATGTGCATTTTCTCGCAGTCTCTGCACATTAATCTTCTCTCTTTCTTTCCCATGGGGCAATGCAGTTGGTGATAGCAATCTTATTTCTTTTTACCAAGTGAGATATCTTAACATCCACACCATTTTTAACATGATGAAACTATGAATCCTATTACTTTTATCTGAATGTAATCTAATCCCTAAGATGGGGTGCCAGAGAAGCCAAGAATAATTCTTCAGATCATGTCAAATTGCACATGAGTTAAAAACAGAATTTTCTCCCCGTTCTTCTATTTTTTATCATTATGATGAAATAATGGAGTCTGGTTTTTCCATAAAGAATAGAGGCTTATTTATCTCAGGGTTTTGGATATAGTCTACCTTCCTTCTCACAAACAGTCCAAACACTGTTGACTTCTCAGAGAGTTGGTAAGCATTTCCACTTATTTCTTTCTAATGGACTCCAGGAGGCTTCCTAAATGACTCATTAATAAAGGCAGGAGGGACCTACAGGAAAAACTGAGTAGACCTCCCTCCCTTTGAATATCTGCTCATCTCCCCCTTTCTACCACTATTCATGTCACCTCAGTGACACTTGGCATATGTAATGTCACCTATTATCTCTGACTTCATCCTATCCTGAACATAGCTGTGCTTGCAAATCACACCGTATTCAGCCATGGCAACAGCATTCAGTTTGAGCTGTCTGAGTATGCATTTAGAGAAGCTCGGTGGTTAAGAGCACTGGCTGCTCTTCCAGAGGTCCTAAGTTCAATGCCTAGCAACCACATAGTGGCTCACAACCATCTGTAAAGAGATCCGATGCCCTCTTCTGGTGGGACTGAAGATAGCTAGAGTGTACTTATATATAATAAATAATTTTTAAAAAACCACACACACACCATCTTTATTTATCTAAATGATGTTATCAAGTTACCCAATTTCTCTCTCTTGGGCCCATATCCTTCCCTAGAAGGATAGGAATAATAACGGTCATATCATATTTAGCATCCCTCATCTGGTGCCTTATTGTTATTCTAATCAGTACCAATCACCCCACAGTCATTTTCATTCTTTCTATCTTTTCTTATGACTCCTGTGTATAGTCCCTGGGGGAAGTTGGCTTTCATATTTCAGGGGTTTTGGTTGTTGTTTTTTATTTTTATTTTTTTTTAACATTCTTTACTCTTTGTGAGGTAATAGAAAAAAGGAATTAATGTCTAGCAAGAAAGGAAGAAATGACACAGAGACATCAAGAGAAAAGGAAACAATATTACAGAGTGTTTTAGTTCAAGTTGTATTGCTGTGAATACATACCATGACCACAGTAACTCTCATAAAGGAAAACATGTAACCAGGGCTGACTTACTGTATAAGTAACCTTTATTTGCCTGATGTAGTTGTCATCTGCGAGGCTTGCTAATGAATAATATCACCCTTTCTAGTTCTTTCTGAACTCTGGCTGGCTGGTTCAACTGAGCTATTCTGTTTCAAAACTCCTCTTCGAGCTGACTGATTCAAACCAGCTTTCCTCAGCTTCTCACTGAATTGTTCTGCTTGGCCTCAAACTAACTCTGACCTTCACTGAACTCCATGAAAGAATGAACAAAACCTCCACTGCACTGTACTCACTGTACTGACTCCCAACTGACTGCACTTAAGTTTACTCCACTCAACTCAACCGACTGAATACAACTGACACAACTTCACTCACTGAACTGCCTTACAATTAGCCATCACTTTCAAACATGGCTGCTTCTTTCTATAAACTAACCTTGCCTATGTTGTTGGGGATTAAAGGTGTGTATGTATTTTAGCCAGAGTAATCACATCCTCTACCATTTACAAGTTTATATTTTTTGTCATGATAGCATGTAGGCAGATGTAATCCTGGGGAGGTAGTTGAGAGTTCTACATCTGGATCAGAAGTCAGCAGTTAGAGTGACATTGGACCTGGCATGAGTCCACCTCCTGTGACATACTTTAACAAAGCCAAAGCTATTCCAAGAATGCCATGTCCCCAAATAATGCCTCTCCCTATAGGCCACTGGGGCCATTTTCATTCAAACCACAAGAGAAATAAGATAGTGAACAGAACTAATGCCCTTAAATTTCAGAAAGCCCAGAATCACTCCATTTTCTCATCTTTTCTCTTTTCCAGTCAGGCATCTTGTACTACTATACCACCAGAATCTCCCATGAAGCTCAGCAGTGGCATCCACTGTCACAAATCAGACAACATCTGCTCATCATCTTGCTTTACCTACTCAGTGGCACTCATCGGGATGGCAACTTCTTGACACTCTTTCCAAACCCTTCCCACAGCTTAAATATAATTGCAACTGTCTGTGTTAGTTATGCATCTTTGTTTTTTCATTCTCTGGCTTCCTCATCTTGGACATTTCTGTCTCATCATCTATCTGGGACATTGGATTTTTCCTAAGGATTTTCCCCAGAACCTTCTCTCTTCATCTTTCCTCACTTAAAACTTTTATAAAACTCATACTGAAGCTTCAAAGATTATCTAGGCATTGAGGTCTCTAGCTTGTATCTTCATGTTGAACTCTCCTAGTGAGTTCTGGATGCATTTCTAAAACTGTTCAGCTGTAATTTTCTTTTTCTGATTCTGCAATAAAACATAACCAAAGCAACTTATAGTAGGAGCAGTTTATTTATCTTATGGTTCCAGAGGAATAAAAGTCTGTAATGATGGAAGGCATATCATAAAGTCACAGCCATGGTGGCAGGAACAGGAAGCTGAGAGTTCACACTCACAATTGCAAGCAGAAAGCAGAGAGAACAAACCAAAAATAGGGCGAGTCTTTAATCTCTCAAAGGTCACCCCCAGTGACATATTTTTCCCATCAAAGTGATACCTCCTAACCCATCAACAGAACCATCAACTGGTGACAAAGTACTCAAATATTTAAGCCCAAGGAAGGGATTCTAATTCAAATCATCACACTACCTAAAATTCCACTTTGATGCCCAAACTCAACATCTCCAAGAAAAAACTTGGGATCTTTCCCCCACTGTCTGGCCTTTTATAGTTTCCTACTTCAATTACAGATATAAACAAACATCTATATATGCAAATCCATACCTAAGAAACTTGTGATACCTATTCTCCACATCCAGCCAACCAGCAACCCCCAGAGTCTTCCTAGTCTTCCATCATCCCACATATCTACTTCCCTTGCTTTGTCCAAGCTACTATAAGATCTTACTCCACTGCAATATTTTCCAAATACTGATTTGTATCTTTCTAAAACTTGTCCATATTGTGATCAGAATGAGAAAATCATTCCCTTTTCCCCAAATACATTATTGCCTTGAGGAATAAAGCCCATTATCATGACCCAAGAGATACAGATGGGTTAGAAAAACAGGGAAAATTACTGGGGTGTGGGAGGGAAAGGAGGCCTCTTTTCTGGGCCCTGGTAAGAGTAGGTACTACAAACTAGTCAGGTAGTACAGTGACAAACAGGAACTCAATTGTCCTTGTCAAGAAACCAGGATGTCCCAAAGGCTAGAAACTCTAGATGCAGACTCTGGTTCTGGCTCTGGCTAGAATACAGACATGCCTTTAATCCCAGGAGATAGAGGCTAGCAGATCTCTGAGTTCTTGGCCAAGGTAAAGAAAACCTTAGGTTCAAGCATGGTGGCACATCTTTAATTCCAGCACTCATAGGGACATGCAGATTTCTGGATTGTCGTCAGTTTGGTTGAGTCAATGAGTTGAGAGGCAGGACAGCGAAGATAAGTTCATGGCAGATCAGTTTGTGGAATTCAGAGGCAATTATAGGGACTGTTTGACAGACAAATTGCAAAGAGAACAAGCTAGACACATCAGACAGAATAAGGCAGAGAATGAAAAGAAACCAGAAGATAAGAGCAGATTGCCAGAGTAAGTTTGACGCCAAGCAGAGCAATTCATTGAGAAACTGTGAGAAGCCATATTGTATCAGTCAGCTTGGATAAGAGTTTGAGCCAAAACAGCTGAGTTGAACCAGCCAGCTAGAGTTCAGAAAGAACTAGAAAGGATGAGTTTATTCAGTAGTAAGTCTCAGGGGTAGAAAATTTTCTAGTCCTAGATTATATTATACAGAGGCTAGAAGCTTCTGGGACTAGATCTAGGTTAGTATACAGAGGCAGTAAGCCTCCAAGATGGCAAATTACAGCAGATGAATAGAAGTCATTTTACAGGACTGACTAGATCAGTTCCCTGTGCTTTACCCCAGTGTCTGCCATGTGTTCCTCAGAAAGCCCTTAAGGTGACAGTTTGGTGATACTCCATCCCTGAGAATATCCCCTGATATAGAGGAACATTGCCTCTTTTTTTATTTGAAGCTTCCACCTGTATAATATATAATAAGCATAATAAAACTGCCTTTTAAGCTCACCCTACTGTCATCCACAAAATTAAGTCTTCAAGTTGATGAAGTCAAAGAACTAGGTGGCTTTAGTGGCAGTTTACGTTCTGGTTCCTTAGTATTTGGAACAATAAACACTGGGGCTAAAAAGCATCTCTCATTCTCCAGTGCCCATTTGTTCTCCTCCTCCCAATGTAAAGTCCCTGTCCAGATGAGAATCAAGGATCCAGCCCAATTAACACTGCTGTGAGGATTTTCAACACAGAGACAGTATTTCTTCTATATAGAAATACTTTCCAGTAAGGATGTTAGCATAGCAATAACCGAAACATAAGGACTGAATGCAAAGGACCTTGAACAGGGCTTCACTCCTCTTCCAGATACTTTCTGAGAACCTCACAAACAAGATGATTCACTTTGTTCACAGTGAAGACATCCTACCTGCCTGCATCCCTGTGATCTACACTGTTAACAGGGAAGACATCCTACCTGCCTGCATTCCTGTGACCTAGACTTCACCTTATGAATAGTAATCCTGTCAGATGCCCCCAGGAACCACACTGTAATTTCATTAAAATTCCTTAGCAACTATTTGAACATAATAACTAGAAACCATCAAAAATCCTACACATGACTACAGTAAAGACAACCAAGAGTGACTCTTGAGAAGCCCATACACACACTTGGGTATGTCTTATTCTTTGCCTGAGTGCCACTTTATTAACCCTTGTACTGAAGATCTATGCTTAAAATGTCTTCTACTAAACTCTGACATTATTTCATATTGACTTGTCTATGAAGCAAAGCCAAGGATCTGGCTTTACCTGAGTGGAGGTCTATGAAAGGAACCAAATGGGTGCTGGCAACAGGCAGGTCAGTGTCCTACTTCTGAGGTCACTGATGGGATGACTTCTCTCTCCAGACTTCTCTTCCACCTGCCTCTTTGGCCACACTGGCCTTTCTTCCTGTTCTCTGCTAGAGAATCCCCCTTTAGACCTTTACGTATAAGACCCCCATCTTCTGCTGCATGACCACCCCTCCTCATCCAGCAATGGTGGATCATCAGGCAGCTCTTGTCAGATCCCCATCCAACGTTCTACTCCCAGGATATTTTACCACAATAGTCTACCTCAATAGTCTCCTTTACCACGTACACTTTCAGAAAATAGTATACTTTCACTTCTGAGAACTTTAGCTTGTTGTTTCTGTCCATGTAACATGACTGTGTCATTAGCACCTATCTCTCCAGTGCTTATGGCATTGAGTGGTTCTAACCATTGTTTCCTCCTGTCTGGGTCAGTGTCTGTCTCTGGTGAAGCTCCAAGAGTGCTTGTGGGAAGAGTAAGCGAGTCAGTAGTTGTTTTATTCCCCTCTGATCACCTATTTTTTCTGCTAGACACTAACATTCTAGACACATCCCACAAGTCTGTCTTAAATAGTATTCTCTCTCCACTCAGAACTTTCCTTTAACTAACTTTTTATTTGAAACACCTGAGGCATGGTTTTTCAGCTTGGGCTGAACTGCTTTCTTAAAACGTGTTTAATGCTTTCTCTGGGGCTTCATTAGAAATGCATTTGCCTGGGTCCTCCGCTGAGCTAAAGATTCTGCACCTCTGGGTGAGGCCAGAAAATGAATTGCTTAAAGGGTACTATTTCTAGTGTTCCTAAGGTGAGTAATGATGACCAGATAATTCAATATAGAAACGTCTATAAGTGTGCTTCTATAGGTGCACTTCTATAGGTGTGCTTCTATAGGTGAACTTCTATAGGTGTGCTTTCCTCCTCACATTTTGTCTCTATTCTCAGAAGAGACCCACAATGTAGCTAAGGTCTCTGACAACCCCCAGCATTCAGTCATGCGTTTGATCACTTCTGCTTCTCATCAATGGACAGCCTTCAGGACAACCTATAATTGTATAACATTGACTATTTATAAACAAAGAACAATATGAGTATTTTGCCTATCTCAAATTAAACAAAACAACTTGTATGAAATTGTACTAATGCAAACATTATGTACTAGTTGTGTTGGTAACAGTTCACTGGAAGGCCATTAGGAGACCTTGACCTTGCTACTTTGTCCTATGTAGGAGAAAAAGACAACAGAGGCCACTATACTGCAGTGGGTACCCTCACTGAAGCCAACACCTCATCCAATTCAAAGCTACACATTTGACAAACCCAGGGGTCACTCTAAAATCACTGGGACTCACGATCTCTACTTTCCTAATTGCTAAGATTGGGTACTAAGAATCCTCACCATAAAAGATTTGGACATTTGTCTTCTTGAGAATCTCATTCCCCAGAGTTTAGGATCTATACACTAAGTTTCATGCTCAATCTTATAAAACTTTGTTTTCTAGCTCCCATCTTATCTTTGTAGTACCAGAACTAAATGTAGTAAAACATCCATAATAGCACATTTAATCACAAGTGGCATCCACTTGACTAGAGCTCTGCTGGGCCCTATCACAGCCTTGTCTCTGGAGAGGATTTTGGGGTATCCCATCGCATGACATCAGGCTCTTTATGTCTCAAACAATGGATTGCACAAGAAATTGAGCAGTAGTGGGACGATACTGATTTATTAAAGTGAGAGTGAAAACAGAATATTTTCTATAGAAGAATGCTACTCAATGCTGTGAGGGTCCTTTTTATTAGTTTAGGTGAAAAGACGAGTAAATGAATCTTCAGGGACAGCAGTGGGTGTATCCTTATACAAATGGACAGATGAGTTGTTATGTAATCTTTGGACAATATACATGTACACAGGTTATACATCCAGTAATCTTCAACACCCTGTCATACATACACATGAGAAAGAGAGTTTTCACTTGACACATTGCTTTAAGGATAGATTCTCTATCACTACAACTGCTCCCAATACTAATTTAAGTTGGCTGGCTTTATCTATCTTCTGCCAGGGAATATTGGACTCCAGATTGCCCTGATGAGGGGAAGTGCTGGGTATAGTCCTTTCCGTAAAGGGCAAACACATTTTTTCAAAATGAGTTGCTTTTGAGTCTCTTGTCTGAGCCTACTCATCTTCTACCTAAGATGGGGCTCAGGAAATGCAAATGAATAACATAGCAAAAGAAATATCTTCAAGAAAACAGTGTAAGTTTTCCCCCTTATGCATATGGATATTCTGAAAAAAAAAATCCCCAGTAAGTGTTGAAAAACTTGGACAATATTGACTCTTGCATTCTTTTCTTTTCTATGTTCCCTGCAATGTTACCACGTAGTTCTAGAACTAATTTGTCCTTCAACTATTTGTGTTCTAGTATCTTCTCAGTGGTTGGAAGTTACTTTTAAGTAAAATAAGGGTTACTTGAATACTACAATATTGTGACAAAAATTTCCCTTTTTATTGGATATATTTTACTTACATTTCAAATGTTAACCCCTTTCCAAGTTTCCCCTCCATAAACCCCATCCCATCCCCTCTCCCCCTGCTTCTATGAGGGTGTTTACCCACACACTTACCCCTCCTACCTCCCCACCCTGACATTCCTCTGCACTGGGGCATTGAGCCAAGGGCTTCTCCTCCCATTGATGCCCAACAAGGCCATCCTATGCTACATGTGCAGCTGAAGTCATGGGCCCGTTCATGTGTACTCTTTGGATAGTGGTTTAGTCCCCGGGAGCTCTGGTTGGTTGGTATTGTCATTCTTATGGGGTTGCAAACCCCTTCAGTGCCTTCAATTCTTAAATTGATCTGATGACTGAGATAGCTATGAATATCTAATAGTGGGTAACACACAGCATGGAAGTGTTGGACAAAAGGATGAACTATGCCCTGGCCCCAGCAGGGCAGGGCAGCTTCGAGAATCATCACCCTGAGCAAAGCAAGCAATGAAAACATGTGAGTTTTTGTTTCCCTAGGATTTCCCATTCAGTATTTAGCCCATGGACAACCACAACCATAGATAAGAGAGACTCCTGTGTTCTTCTCTGCACCGTGCCTTCACATGTAATATAACCCCCTTAAAAAAATCCCAAAGTCTTCAAAAGAGACAAACATAGATAGCAGGAGCCTGTAGTTTACTCCTGAACCACAACTGGCTAGATACTCATGGGGTACGAGATTAAACGACCCCTGGGAAGGGAGAGATGGCTTAGCTGTTAGGAGCATGTACTGCTTTTGTACAGCAAGTGAGTTGATGTTTAGCATGCACATCAGGCAGCTCCTAACAACCAGTAGTTAAAGAGCTAGACAATCTGGCGCCCTCTTATGGCCTCTGTGTGCATGGGCACATACCCTCATTCAAGGATATACATAAGCCTATAATTTAAAACAATAAAATAGTAAACTAACACCTTTCATTTCTTTTTGAAACGGGGTCTCACTCTATGGTCCATGCTACCCTTGAACACGCAGTAAGCTTCTTTCTTCACCCTCCTAAGTGCTAGGGTTAAAGTCATGAGCTACCATGTCAGGCTAACGTCTTCAATTTTAATCATGTGTGCAACCTAGGAATAGTAATGAGAGGTCAAGAGCAAACACAGTTGAAGATGAACTTATTAAGGCCATTAACAGTGTAAGGATATGAATTGCTTTGTATATCAACTTGCACTTGAAGTTTTTCCATATTCCTTACATTTCTCATTCAGTTTCATCAGTTGTGAGGCCTGAATAGGTCAGTCATTGTAGTGATTACTCTCCTCTTTGCTTGTTCAGTAAAATTACCCAGACCCAAATGCTTGTTGTGCAAGTGCGAGGGGAATGTGGGGGCATACTGCTTCTTCTTAAGGACACAGGTTCATTTGCAACACAAACTACAATTTTCCAGTTTCTTATAATTCCCCAAGCTTCCTTAATTTTCTCCTTGTAGAACTCCTTAAAATTCCACAGAAACCTTTTTTCCCCCTTGGGTATAATTTCATGTAACAGAAGCCTCAAGAAGTCATGGCAGTTCCTTTGGTGGGTACATAGGAGACAGATAAGCTGGAAAGTGAGAAAAGACATGTTACTGCTCTCTTGCTTCCATGGCAACCGGAATGCATCAGAAATCAGTGTCTTAGCCAAATATCTACTCATCAAATTATGAAAGAATAAAAGCACATGTACTCTTTGAAAGAGACAAGAAGCTCAATCTCCACAGACAGCCTCTACGTCAAAGGTGTTGAATTGAAATACCCATTTCTGCCAAGTTTTGTGCCAACATTTACCAAACCATTAAAGGGTCCTCTCCTCTCACCACCCAGTGATGGTAAATGGTACCAAAGAGGGGCTTGGGATTGTTGGCTTAATAACAGACTAGGAATCTGACTTTCTTCAGGCTTTCCATGCCTCAGGACAGCCATATCATGTGTCCTTGCTTTCATTTGCTTGTTTTGTTCAAAGGCATTGCTTAGGGAGTTGATGCGACTTGAAGAACAAAATAATGTGAACATCCTCAGGATGCATACAATCTAGAGTCCCAGAACCCAGAGGCTGGGCATGTAGGCATTTAGGAGCTAATTCCACACAGATTAAGCTGGCATGAGGCCCTGTGATCTGAGCAGGATGACCTTGTGATGGTGCTGCCTCATGCAGGATAAAATATAAATCATGTGAGTCAAACTTCACACCATCAAGGACTGAAAGAGAAGCCACACAACAAATGGCCCTATTCTCTCCTTTCTCAGGTATCTAACATCTCTAAGGGTATTCTGATTAATTTGTTTTGTTTTGTTTTGTTCTGTTCTGGTTTACTTCCAATATGGAAATAACTGAACCCGAGTGTCTTAGTTCCTTTTCTGTTGCTATGATTAAACAACATGAACAAGGCAGGTAATAGAGCACAGCTTATTTTGACTTGGTCCAGAGGCAGTCCCATGAAGACAGAGGGAGCATGGCAGCATACAGCCAGGGCAGGAAGATTAGACTGACTAGAGCTACAACCATGAGCTGAAAGTATGTTTCAGCTGTACACACTCAAGGCTCCTCCCCAGTGAAGTACAATCCTACACCTTTCCACCTTAAGGGAGAAATTTCTCATCCAAACCACCACAGAAAGTTATTGTTTTCTACAACATGCTTAGCAGTACACAAACAGGCACATGGTAGAGGAAAACTGTTATGGCTTTATCCAAGGTAGGACAGGATAGATAGGGCATGCTCAGGCTTCACAAGTGTACCCCTCTCTGTGATGTTTATATACTGGTTAGTGACAGAGTATCTTGGAGACAAGTATTTGTTGTCTTCTTAACATATGGAAGGAACACCAAGCACTTTTGTGCACTTGCTTCATGACTTTGTGGAGGACTGAGTCCGCACCAGGTTTCTGGCTGATAGGAATGATGTTCCTATTGTCTCTGTTGTAGCCTTTCCTCTAGAAAGGACCCAGGCCACAGAAGATTCTCATTTTGAAAAACTGCTGTATATTCCTTTAGAGTTTTGTTCTACACATAGATAAATAATACATAAAGCAAGCATACAAACAAATATAGTATTGCACACGCAGTTCTGGATTTCCCCAAATTTAATTTTCTAATTCAAAACATATTTGCCAGGAGCGGACAGAATGAAGAATTTCCCTTAGCCTGAGTAACAAATGCCATTTTACATAGATCTAGGCCTAGGTTTCTGTTTCCCACGATGGAGGCCTTTTTCCAGAATTTTCCCGGAAATCAGGTGGTCTCACTGTGGTCAGGTAGTTAACTGAGTAGAAGGGTCACCCAGACAACAGATCCTGCTTGGCAGAATATTCTGCTGCACCTGGGAAGTCTCCCTCCCATGTAATTCTCCCTGTTTTTCTTTAAAAGAAATGGTTTTGGCACAAAATAAACAAGAGCTTGATCAGCACTTTAGACTTGCCTTCCTTCCTTGTGTCTCTTGTCCCCCATTTTCCAGTTCCCTCCTCAGGTCTATGTTGAAGACCCTGCAGGCTGGGGCATCTTGGTGCCCAACATGGCACCTTTAACATAGACCCAAGGAGGGAACTGACGAATGGGGGACAAGATTACCTGATTTCTGGGAAAAGGCTTCTTTCATGGGAAACAGAAACCTAGGCCTAGATCTATGTAAAATGGCGTTACTCGGGCTAAGGAAATTTCTTATTTCTATCGGCTCCCAGCATATCCTCCCTTTTTATTTGTTTTAATGACCTGTGTGGATATATGCAAGCGGACATTTATCCATCTGGAGATGGTGGGTTTTAACCAGAGAGGGCGTCTTTTTTGAGAAGGAGAGGGTCTAAGTGTCCTTGTCAGAGATTTGAGAATGGCCAAGGAGCACCTCCAAACACCAACCTCTATGCAACCAGGCTTGCTTCCCAGGGGACTCAGAGACAGAATGCATGGTCCTCCCCTTGCAGTACTTCACCTCACACCTCACTGGTGCCCACGCTGCTCCTAAGTGAGCATGCATAGATCTGAGTTCTATGCAGATCCTGTAGGAGGCCCACTCGCCATGGGTTCATCAAGAACAGGATCTGCTAGATCAAGTTGGTGGTAGTGGACTTGTATAAATTTGGATGCCAGAGAGTTGATTTGCTGGCAGATAAACTTCATGAGCCTATTAAAGCGCCAGGGTTCAAAGGCCAGCAGTATCAGGAAACCTACCAATGGGTCAAGAATGGAGGGAAAAAGGGTTGTAAGCCATGGAGAAGTGGAAAACCATTTTTTTTTAACCATTCTTTTTGTTCTCTCTACTTTTTGCGCCATTCTAACTTTTCTCTAACTTTGGACATACCATCTCAAGCAACTCCTGTTTGTCAATATAAAAGCAATATTTCTTAATGCTGCACAAAGGCCCCCCTGCTGAAGTGATGCTGAGGGGCTGATGAGTGTCTCTTCTGTCTGGCTCCCCACATGCCTGGAGTATCATGGCTATAAGTAGCAATCGATGCATCTTTGTTTCCTGGAAGAAAATGAAATTTCTTCTCAGGAGTATTCTGTCTCATGGCTAGATAAGGGCGAATTTAAAATAGGAGTATCTACATGTTTCACTAATCTTTATGGGAGCCATATGAAGGCACCTTTTTTGGTATCATAAATACACACCAATCCTCAGCCCCTTATGAGAGCTGGGTCAGGGTAATTCCATTTAACCATAAAGGGATCTCTCCATAAGACTATGGTAAAATGTTTATTAGTCTCTGGGTGCCAAAGGTGGTCTGTGGCCAATTTTGCATCTTTATCCAGGGTCAGAAAATCGAGCACAAACATTGTCATGGTTTAGGATGTTTCTGGGAGATCCTTTGATGGGGTATAATTCACCCTTTTCTTTTTAAGTTTTGAAAAGCATTTTTTAAGGTTGGATGTGCACACTCAACAATGTCTTGGCCCTGGGTATTATGTGACATGTTTAATTTGGAGCTGTGTGCAGAATTGTTGGAAATTCTTTCCAGTGAAATCAGGTCTGTTGTTGGTCTTAATTATTTTGGGTTTACCCATGACAGAAAGGCAACTCAATATATGAGCAATTACATTTTAGAGGCCTTTCCAGCTGGCAGGGAGGCAAAGATAAATCCACTAAAGGTATCAATTATAATATACATATATTTAAGCTTGCCAAACTCTATAAGATGTGTAACATCCACTTACCAGATCTTATTAGTGACCAGACCTCTGGATTAACACCGAGATGAGGTGTGGGCAACAGGGTTACACAAGCTGGACATTGTTTAAAACCTGTCATGCTTGTTCGAAAGTAAGCTTGAAAATAAGTCAGAGGGCCTGAACATTTAAATGATCTAAGGCATGGATTTTCTTTGCTTGGTCAACAGAACCAGTTAGTATGGGGAAAGTCAGCTGGGAAGCAGTATCTGCACAAGTGTTTCCCTTGGAAAGGGGAACAGGTAAGTCAGACTGAGCTCGGAGATGGCCAATGAAAAAGGGATGCTGGATAGAGGAAATTAAGCTTTGGAGCTGAAAAAAAAATCAGGGCAGCATTTGTAGAAGGTTTAATATAAGGGACCATCTCCAAAATAGGAATAGACTGGGTCACATAGGCACTATCTGTACACAAATTAAAGGAACGATTTCCTAAGAACTGAAAAACTTTAATAACTGCAAAAAGTTCAACAAGCTGGGCAGACATGTAGGGGGACTGAACAGACATAATTTGACCATTTATAACATGAGCTGCAATCCCATTAGAGGAACCATCTGTAAATACCAAGCAGGCTTCAGACAGGGGGAGGTTACTTTTGGAAAAATAAAAAGATGTATTTTGGCAAATAGATGCAATTTATCAGCAGGGTAATGGTTATCGATTATCTCAGGAATGGAGAAGCAGGCTGCAGGCCACTCATCTGTAGTCTAGAAGAGCCAATCCAATTGCTACTTGGAATAAGGAACAATTAACAATTAGTCCATCAGCGTCTTTACCAAAAAATTGGCAGCTCTGTCCTCATCCTAACATAAGTTTAACTACGAAGGAAGGGTAAGGGGTAATCACTGTAGGAGAGGCTGAAAGGTATACCCAAAGAAGAGAGTCATTCTGCCAAAATATTCCTGTGGGAGTGTGAGTTGTAGCACATATAACAAACAAAAGAGGTTTATCATATGAAAAGAAAGAAACTTCTTGATTTTGGAAAGCCTTTCCAACCAATTTAAAAATTTCTCTGGCTGTAGGGGTCAAGATTCTTGGACTAGGGTCACCCTTATGAATATCAAGGAGTGACTTAAGTTTCCCGATAGTAAGTTTAAGATAAGGCTTAAACAAGTTAATATCCTCTAAGAGTTTCTGAAAATCACTCAAGGTTTGTAAGTGGCCAAATTTTAATTGAACTGGTTTGATGGCGGAGTTCAAATCCTAGATAAAAATAGGGTCTTTTAATTGAATTTTGTCCGGAGCTATCTGGGGCCCCTCGATCTGTCAGTCTATGTGATTAGCGTTCTCAAAAGCAAGATGTTTTATGAAACAGAGCACTTTTGTCTTCGCTGCCACCTGACAAGCTCCTCTGCTGCATCAGTAAGGAGGCTGATGAATTGCTATAAGGCTCATTAAGTCCTTGGAGCTTGGCCAAAGATGTGGTGGCCAGGCCCTTAGGAGGGAGTCGCTTCCAAACCTTGATACCTGCACTCTGAATCCGAGCCAAGAGGTGGGGGCAGGGGGTGCGCACTGGCTTGTGTTTTTTGTTGGAGTCATACCGACTGCTGCTCAAAAGTTTATCTTTTGTCCACTTTGTAAATGAAGCACTTTCGAAATTATGTTGTGCCATTTTCCCGCAGTTCTCAGCAATCTGTTTTCTAAATTTCGAGCAGCGTCCTTCTCCTCCGAGGGCCCATCCTGCAAAGGTGACTTTAGAACTTCAAGGGAGGGGTAAATGTCTCCACGGGGTTCCTTGGAATACAATTTTTTTTTTTTTTTAACTAACTAGAGGTTTTTCAGAAATGTCTGCAGAGCCTGCCTCCAGGCTCAGAGCCTGCACAGGTACCTTTTCAGGCCCCAAAAATATCATAATAATTCTGGAGACAATTTCCTATTCTGCTCCATCTATTTTTATTAATAGCTCTCTTCTGGGGGGGGGGGGGGACCATGGGCAAAATCTCCGACAAAATCAAGAAAAATTTAAAGATCCTTTTTCTTTACCCATTCCTCATGTCTTGGGGAACTCCTTGAGTCCCTTTAAGAATAAATCATTCTTACTCAATGCTTGTCCCACAATTGTGCAGCTCTCACCTAACTTATTTCTCTGGTGGATCAGGCTCACAGGCAGGTAACCGTGGTGATCACAGCACGGATCTTCACTCGCAGCTCCAAGCTTCGCGGCGATCCTGAGTGATGATGGCCATCCATGGTCAGGGGCGTTGGTCAGGATCCCCGTTCCTCAGGTTCCACATTGAGCGCCAAGACGCCCCTGCCCATGGAGTCTTCAACGAAGACCTCAGGAGGGAATTGACAAATTGGGGACAAGAGACATTAAGAAGGAGGGCAAGTAGAAAGTGCTGATCAAGCTCTCGTTTATTATGCGTCAAAGCCATTTCTTTTAGAGAAAAACTGGGAAAATTACATGGGAGGGGGACTTGCCAGGTGCAACAGAACGTTGTGCCGAGCAGGATCCGTTGCCTGAGTGACTGCTCTACTCCGCTAGCTACCTGACCACAGAGAGATCACCTGATTTCCAGGGAAAGGCCTCTATCAAAGGAAACAGAAACTGAGGCCTAGATCTATGTAAGATGGCATTACTCAGGCTAAGGAGATTTCTTATTTCTGTGGGCTCTCGGCACATTATTTATTTATTTATTTATTTATTTATTTATTTATTTATTTATTTATTTATTTAGCTTTATATGTATGAGTGTGTTGCTTGTGTGGGTGTATTAGTACCATCTCTGTGCCTGATGCTCACGGAGTTCAAAGGAGGGTATCCAATATCCTGGGTGTAAGTTCTGAGAGCTGAACCTGGACAAGTGCTATTAACCACTGAATAATCTCTCCAGCCCCAATGAAGCCTCATAAGAAAAGGAAATACAAACACCATTAAGCCAAAGTCAGTGATACTGATGTATTGGAAAACCAAAGATCAAACACATAAGTGTGGTTTTCTGTGTCTGTGTTATGGTCTTTTCCTTTATGTAGTAAGGTGCACCCTTAGGTTCAGTATGAGCCAGGGGTCTTGCTTTCTCTTTCTTTGCTTTCTGTTGTTTGTTCTAAAGTTTATTCGGGTTACAGGTGGTAAGATGCATGCTTCTAGATAGGGAGAGGCCCTTCCTAACCTTGTATTCAGTCCTCATAATGTACTCACGTATCCAGGAGCTCTTCATCAGGATTGGGCATGGGCAGATGTCAAGAAAGCCACATGTGAGGTGAAACTTGCAGAGGAGATAATGTTGAGAACCTTGAGATAATGAGGTCATCCTTGGTGGTCCATGAGACCTGACATCATCATGAAGATGAAAGGATAATACAGGAATGTCAGCGTCAGGGAAAGAAATGCAGACAGCAGCAGACTTTCCACAGTGATAAACTGGCTTGAAGATGGAGGAAGGGCCAAGAATGGGGAAAGAGGCCTAGAAACTGGCCAGACAGAAATGGCTTTCTAGAGAGCTTCCTATAGGCACAGCCTTGTCAACAGCTTCATTTCCCCACAATGAAATAGACTTTGGTGTGCTGTTGACACCCATCACTGTAAGATAATAAATGTCTATTATTTTGAGCCACTGAATCTGTGGGAATTTCTCATAGCAGCAACAGAAAACTCGTACAGCTTTGTATGACTCAACTCTAAATTGCTCCTGTGAAATCCTGAAAGCAATCAACTTATAAAGTACAGAGCTTCTTTGAGTTCATGGTTCTGCAGTTTCTAGTTCAACCTTGAGTGGCCCGTTGCCCCATTATTCTGGGCCTCCGGAGAGAACAGCACTTGACTGGCAGTAATGTATGAGAAGTGGGCTCACATTATTAGCATGAAGCAGAGAGACTGAAAGGCTAGCCTCACCCAGTTACTTAAAAGTACAGAACTGCCACTAAGACCTACTTCCTTCCAAGCCTGTACCATGTGACCTCTCTCAGGTTTTTCCCTGAAGGAGGAGTCTGAATGGCTCAAGTGGTCATTTCAATGGGAATAAGATCATACATTTGAATGCTTAGTCATCACTGAGAGGCATTATTTGAGAAAAGTCTGTACCAAAGACAGTATTCAAACCATGTGTGGCCATTTCAGTCTGGTCAGTTTCTAGACCTCTTTCCTGTCCCTGCTTATGGCCCCCTTTTCCTCCCGGCTTCCTAAATAGGCTGTAGGTCAAACTCATGGAACTGCAGTGGCTACTTGCAGATGAAGGCGACAGGCCAAGTGACACACAGAGAACTTGTCTTGACATCTGTGAGTCACTGAACAGATGCCAGTAATTTCTTACTACTGGTTCCACAGTCTCATTGGACAAACACCTCCACTTCCTCTGTGCTCCCTGCCATTGCCGCTACTTCGCTGCATAGCTAAAGACATTTTGAATCTAATTCGGCTGTCAATGACAATATGTGGTAGAGTCTATTGATAATTATGCAAATTAATGTTACCTGTTAAGTAAAAAAGACATGCTGTAACATATCTGAACTATGATCCTACTATAAATGAGTACCTGACCCGTTCACATAAAAACTATTTCTAAGGTGATATCCTCAGATGTTAAAATGCCTACTTTGGGGACATTAGCTTTGCTTAGTGTATATATATATATATATATATATATATATATACTAAGAAATAAAATATAAAGTTCTATAGAAATAAAAATAAAGCTGGGTCTTTTATAGTTTTTAAACAAGCAAGAAGAAAAGAATGTCCCTAAATTGTTCCATCATTGTCTGTGGCTGGCAGCAGCTTCTATTTATCTATAAGTAGGTAGAAGAGGAAAAGAAAGAAGAAATGGTAAGTGTGTGGTGTGTATGGGGGGGCGTCTTATAGTGAGAATGGGTGTGGCTCAGCCAAAGCAGCCAGAGATGAGGACCATGAATGCCTTTGGCTTACTGGGGCCACAGGAATGATAGCATGAGCATCCAGAGAGGATTCAGATAAACAACTACCTACTGTGAATCAGCAAACGGACTAGGACATTTATCCAGTTCCATACGGTGTTCTCTCAACTTTATCTGCACTCAACCACAGTCTGAAATATTGAGTGGAAAATTCCAGAAACAAACAAGCCACTAGCTTTTAATTACACCTGCTCTTGGAAGTGTGATGCAGACTCACATGGTTCCATTCCATGCAGCTGTGGCCATGCATCATCCTCACCCCTTTGTCCAGTGTATCCACACTGCATGAACAACCCTCTGATTAGGCATTTAGTAGCCATCTAGGTTCCCAGGCCATCTCTCTGGGTGTTACCGAGTGTGGATCCACACTTCACTACCATCTAGGGTGCAGGTATCCACCAAAGCCTTAGGACAAGCTTTTGACAAACAGGGACAAATGTACTGTAATGTTTCCAAATAATAATAACACTTTCCTAAAATCACCTCCTTCAAAACTTTTATGCTTTACTTTTCTTCACAGCACCTAGATAACCTGCTATAAGTTTTTATTCTAACCATCTGGATTTCCTCACTAGAACAGAAGTGCTATAAGAAAAGGCTCACCAGTTTAGTGTCTATCTTCCTAGCATAGTGCCAGGACAACATTATTCTCAGCCTGTTTAGAGAAGTAATGAAGTATGAAAAGGTCTGATAAGATTTCTTATAAAGGCTCATGTTTTAGACTTTGCAGGCCAAGAAACAAAACAGAGGACGCTGTGTAGGTACTTATATAACAGCTATTTTTAAGATGTAAAAACATTTTTATTTTGAAAGCCATATAAAAACAGGCAGCAGGCCAAATACTATCTTTGGCTCTTCATTTGCCAGCTGCTAGACTCTAGAGGATTAACCACTGAACAAAAATGTAAAGTTCACTTCAAGTAGCCTAAGTCTCACAAATCATTTCTGGCAACAATCAGAAACTTGGCCAGTCATCCAAACAGCTCTGCATCTGTTTAAAATATTGGATGTTATTTCTTCATATCTAAATGTTATTAGGTATATCAGGTTGTATCAGGCCCTAGTAGGTGTTTATTATTAAAGACTGCCTGTGTGTTTTGTATAATGTAAGGAACTCGCAGCATAGTCAAAATCTAGCACCAAGCGGTAAAAACATGCTAATTCTTTAAGAAAAAGAAGCAACCAGATATAGTTTACTTGGAAATCTGAATCAATCCCATGTTTCAAGTTTGCACACATGGGGACATATTACAGACTCTACCCTCCCAATTCTCCAATGGCTATGTGCACATTTTTATGAGGAATCTCGTCTTTTGAACTGACCAGAATGTCTCTAAGTTAATCTATGGTCCTGTATGTATGGGCATCTCATTGTTTTTAACCAGAGCTTGGTATCCCCGGGATATAACTGTCACATTCAATTCACTACTTCAGGGTGTTTCTAGTCCCCTGTAGTCTCAGGACACCTGATGGACAACCACACAAAGTCTCCTAGTCAACCTGGAAAATATTCTTTCAGAATGTATCCCCAAATGGGTACTCTTTTATAGGTTACTGCTGCTAGCACCTGTGGGTTCTCCTTTCTGTGCAAACTTGGTAATGTTTGACTTTAGCCTTCCCATGCTCACCACCCACGTGAGTATGAATCCTGACCCCCTAATTTCCCTTCTGCATTCTTCTCTGTTTTTGACCTGGCATTTGGGTTTCTTCCCTTCACAGACCAGCCTGCCCTTAAACATTTTATTTTAATCATGGAGGGAAAATACCCAAGTGAAAAGATCTGCATCGGCACAAGATTTTTCTCTACAATAAATTAGCCCCGTTGCTTTTAGGCCTTGTGGCATTTTGGAAATGTGGCAGAAATGGGGTGAAGTGATGCTGCTCATCATAGGGCAGCCAGGAAAGGAAACAGTCAGAGAGAGAACAAGGTATGTCCTTGATGGTCTACTTTCTCCTACTAGTCTGTATGCTCATCATTGGCCCCCTAACAGAGCCCTCCTGGTTCAATTATCTTTGAACATAGTTGTGAAATTAAAATTGCAACACCTAAGCTTTTTGGGTGACTCTTTCATGGATAAAATATAATACATATTTATAATTTTTGATCATTTTTTTCTCATACGTTCCTAATTTTGTTGTTGTTGTTCTTTTAGAACGTTCCTGGATGATTGATAATCTTTCAACTATTTTTTTGAGGCATGATCAGACTACTCTTGGGAATAAAAGATGGAAACAAATTTTGGGCTGTAATCCATTACCTGTCATTCACTAAAAGTACAGCCCTTAACCACCCTTGTGGGCAGTGGTGGAATGTGCAGGGTCTCTTATCTTTTTAACTCTGTACACAAGGATGAAAAGCCACTGCTGCACCTGGCCCCAGGATGTCTCTGGAGAAGCAGAGTGGCCCCTGATTTATATCTCAACCAGGAGCAGGAGACTCTGCTAAGATTGAAGTGCCATCCTTGTGATCCATGGGAACTACCAGGCCCCAGAGCACTCCAGGCAGCAGATAAAATACCTGTTCTGTACAGCAATAGGGAATGTGTGCCCTCCTTGGCCTCTGCCTTTTTCCAGTTTAATCTTTATATATTAATCCTATAGTGCTAATTTTCTCCACATCAGTTACATTCCTATTGTTGGCAGCACGGAAGTACCTCATGCCTGCTTGCTATCAGCTTGGCATAGCGCAGTTACTTATTCCCGCATAGTCTCTCTTTGATGGCCTTCAGCAGCACACTTAAACTGATTTTAAAATTGTCAAACTTTATGCTTTGGTTGGTTTTTGTTTTAAAGTGGCTGTACATGAAGTTGGAATATGGCTGTGGTTTGTTGGGGAGGGAACTTAGGGGAAGCTGAAGGGACAGTAGGTAGAGTATAAACAAAATACATTGTATACATAAATGGAATTCCCAAGGAGTAAATTAAATATATATTTACAAAGAAATTTAGAAAGATAGCTTGCTGTTGAGAATGTTTGCAGCTTTTATAGAGGACCTCAGTTGGGTTCCTAGCACACAAAATCTTCTAGTATTCCAGCTCCAAGGAATCTGATGCCCCCTGCTGGCCACTTGCTCTCACTTTAACACACATACCCATAATTAACAAATAAAATCATAAAAAAGAAACTTTGTCACCTGAAATGACTGTTCTCCACTCTCTCCCTTCTGTGTTACTTTGATCATTCTCTTTTATATTTAGAGTCAGAGGGTACTGGTTCTCTTTTACGTCAATGTGAGGTCATTTCCAGGTACTAGGTACATAAATACAATGTGCTTTTAATTCTATCACTTCAACCTACTTGCAAATACCACATTATTTTTAAGCTATCAATTCATCAATTGTTTTTATATCAAAAATTGTAAGTCTCAGATTTTCCTGTTGCTCACTTGCCTTTGTAGAACTCTGGTCTTTTTATACACACCAGAGACAATTTATCTTCTGCCTTCTCTCCCTGTCCCAAGCACCTCAAGAAGAAAAGCTACACTGAAGTTTTCATTTGAAATTACAGATAAATTTGGGAACCAAATTGGTATGGATTGGGTTACCCCAACCTCATCCACGGAATATTGCAAATCTTTTCTGCTTCTCTACATTGGATAAAGTCCTGGATCCAGATAGTTTAATAATCAGGGCTTGTCTGGCAAGATAGAAACTGCTGGAGATACTTCAAGTATAAAAGAATTTAGTGCAGTAAATTAGAAACCTATGCAGAGATTGGGAGAGGCAGATTCTAGCAAAATCATTCCTGGATCTCAAATCCAAAAAAGAAGCAGGGAATGCTGAGAGTCATAAAACTCCCAGGAATATCAAGAAAGTTGCTACTGGTGTTGCCAGTCACCTACAGCACCCAGGCTTTGTCTAGTGGCTGCCACACATGTCTGCCAACCATCAGCAGCCATTACCAGCAAACAACTACTTTTTCTTCTATACCTCTTTCCAAATGCCATGCAATCCCTCCTGTTGGCAAATGTAACACAGGGGTAGGTATAGTGCCAAGTTGGCCACTCAGTGCAAAAGAAACAGACGTGGCTATGAATGCTGGGTGCTTGGGGGTGAGCGAAAGTTTCAGACCCACAATACCTACATGGCTTTAGGTATGATCCAAAGAAAACATATTTAACTAATTCGGGGATATGACACATTATTTTACTTGGAAAAATGACACATTTTTAACATCTGCAGAGGTTTACTTTCAAAATATGATGAACTTTTCACAAGAAATGGTATCTCTAGAAAGATCACACAGTCAGCAAGGTGCACCGTCTCCTTGATGTTCAGCCCCAGCTGTACTTTATTGAGCTGTGTCTAGCAGCCCCCTGGTTGAAGAGAGAATCTGATGACAGCAGCTACATCAGATGCACTTGGGGCGAATGGAATTTGCTGTGTATAAGTAGATGACGAATAGGATTATTATATAACAGTAACCTCAAAGCACTTTTAATCACAGTCCTTGTCAATAAAGATGCTTCAGTCATGGTGAATATGGAAATTAAAAAGAATGAAACAAATTAGTTTCTAACATTCTTCCAGTACATCTATAGATCCTCTTACATACCCCCATGGTGCACATACATCCCCTCCAGAGAACTCTGACTTGTCTGATATCCTGCCTTCTCTCTACATTATCTACCAAGTTGGCCAAACTCAGAGACATCATTAAAGTTGTCCATTAGCATGCAGTGCCTAGATGCAATAGGTTAATCAACTGCAAAACTGACCAAGACATTTTGTTCTAGCTAATCATAACTGCCAAGTTAGTAATGGTGAGTGCATAGCAAGGTTTCCAAGAAAATCCCTACCAAAGATCACTGAGGAGAAGGAAACCAGCTGCAACAGTGTCACAGGTTTTCTAAGGAGTCCTGACACTGTCAGCTGACAAGGCTTAACTCCAAAAACATCAGACCAAAATAAAGACACAAAAGCAGTCAGCACAAACAGACTAAAGAAAAATGCTGGGGTTAGGGAGTTAAGGTGCATGAGTGATACTGTTGCCAAGAGCACTAACTGAGATGCCAAAAGCCTCAAAACAGTGTAAGGAGTAGCTCAAATAGCACAGGGTCCCATGTCAAGTCAGGAGCAGTAAGTTCTCCAGGTGTTCAACATTACGAGACAATTATCTTAAATACAAGCCTGCAGATAAGAATTGTTCCAGAAAACCAACTGTTATTCTCTCCCTTTGTTTCCAACATGGAAGGGCATGCAGATATCTGACAGGCTTTTTGAAAGGTTAGAGTGCACAACAGAACATTTCTTGAGGCCGAGGGCTCACTCACACTTATGTGGGGTTCAGTATTAGTTTACCTAGATGGACAACACTTCACAGAGGGACACTGTTGGAGCTTGAATACAAGCTATCCTCAGAAGAATTATGTGTCTAAACACTGGAACTCCAGCTAGTGGTGACTCTGGGAAGGGCATGGAACCTTTAGTAGACCCTGCTGGAGGAAGTAGGTCTCTGGAGCAGACTTAGAGGACTTAGAGCTGGGTCCTGCTTTCTGTTCTATCTCTGCTTCCTGAGCATGGATACAATGTGTCTGGCTGCTTCAGATCATGATTGATGCCTTGCCCACTATGATGGTTTGTATCCGCTGGAACTGTGGTCCAAAATGAACCATTTAATTGCTTTCACTGGGTGTTTTGCTATAACAGCAGCAAAGGGGATATCTAATAAAGACATTGTACACATAGAACATTCAGGGCTCTGAAGTTTGGAGGTACTGCTGCTCTTTAGAGAGAGGAGTTGTTCTTGAATCCCAGCCTTGAGCCACAAACAATGTTACTGCCCTCATGACAATTGATCCTCATAAAAATGATGACATAAATGAACAGATGATATATTCAGAGACTGGTTGACTATGAGAAGGAATAGATGTGCCAAGGGGGCAGGGAAAAGGCTGACTTTCTTGTACAACAGGGTAGCTATGGAAAAGACTGTTTCAAGGCTATGAGCAAGCCACATGGATTTCCAAAAGAAAATAATTCTGGAGAGCTCTTGCAAAGTTTCTAAGGATGCATGCATGCTTTTATGTGTCCGAGGGCAGGGTGAAACAGCTAATGTGGCTAGAGAGGTTTAAAGAGGTTTAGAAAGAAAGAATGGAGGCAGGGTGACACTATATTTGGACAATCCCCAAAGGCTATGTTCAGGGGCTCAGATTTCAGCCTAAGAATTGGGAGAAGCATGTTACCTGACTTAGGCTTTTAAAGATTTTTTTCTGGCTGCAATATAGGAAACTCTTGATTGTATAGGGCTTAGTAGAAGAATCAGTAGTGCACTAGAGCACATGAGCTGATTCAGGTTAATGTTTAGGAGTTTGTGGCCAGTCATTAAACCCAACCATTATTGAAATTTGAGTTATATAAGTGTACAATAAATGATGGCAAAAGGTTTTAAGTAATGAAAATATAACTTTCTGATTATTTGGCTGTATTCTACTATTGTCTATGTTCTTGGGGGTCCCGCATAGGTTTTTTTTTTTTTTAAGACATTTTATTATTTTAATCATGTGTATGTTTGTGGGTCTGTTATGGGTATATGAACATGTATGCAGGTGTGCACAGAGATCATTGGTGTTGGAGAGCTTGGGGCTAGAATTACAGTCATTTCTGAGCAGGTGATCCAGGTGCTGCTTATCATTTTTATAAGACAATGATAATTGATGTCAAGATGGAGCCCGAATGTGGTAGTTATGTAAAGGTGGGATTTTCCTTTATTTCCTCATAGCTTAATACAGTGCCTACTGTGTGAAACAAATTCCATGCCTAAGCCACTCTCATTCCTATGCCATAGTGTTATCTTAGGAATTTAAGGACTTTTATGAAAAGCAATAATCATTTCACCAGGACCTATCACACCAGTGTCCTTGAAATTTTAGGGTGAGCAGACTCTAGTTACTAAAACCTGGAGCTCTCTTCTTACCTAGCTCAGTGCCAGGTGGGCTATATTCCTTGGTAATGATGGCACTATTTGTAGTGGGGATGGAATTATTATGCAATAGGAGCATCTTACTTTCAAAGCAAATTAAAGCAAAATGTGTTTGTGAATCAACATGCCCATGGCATATTTGTATGAGCATTAATTTATTTACCATAGGAATCAGCCTATGTGTTTATGGAGAACAACGTCTACCACTTGTCATCTGAAGGATGTAGTACTACAACATACACACACACACAGGAGGGAGGGGAGAAAGAGAGGAAGATAGATAGATGGAATCGTTATGGAGTATACTGAGTAGGACTAACCTTCCAGACAACTTAGTTGACACACCCAGAAATAATGTCTTACCAACTATTCAGACATTCCAGAGTACAATTTATATATGCTCATTAATATTTAATATTACTCTTCCCCAAAATGCAGTCTTACTTGGGTATGTCTGATATCAGAGATAAGATAATAAATGGGTCCCAGATAAGGGAGGAAAAATCACTTTCCTTTCTTTAGTTAGGCTGGACTTAGCATGTGAGAAGTTGCCACAAATATACATAGTGGTTAAATAAGAAGTCTATTCAAACTTCCAGATTATAAGTATTCTACCCACATTATGAAAAAATGAGGATCTCAACACAATCACCTTTCCATTGTGCCAACGAAAACACATTCTTTTCCTGTTAAGTAAAGAGTATAGTTTCATAATTCCAAAATTAGGCTTCAAGCCTGAGATCTATAGGTGATACATACCTTTCTCTAATTCTGCATGATTCAATTGGATACTGAATATTCTGTTCCTTTCTTTTTTACCCCCCTGGGCATGTGTGTGTGTGTGTGTATTTGTGCATGCATGCACATGTCCTTTGGTATGTGTGTGAAGGTTGGAAAACATGTGAAAATTATTTCTCTTTTTTTTTATTGTGTGGGAACTGAGCACTGGACCCAGTTCATCAGGCATGGCAGAAAGCTCCTTGAACCTTTGAGCCATCACACTGGCCCATATCTGAATCTAAATCCAATAAACAAAGCCATATATTTAACCAGTAAACTGTATTTTAAGGAAAATAGAAAATTATTTAAAATAGGAAATATAGGTAGATACCCTCACTTTTGCTGTTCACAAGATTATTGTTGACCGTTGACTTTCTCTGTTATCTGTCACATGTCTCTCTGTTCTCGGTCATTGTTTTCAGTTGTCACAGCTCTTTTCTTGATAGGCTGACTCTCATTACCTTTCCTAAAACGTCTAATCCCTGAGCATACTTGCCTATCTGAGATTGGCAGGATCTTCAAAACACTCTTAGGTACGAGTGGTACCCCACAGAGGACACGACATACTATTAACAGTGGAAACCTAGCAGACTCAGACTGATTCCCATCCTATATCAAGAATCTTATTTTTTCTTAGAAATTAAACACTTGGCCAAGCAACAATATCAAGACCACATGATGCCACATTTTTCAAGGTCTATGAATCCCTTCACTACAGAACTTAGCAAGACTTAAAACGACTTTAAAGACTATAAAATGAGTGGTGCCTCTCTCATCCATCTCTGTATTTATCATCTGTTCAATTCATCCCTCACTATGCTTTGCACTGACTGCCTGTTATCAAGAGGCAAGGGAATCTCTGTAATATTCCCTTTTATCAACACTCTAACCATGATTAATTCCATCTGGAGAGAAGAAATGTTTCACTGAAAGCAAAACTTTCTATACCCTCAAATTATTCCAAATAGCTTTCTCTGTTTGGCACAGATCAGTTTTATTAAATATTCTTGCTGATTTTAGAGTCTAGCATGTGGTCAGTGAGACCACATGACAATACTTCAACATATCTCCTCGTGGAAAGTATAACTTGGACCCACATACACTTTTTGGAACCCTCAGATCAAGAATGTTTGCTAAATACAAGAATTAATTATGCTGATTCTGAGAGAGTAGGGCTCTGAGGAAATAAATGCAGTATAAACAGGCATGTCCCCTCTGGGAACATGACAGGAGAGCAGGCCAGGCTACTCCAGATGACTTTATGACAGGCAGAATCCACTTCTAGAAGTAGACCATGAGGGTCACTGGGAGAAAGATTACATTAGTTTCTGCTGTTATGACAAGACACCTGCTAACAGTAACTTAGTGAGGGGAAGAAAGGAGGCAGACATTTTGCTCATGAGTTTGAGGAGAAGTAGCCTATCCTGGAGGAGTAGGTAACGCAGCAAATCATGAGGCACCATTATACCTACAGTTAGGGAGAAGGACAAGACGAATGCTGCTGCTTACCTAGCTTTCTCTTGTTTCTTCTTTCTATTAGTTTGTGATCGCTATTCATAGAATGGTGTTGTCCTTTGTCAGGGTAGGCCTTCCTTCAGCTAAATCTCTTAGGAAAAGCCCTCAAAGGCTTACCTTTGTCTCCTTGGTAATTCTAAATGCAGTTAAGGTGATGATGATTTACTATCACCAAGATGATGAAAACCTTTGTTGATTTTGCTGAACCTTGGTGAGTCTTACTCAGTATAGAGTTTGGGGAAATCCAAAGTCAAACCAGTTTCCCTAAACTACTATGAAGGCAAAAGTGTCCCTTGTCCCACCTTCTTGGGTAATTTAAACTGGAATAGGACTATCTTGGTTCAAAGCGCCAATCACATTTGCTGAAAGTATTGAATTCTATGTCAATAGATGTCACTGAGTTTTTCAGCTTCTAAGAGTTTAGAATTTCAGTGTATAATGATACTTTTATTGTGTTCTTGTACACTAGAAAAATTCCAGCAATGGTATGTATTTATACATAATGTACATGTATTTGAAATACAATAACTGGTAGAAATAAGTCATACATAGATACACTTGAAAACTCTCAAAAGCATACCCTTTGATAGTCCAAGGACCTCCATCAACCTTCAACTTTTGAAATTCCACTACCTTCTAGTAGAAGCAACCTGAGACCAACCTTTTAACACTTGAGCCTTCAGAGACATTTGAGACCCAAACTTTACCATTGTTATGGAGATGCTGTGCCAGAAACATGGGCAGAATTTATTGAATAAAAAATAAATTTACAAGTTATATTGGTTGTATAGGCTGTAATTGTCCAAGTAGTGTCTAATTCTCTTGAGAACTGGCATGTGTGTGTGTGTGTGTGTGTGTGTGTGTGTGTGAGTGTGTGTGTGTGTGTGTGTGTGTGCATACACACATGTGTGCATGCGTCTAAGTTACAGATGGCTAAGTTTAAATATGTTTTACTAGTGGCAGAGATAATACAGTACAAAGAGATCAATATGGTTGCTTAAACAAGACCTGAAATACAATGATAGTTGACATGCCAGCATGCCTGGGGAAACTTGCACAAGACCCACCCCTGAAGATCTATGAACAATTAATGAATGCTGAGGGAAGAATACTTAGAATACTTAGTCTTCCCAAGGGATGAGTCCCCTTATTGGTTACCCAATACCAAATGGTCAGTCTTAAAAACTACTTATATTCAAAAGACAACAGTAAACAAATTCAGAAGGCTATATTTATGTATTTATAGATTTATTCATATGCATGTAACAATAAGTGTTAAATAAAAAGCCTTGAATAAGGGGGGGGGAGAGTATGGGGGTCAGAAGGGAAAAGGGAATGAATATAATTATATTTTAGTTAAAAATATAATCAGTTTTGAAAAAAATAGATATGATATTAACAAACTGAGTTGGAGACCTGCTGAGCCCCAGAGTTACAGGGTCAAGCTGAGCATCTGAGCTCTGAATCTTTAGACATGAGACACTGGATTGGCAGTTTTGTATCGAGCAATGGGGACTAGGCCTGGGCTAAACTCCGTGGGATAGTCAGAAGTTCTCTGCTTGAATTCCTTGACTGTTGCACAGGGTAGTTCAATAACAGGTTGGTAAGTCAGTGGAGCCATAGCCACCGGAGTGCTATGTCTTCTCCAAGAGATCCAGGTAAGAGTATGGTACCCTTCTTTGATCTGATACATTCCATAAGTTCTCAAATCTAGCTTCTGGTTTTTAGCTTCTCTGATATGATTTTAATGTGCTCATGAGCCCACATGCTTCTGGTTTATTTTGATAAAGATATAGGATGTGTATCTTTTGCTTTCAGGAACACATTATTAGTTTGAGCCATATAGGTGTTGCTGGACAGATGGTAGTCCAGACAGAGCCCTTCTGGTTTTACAGTTCTATTTAAAATGGAGCCAGATGTTGTGGTGTAAAATGGAGTCACCAAGACAAGACACTGTCAGAAGCCACTGGTTTACACAACAGTAACTGAGGCAGGGTACACCCTGGAGCTCACAGTCTCGTATGTCCACATAACAGGATTTGCTGAGCTCTCGGGAACTATTTATTCCCTAGTCTCAGAAGTAGGCAGGTTTCTCTGGGTTAATTCCTGTCTTAAACATGTTGAAATGAAGTCAGAAAGGGTGGCACATGCCTGGACTCGGAGTATCTGGGAGCCTGACACAGAATGGTCAGATATTCAAGGCCTACAGAGTGTGACCTAGAGGGAAAAGTGTGGAATTGATGAGACCTTTTAAAGTATCATTGAAGAAAGGCCTACAAATATCTGAGAACTGGCTGACAGGGGCAAGGGGAGGAGAAGAAAGGCAAGTATGTCAGAAGGAAATATTAACATTTATAACTTTATGATAGCTGATTTATATAGTACTACTGTATCACAAGTCACAATGTCACTATGTCATATGAATCTCCACATGTAAGCCCCAAAACAGCCCAGTGTGGTAGCTATTTTACAATTATTGGTGCTATTTTATTCTTGTAGAATTGAAGCATGGAGGGGTTAGGTAATTTATTACATGTTCCACAGTATTAGAGTAGGAACTGAGTTTGGGTAAACCCCTTCCCCATATGGGCCCCTAACATACTGTGACCATTTGTGCAGTATTATGATATTGCAGGTTAAGAACACTATTAATAGACCCAGATTCAATTTCCTACAGAAAGTACAGATAGAACAATCAACCAATCAATCATTCCTTATCGAATTCTCTCTCTAATCATATGAATGGAAGATTAGGTAAATGTCAGATAATTGTATAAACTGTTGTATGTGCTGGCCCTGTCATGGGATGTTTTAAACCAATGTACTTAATCTTTTGTCAATTCTATGAGGCAGGCACTCTCATTATCTCCCATCTATATAACCAGGCACATACAGGCTAGAAAACCTACCCCAACACACAGAGCATGATGAGGCAGGCTCTGAACCCAGACCACCTTCGCTGCTCTGCTACCAAGCCTCTGTCTCTGACGAGTTTGGAGAGAAAATGATTGTAGAAATATTGTTGTTGTTTCAGTTTTATCATTACACTTCTCCTAAGACAAGATTGGCATGGGAAATAAATTGCCAATATGCAGAACACACTTTAGAACAAAGCCTGACATTCCACAAGGGTGGTGTGAACTGATCAGCATGGTTTTGCAATTTTAAACAGTCCATCTGGCTTATTTTATAAGCCTGTCCTCATAAGCCCTATTTGAAAAACAGCAGATCAGGATATTTTTTCCTCTGGGGTCCCAAAAATTTAAGGCCATATTAGCTCATCCAAAGCAGGAAGGCAAGCCCACTTTTCCTCTTTTATTTTCCAAATATTTTATTGGGGATCATATGAAATCATGTATTTTGCTAATTCCTGGCCAGGTCACTGAATAAAGTATGTGCTTCCAGTAAAATGTAAACAGTAACTAACTCAGGGCATAGATCTGTGCATGCTGATCTAGGTATGCAGTTTACTACCTGTTAACCACTCGGGGAACAGGCACTGCTATCCACTGCCATGACTCTAAGCTCCAAAGAGTCCTATCTGACCACCTTATTCAGACAGTGCAAGACCACTTGTGGTGGTTTGAATATGCTTGGCTCAGGGAGTGGCACTATTTTGAGGATTGGCCTTATTGGAGTAGGTCTGACCTTGTTGGAGAAAGGATGTCAATGTAGTCATGGGCTTTAAGACTATGAAGCTGTAAATGTGAAGCCTAGATGGTCTTGCAGACCCCACAGTGTTGGAATACCTGCCAACAAAAGCTGATAACTGGGTATGGAGCCAACTCAAGAGAAAAATTTGTTACATTCAATAAAACTGAAAGGAATTAAAGATCTGAAATGTGCTTTGATATCAGACACAGACGTGGAGGATGGAATTTGGCCAGCTGGTGTTCAGTCTTGTTTCAGTCCAGTATTTCTTCACTATGCTCTCTTTCCTCCATTTTGGAAAGGATATGCATATTGAAAGTATGTGATCAGCTTTTCAGTCTTGGTTTTATAGGGGCTTATAGTTAAGAGACTGCCCTAAGTATCAGAAAACACTTTGAACTTTTCAACATGGTTAAGACTGTTATAGACTACGATAACTTTTGAAGTTGAACTGAATGCATTTCTGCATTATGATATAGCTCCAAGCCTATTGGAGCCAGAGAGTATAATGTGGTGGTTGGAATGAAAATGACCCCATAGGCCTGTAGGGAGTGGCACTATTAGGAGGTATTCTCTCATTGGAGTATGTGTGACCTTATTGGTGGAGTTACATCACTGGGAACAGGCTTTGAGGTTTCAAATGCTCAAGCCAGGCCCAGTGTCACTCTCCCTTCTGACTTTCTACCAGTCTGGATATAAAACTCTCAGCTACCTCTCCAGCATCATGTCTGCCTGCATACTGCAAACATTTCTGTCAGTATTACAATAATGAACTAAATATCTTAATTGCATGAGCTATCCTCAATTAATGCTTTCCTTGATAAAAGTCGCTATGGTCATGGTGTCTCTTCATGGCAATGGGATGGTAATAGTCATAGCAATGACTAAAACAAGAGACTTAAAATGACCTACCAGGAAATTCTATATGAGCAAAGCTGAGTAGTGTTACTTCATGTGTAGACCTCAAACCACAGGTAAAATCGGCAGAAGAAGCAGATATGACTCTAGCCAACTATAAAAAAAAGAGAAACCATGAAGGGAGCAAAAAGGTAACTCATAGAATGGGAGAAATACCTGTGAGCCATACATCTGATAAGAAACAAATATCTAAACAAAGCAGGAATTAAAACAACCAGTAGCAAAGCAACAAATAAAAGCTTAAACAAAAGAGCCATCTAAAATCCCAACTTATGAATGAGCAAAGGTTTTTGACATTTCTCAAAAGAAGACATACAAATATCCAACAAGCATATGAACAGGTGCCTCCTGTCAGTAACCAGTAGGGAGTCTCAAATTATAACAACAGTAAAAGGCCAGTGCACATCTGTTAGAGTGGATATTATAAAGCAGATGAGAAAGCTAAGTGCTGCTATGCTTTGAATGTGAAAATGCCCCAGGGGCAGGTGACAGGCATGTCACCGCTAGCAGACTGTCTTTGGATGAATGATTAGATGGTGTAATGGCTGCTTATGGTTGTCAACGTGACTATATCTGGAATGAACTACAATCCAAAATTGGATGGCTCACCTGTGATCCAGATCTTGAGATTGGAAGACACAAATTTCTGACCTGGATCTTGGCTTGGAGATCTTGAGAGATAGTGGCTATTAAAAACTTAGGTCCAGGAGAGGTAGTACATTCCTTTAATCCCAGTAGACTAAGGCAAGAAGATCTCTGAGTTCAAGGTTAGCCTGGGACAAACACGTCTCAGGTCCAAATGTGATAGTACACGCTTTTAATCTGGGTCAGACCTTCTGCTTGAGACCTACATAAGGACATCTTAGAAAGCTGGGGTAAAGTCATTTAACCTGGAAGTCAATTACACAGGAATACTAAAGATCTCTCTCTCTATCTGTCTCTCTGTCTCTCTGTCTCTGTCTCTGTCTCTCTCTCTCCCTCCCTCCTTCCCTCCCTCCCTCCCTCCCTCCCTCCCTCCCTGCCTCCCTTCTTCCCCTCCTCCTCTTTTCATATTACTTACAAACCATAGCTTCAGACAAGGACTAGGACTAGAAACTTGCGGATGTTAGTTCACTTGGAGATGAGTGTGAGTAGCTTACATCACTCCCGTTTTAAAATATCCAAACAGTGTTGCAGCACTCTGGGTGTCACAATTATCAGCCCCTGGGAATAATGTCCATGTCTAAATCTCTTCAGACACCGACTCTGACAGGATTCCTTCCTGCCCATGCTGTAGGCGCAGCTGTGTACAGGTTAGAGTTAATTTGTACTTTCCCAGACCATTTTCACAACAGTTTTGCCAATGTTTTTGTTAATCCACATCATGCACACAGTCCTCCTCATCTTCTCATCCCCTCATATTTGCCCTTCACTTTTACAACCCCCACCCCAAAATAAAACACACATGAACAAACAGACAACAGAGCATGGAAAACATCTCATCATGGAAGCTATAGCATGTCACATTGTGCCCCCACAGTATATCCCTTTGTCCACACATCTTTACTTACAAACACTCACTGCAATAAGTTATTGGCTTGGCTCAAGATCTCTGGATTCTAAGACACCATCAATACTGGGTCCTCACCAGGACTTCTCCCAGTTATCTTGTTTCCCTAAATCATGGAGCTTTGGATCAGCAGAACTGGCCCTTTCATATATCCCAACCATTCACAGATGATACAGATGCTAGGCTGAGCCAACTCAAAGCCCTGGATCTGGACCTGGGTAGTAGCTGAGCTAGTCAGTACTCTGGCTCTCCTTTGTCCTCACCTCCAGGGCAAACTCGCCAGTGCTGCTCCTGCTAGGCCACTCAATGCTGCCATCTGGCAGGAGGCAAGGGCAGCTTCCTTTCTCTTATGCTTTCAGACTCATCTGCACCCACAACTCCAGAGCCCGCTCCACTGTGCTGCCAGTTAAGGTATGGAAGCCTACTCTCCCAAATGCTGCATCCTGGGAGGGACTGGGACAGCCCTCCTGCTCTCATACCCTCGGGGGTACCTCACCAGCACCTTCACCATCAGAACCGACTCCACTCTCTTGCCCAGGGAAGGTCTCTGTTTTCCTCCTCCTATGTTGCACTGCCTGGATTTGATTTGATTTTTATAACTCCTAGGCATAAAACAGTTTTGGCCACAGTGCCAGGCATCAAGCTAGGATGAACAAAGGACTGCCATCTGTTCTGCTTCTGACGGCTGTAAAAATAACACCAACACCAAGGTGTCTATGCCCATCACCAGAGGTTCATAAGAGTTCTTAAATCCACATTCCTCTGATCCTTTGAGGAAGACATTGGAGACTCATAGTGATCTGCCATATTTTGATAAAAGGAATGCTAATCAGCACTCTGTAATCCTTAGAAAAATCCCAAGATCCTATCATGGCTAGAAAATAGAGGGCCAAGAGCTAAAAGCACAGGGCTTGTCCTGGGTATTGAGAAATTTCTATGGTGGGGGACACCCAGCTCAGAGGCTTCCCAAATACCATTCCCCAAAACAAGATTCCAGATTGTAAAAGAGGATGTCAGTGGTGACAGAGCTGGACTTCATCTTAGGTTGACATCATCAGCCCCCATAGAATACTCTGGAGAGAGCCAGGCACAAGGCACTAGTATAAGTGGTATCTAGAAAAGAGATTTGTAGGACCAGAGTTGTTGGCTCTCTACACTAAGCATGCCACACCCTGCCTAGCAGGGTAGCAAGTAATTATTGAGTTTTAGACCAATTAAACTTAATTAAATAATTGAGCTTCATTAAACTATAATCTAGGCTTTTGATTTCTCAGCTGTGGGCTTGGCTTGGGAGATTTGAGTTTTAATGTTTTAGGGTAATATAGAAGTCTGGTTTGTTGTCAACCAATAGGAAGAGTCTTGGGGAAATTACTCAACTGATCTACTTGGTTCATTTCATTTTAGCCAAAGGCAATAATATGTTTTAGTTGATGGCCCATGATAGAGTTTTGTTTTTCTTAGGAACTTCAGATTCATAGAGCAAAGGCAGTAGCTTTCATTTACTGTTTCCCTTAGAACAGTTCTGAACCCTGTTTCCAGAACTTAGGTTTTTCTTCCTCCTCCATATTGTTCTATCAGCTAGAATACTGGTCTGAGCATATGCACTGGAATGCCTCACCTCAACCAGATTCTCAAGACAACCTTGCAGAGTTGAACAAGTTCTCCTATGGATACTTGAAAACCTCATTTGTCATTCTCTATATGCTACATCCAGATAAAACAAAGGCACCCAGAGCTGGTGTCTAGGAACTCAGCCACCATTTTACCCTCAGAGGAGACTCTGGGGGACTGGATGACTAGATGATGACTTATAATATGGCTCATCACATTCCTTTTCAGAAGAAAATAAAAGTTCCCAGTGAGGAATGTACATGGAAGAAAGTCAACATCCATAGTCTACTCTGCCTGGAAATCTTTAAGCAGCAGGAGCTGGGTAAGTATACGGTATAAATAAGGGAACTGTCTTGATGAGATTAGTGCTAGATCCCTGTGGGGCAGTTAGGCCATGTTAGGAACCCCGATTCTTGATTGAGAGTGGTCGAAGCCCGGGAGTATTAAATGAGATGGTAGGAGCTTCCCAAACTCTCAAGAATCAGAAATCTTCACTCTACCGTAAGCAGTGCACCAGTGCATGACCCCCTCAAGGTGTTGGCCATGTCCCAAGTCTTTCCCCTTCATGTAGACATGACTTCATGTAAGCTCTAGGCAGAAGCAGCACCACCCCTAAATATGTAGACAAAGTCTCCCCAAGCACTCAGGCCAAGCCAATAGGAAGTCCTGGTTGTCAGACTCTGAACCATTTCAAAAACGGTATGTAGATGGGAGATGAGTGCGAAAGTAAAGTGAGATGTGTGTAGAAATCATTCCTCTGCCTGAGTTCCTTTGTTCTAAAGAGCTGATAACATCTCTGATTGGGAAGAGATTGTTTTCTTCCAAAAGTTTCTTGCATCTTCCAGTGGAACCTGTCGCCAGCCCAGTAGCAGCTGCATTCCACCATGTTCTGTCAAGACCAGCAGCAGAGCATTGGCCTCATGGGCTCAGGCCTGAGTTTCCATGCCCTGCTGAGCACTGCTCTCATGCATCCAAGCCTGAGTTTGTACATGCCAGTCAGACCCAGTTGCAGAGGTGGCAGAGGCTGCCTTTTCCCCTGTGTGGGACTCCTGGCACCAGGTCCCACAGACCCCCTACAGTTTTGTCAGACAGAGTGCTGTTTAGTATTTCTTTTTGGGCATAGTACAGGACACAGAAGAACTGAGAATCAAGTTGTCCTCAAGATCAGAGTGGTAGTGATATATAGTTTTTGTCCTTCTATCTAGATTCCTTGGGATACCAACAATGTCCGACTAGTACATACAACTTCATAATAGCCACTCGCCTTGTGTCTTTTAGTCACCAGGTTCCTATTCCATAATGCACAATGGGAATCCCTCTACAGAGTCTGCTTTAGGGACAGTTCATTTTTTATTGATGGCAAGAGCATTGCTTGCTGTGAAACTGACCATACAATATAAAGCTCCTACATGATTGACAGGCATCTGCTTTCTCCACCCTCCTTTCCTATGAGCAGTTAGTAAGGAATGCTGCAGACACATTTCTAAAGCTGCTGCCCTATTGATACAGGCCAGATGGCTTCCAGGCGCTATTGTTGAATCAATGGCCACTGGTACCAGTAGATACTGAGAAATCTTTCTCAAAGAATTTTAACACATCACAGTGTGCCAGCCAAGTCTCCTGTTCCTTCTTCCCAGTCTCACAGCATGTGATAAAGCCTTTTACTCAATGTAAAATGGAGGAAGTATATCTATCTTTGGCAAGTAGTGAACTTGAAAATTTTCTCATATTCTTGATGGTCATTTTAATGTATTCTGTGAATTATTTATTTATTTTATTTGTTTCTTTTATCATCTTCGAAGAGCTCATTTGGTTGATACATACCTTTCCACTTGAATTACAAATGTACAAAAAGGAAATTGAAGAAGACCTCAGAAGGTGGAAAGATCTCTCATGCTCATGGATTAGAAGAATCATCTTAGTAAAAATGTCCATCTTGCTGAAAAGAATCTAGAGATTCACTACAATCTGCACCAAAATTTCAACTCAATTCTTCATAAAGTTAAAAGGAGAAATTTACAAATTCATTTGGAATAACAAAAAACCCAGGATAGCAAAACCTGTTCTCAACAACAAAAGAACTTCCTGAGGAATCACCATCCATGACTTCAAGCTGTATTAGAGATCAATTGTGATAAAAACTGCATGGTATTGGTACACAAACAGGCAGGTAGATCAATAGAATAGAAATGAAGACCTAGAAATGAGCCCTCACACATATGGTCACTTGAGCTTTGACAAAAGGAGCTGAAAACATTCAATGGAAAAAGAACAGCCTCCTCAACAAATGGTGTTGGTTCAACTAGCAGTCAGCATGCAGAAGAATGCAAATTGATCCTTTCTTTGTACAAGGAGATCTTATCTCCTTGTACAAAGCTCAAGTGCAAGTGGATCAAAGACCTCCACATAAAACCAGCTACACTGAAACTAATAGAACAGAAACTGGAGAACAACTTAGAACACATAGACACAGGGGAAATTTTCCTGAACAGAACACCAATGGCTTATGCTCTAAGAGCAAGAATCAACAAATTGGACCTCATGAAATTGCAAAGCTTCTGTAAGGCCAAGGACACCATCAAAAGGACAAAAGGGCAATCAACAGATTGGAAAAAGATGCTACATCTGATAGCGGGCTAGTATCCAATATATACAAAGAACTCAAGATGTTGGACTCTAAAGAATCAAATAATTCTATTAAAAATGGGGTACAGAGCTAGACAAAGAATTCTCAGCTGATGAATAATGAATGGCTGAGAAACACCTTTAAAAATGCTCAACATCTTTAGTCATCAGGGAAATGAAAATCAAAACAACACTAAGATTCTACCTCATACTAGTCAGAATAGCTAAGATCAAAAACTTAGGGGACAGCAGATGCTGGCAAGGATGTGGAGAAAGAGGAACACTCCTTCCTCTGCTGTTGGTGGGATTTTAAACTGGTACAACCACTCTGGAAATCAGTCTGGCAGTTCCTCAGAAAATTGGACATAGTACTACCTGAGGACCCAGCTATACCACTCCTGGGCATATACCCAAATAAACTCCAACATATAACAAGGACATATGCTCAGCCATATTCATAGCAGCCTTATTTATAATAGTCAGAAGCTGGAAAGAACCCAGATGTCTTTCAACCGAGGAATGAATACAGAAACTGTAGTACATATACACAATGGAGTACTACTCAGCTATTAAAAACAAAAAGTTCATGAAATTCCTAGGCAAATGTATAGAACTAGAAGTTATCATCCTGAGTGAGGTAACCCAGTCACAAAAGAACACACATGGTATGTGCTCACTGATAAGAGGATACTAGCCCAAAAAGCTCGGAATGCCCAAGAAACCATCCACAGAAACTTATGAAGCTCAAAGAGGAGGAAGGCCAGAAGGTGAATGCCTCAGTCCTTCTTAGAAGTGAGAACAAAACACTCATGTTAAAAAATAAAGACACAAATAGAGAAGCAGCATTTGGAGAAAAAATCATCCAGACACTGCCTTGCCCTGCGGATCTATCCCAGATACAGCCAATAAATCCATGTACTATTGCTGATGCCAAGAAGTGCTTACTTGCAGGTACCTGATATGGATGCCTCCTCAGAGTCTCTGCCAGAGCCATACTGATACAGAGGAGGATGCTTGCAGCCAACCATCAGACTGAACACAGGGACCCCACTGAAGGAGCTAGAGAAAGGACTGAAGGAGCTGAAAGGGTCTGAAACCCCACGGAAACAACAAAATTATCAACTAACCAAACCCACCACAACTCTCAGGGACTAAATGACAAACTAATGGGTTTGCATGGAGAGACCCATGGCTCCAAGTGCATATGCAGCAGAGGATAGCATTGTCTGGTATTAATGGGAAGAGAGGCCTTTCGTCCATCGAAAGCTTGTTTTCCCAGTGCAGGGCAATGTCAAGTCACCGAGGTGGGAGAGGGTGGTTGGGAGAGGGAGCACCTTCATGGAGGAAGTGAGAGGGGGAGGGAGTATTTGATTGGAGAAAGGAGATAACATTTGAAATGTAAATACCTCGAATATCCAATAAAAAATGTACTTTTCGTATGTTCACTTAGCCAACTGACTTCACTGTTGTTATTTATTATTACTATTACTTTCACTACTACTACAACTATTTTGTTTTTTCAAGATAGGGTTTCTCTGTGTAACAGCCCTGGCATTCTTGGACTCACTTTGTAGACCAGGATGATCTTGACCTCACAGAGATCCACCTGCCTCTGCCTGCAGAGTGCTGGGGCTAGAGGTGTGTATCACACTCAGTATGGTTTCTGTTTGTTTGGGATTTTTGTTGTTGTTGTTTGTTTGGTTGGTTGGTTTGGTTTTAAAGTCAATCTAACTGTATAGTCTTAGTTTTAAGCTGTCTGTCCCCGGACCTGTAAAATGGTTCAGTGGGTAAAATGCTTGCTGCCCAAGCTGAATTGGGTATCCAGCTTCCATTGCAGAAGAACTGACTCCCAGAAGTGGTCCTCTGACCTCCATATATGCATGACTACTCCCCCAGACCAAGATACTAAAAAAGAAAGCTCTGAAGCTAGAAAGATGGCTCAGAAGGGAAAGGCACTTGCTAACAAGGGGAGGACCTGATTTCACTCCCTGGGCCCTACACAGTGAAAGGGAAGAACCAATTCCCACAATAGGCGCACGCATGCACACACACCCACACACACACACACACACACACACAGACACAAAGACACACAGGCACACATGCACAATCCCCCAAACAAAAGAAATAAATATAATTTTGAAAGTTTCTTTTACTCTTAGAGTATATATATATAACCTTCCCAGACTCCTTTTTTTTCCAGGTTTAAAGGCATTTTTTTTTCTTGACTATTTCTTTTATATTTTTTGTTTTTGGGTTTTTTTTTGTTTTTTTTTTTAATTTAACAACTTTATTTTAAAAATAAAGATAAATGTAAAGATTTTAAGCATTTTTGCATAAAAGTATATGAATACATTTTTGTCAGTACCTGTTTTTTTTTAAAGGTTTGATAGTATGCATTAAGATCTTACTAGTTACAATGAGCATAAAGTACATGTAAAACAAGATGTAACCTGGAATTAGTTAAAGTTTTCTTGGTGTGTAAAGATTAAGCATAATGGTTTTTCATTTTCTTTTTTTTTTTCTTTTCTTTTCTTTTTTTTTTTTCTTGAAGTTCATATAGTCTGTGAGTTGTTTCTGGACTGTTCAGAGCTTTCTGGGGTTAGTATCCAATTATCAGTGACTGCATATTATGTCTGTTCTTTTGTGACTGGGTTACCTCACTCAGGATGATACTCTCTAGATGCATCCATTTTCTTAAGAATTTCATAAAGTCATCGTTTCTGATAGCTGAGTAGTACTCCATTGTGTACTACAAAATGTACCACAATTTTTGTATCCATTCATCTACTGAAGGACATCTGGGTTCTTTCACTGGCTATTATAAATAGGGTTGCTATGAACATTGTGGTGCATGTGTCTTTGTTGTATGTTGTATGTTGGAGCTTCTCTGGGGCCTTCCCAGACTCTTTAAAAAAAACTTCATTGTTATTTTTTATGTAGAAAAAAACTAATCTGCTTGAAATGGATTTTCTATATCAAGTTGAAAATTGACGTATTTAGATGTGTTTATAGCCACATCCCAAAGAGAGAACTCGCTGAGCCAGAACTTTATTACACTTTACATTCTTCTTTATTGTTTTGTACTGAACTGTCATTTATCCTGGGATTTGTTTCTGGTTCACTAGCAATGACTGCAGACATAAAATAAAATGACTGAATAAACAGTCTACCTTCTAGCTATAATGGTGAGAATTTAAGGATCTTAATTAGTCTTCCTTATGCTTATCTGAGTTTTTTTCTCCAATTAGCATGAACTGTAACAACAACAACAACAAAATGTATGGGAGGCAGGACCACAAATACAACTGGTGCTGTACATTCCATCCGGGATAAAAACCAGGCTAGCAGGACACACAGCTACTATTCTTGGAGACTTGAGAAGGCCTTCCCTCAGGGAGAAAGGTGATAGTTCTGTTCTTGGAGCCTGTGGGAAATCTCTTTAAAGGCCGGGGCTGGTGAATTGGCGGGGGATTGACAGCACTGTATATTCAAGTGAGCGTTTAATTGATCGGAAGAGCAGGCTGGGCTGAGCAGATGCAATAACTACCAGCACGAGTGTATTGTTTACCACCTGGGAGTGGAGAACAGCGGAACTGCGCTGTTTCTGCAGCCGCTTAATTGCTGGAGGGACATCAGTGCTTAAGATAGTTCCAACTGGTGATTTGACAACACCTTCAAGTTATGTAAAAGCTACCACTTGACTAATGCAGCACCTGTCCCTAAGTGACAAGGGTCAATTAAAGGTCTGAACCTCCCTCACCTGTAGCACAGCACAAATCAAGTGACCTGAATGTGCTCCCCATGGTTTTATGTTAGGAATGGTGTGCTAACAAAAACCAAAAACAAACAAACAAAAAAAAAACAAAAACAAAAAACAAGAAAAAACATTTAAAAAACCATTCTGCCCCACAAAGACATCAGGCATCAGGGGCATCTGTAAAATTGCATGGTGGAATTAGAGCTTGTGGGAGTGAAGTCTGAAGATGGGGTGGATGGGTTTTCTTCACCCCTCTCAGAGTTCAGAGTGTCTCTAGGCTTCATACTCTAACCTTGGAGTCTGTGGATGGCAAAATGCCTATGCTGGGTTCAGTAAAACTCACTCAAGCAGAGAACCAGAGCTCTGTGGAAGAGACAGGCTGTTCTCAGGGGTCTATAAACCCACAGACATGTTTAACACTGTAGGTAGATCTGCTGAACTAGTATCCTTCATGTCATGCTGAGACCATGGCTGACCCTCTCTAGGTTTAAAGTATCAGTTTATGATCCCAAGGAACAACAACACTCCCCATCTGGGAAGTCAGCTGTTCCTATGGAGAGATTGCTGCTGCCAATGCTGGCTAAGGCCTCATGGTTTCTGACAGCAAAGTGATGCATCGGGAATGTGGAAGTGGCCTGAGGAGACCCAGGGTCAGGACCAACAATCTTTGGGGAGGAAGGACAACGGGGATGGAGTAATCTTTCTTGTTCTCAAGCAGGGAATGAGCCTTTAGGGCTTCATCTTATCCAAGTTACACTCTTTGTAGTCTCTGCCATCAGAGAAGAGGTGTTCTTACATGCCCAGCTTGGCCATAAAATAGTAAGTGAAGGTCCCAGGGCTTGTAACTTGGACAAGAGACACAATGGCACTATCTGAAGTACATTCAGAAAGATACACGACTGGGAGCTAATCTCTGGTGAAAATCTGGGATTGTAACATAGCTTTTAGAATGATCTAAATTGAGCCCACCATTTCACTCAGAAACGGGCAGGAATCTATAGCTTTTCCCTCTCTAGGTGGCTACTCTGAACCTTCTTGTTCTGTGTCTGTCTTGAGAGGAGGCAGGGTTCACTTTATAGTTCAGGCCTTAAACTAATCATCCTTCTGCCTCAGCTTTTCTATGCTGGCTCAGGACTATTTTTAATTCACCCCCTGAATGAGGCCAGCTAAAGAGTGGGCTTTGTTGTTTTGCTTTGAACTTCCATGTAGGTTTGTTGCTTGTTTTGTTTTTATTTCTTTCCCTTGCCTGCCTGCTCATTTGCTGAAATTTGCCTCTGGGATGTGCTAGGCTGAGGTTCAGCTAGCGTTAGGTTATTAGCAGCACACCTAGCAGCAGTTGATCGACTTTCTCTTTGAGATACACTGAATGGACTCACAGAGATCAGCTGGAGCACTGTGGAGCACTGTGGAGCACTGTGGAGCACTGTGGAGCACTGTGGAGTACTGTGGAGCACTGGTGAGCAGACGGAGACCCCACCCAACCCCTACCATCCAGGGTTGAAAATGTCTTCCCAAGCAAACATCCAGACCTCCCAATGTCTGAGAAATCAGACTTTTGTGGTGAGGTAACATAATAACTTGGACAAGACCCCAACTTCTCCCACCCACACACTGAGCAGGGCTCAAACTTCCTGTGAGACTAGTTCACAAGAACTGGAGGAAAGACAGGGAGCTTTCTGGTGTGTGGAGGATGCTAACAAAGTACAGCAGAGTGCAGGAACTGGACTAACGTGGGGCTGTTCAAGAAGGAGAGCTGACGAACTCTATAGTCCTCAGGTGCAAAAAGACAAAAGCTCCTCTGGGTCATTCAACTTCTCATTACCCATTCTCTCTTTAGTCGAGCAGCTGTAGGGGAGGGGCATGTCACTTTGAAGGTGCCTTTCCTTGAAGAGAGGACGGTGCAGTCAAACTAGGAGGCCAGAGACAGAAACAGATTATTGGTGAATCCAGAGGTGACTGGAGATGCACTCCAGTTGTAAGACTGCATTAAGATACTCTCGCTGTATTTTTCTATGTGCAACCATGTGAGGCTTGGTTTCTTGCCACTGGCAGCTGCAAGATACTGTGTGTCGCCAACCCATGTGAGTGCAGCTTGGATTTCTTCTCAGCACTGCTCCCTCAGAACATAGCCATCTCTTCCTGTAGGCAGATGACTCCTTAGACTTCCCATCCTACCATTCTCTCTCTTTAAATGCTTCTCACAGGCAAAGGCTTTTGAGCCCTTTCCAACATTTTCCCCCTTTTAGCATGTTTTATCAGCCTTGTTCCATCACACAGTTCCCAACAAGTGAATTCATGCAACCCTCTCTTAAACCATTTCACACATGGAGGAACACTGTGCACCAAAGGGTTAATTAACCTGCCCATCACTACCCCCATCACAGGAAGGAGCCTTCAAATCCATGCCCTACCCCCTTTACCCATGCTGTTTCTGCAGGATAGGGCATGTTCCCCTAAGGGTGATTACATCTGCCTTGGACTGCTTCAAAGAGCGAGCCTCCCAGTTTGTGTGCAGCATTCCAGATGCACTCAGGGCTCCAGAGTGCACCATCCTTCTCTAGAGATTCTGGCATTTCAAATGCTCTTGCGGCAGCCCCACACTGGGAGCTACCAGGAACCAACACTAATGCTTACCACGTCACAGTGGGTGAATATTTCCTATTAAGCTGTCTTTTTTTGTTTTGATTTGGTGGTGGCACACGACTTTATTTCTAGTACTCTGGAGACAGAGGCACATGGGTTTCTCTGTAAGTTCAAGGTCAACCTGCTCTACAGAATAAGTTTAGACCAGCCAGGACTATACAGAGAAACTGAGTCATACACACACACACACACACACACACACACACACACACACACACACAAATCAATCAATAAATTAACAAACTTATGAATTGATTAATATTTTTAAAAAGAAAGACAAAAGAGAAAATTTGCTTTCTCTTCTGGAAGATGCCAATTGCCAAGAGTCCTCAGTGAGAGTTAAAACTTCACACCCAATGCCCTTTTCATGCTCATTTTGTTTTGCCTTGAATTTGCACAGGCCTTGTGTGCACTGTCTTAACTTCTGATATACATAGGTGCAGCTGTCCTGCTGTGTCAAGAAAGCACTGTTTTATTATAGTCATCTGCCCCCTCTGGCTGTTACGTTTTTCCACTCCTCGCTGGGGGTGGTGTTATACAGATGTTCAGTTTGGTCTGAGCACCTACAGTCTCTTACTCTCTCTCTCTCTCTGTACTTTGTCCAGTAGTGGATCTCTTGTGTAAATCGTCATCTTCTCCAGCTGAAGTTTCACTGATAAGAGTTGAGACGTGCACTTATCTGTGAATACAGTGAAAAACTACTTGTAGTCAGTATAGGCCTGGCAAGATAGCTCAAACCTTAAAATTACTTGCTTTCTTTGCAGAGGACCTAGTTCCTAGCAGCTCATAACTAAATATAACTCCAATTCCAGAGTCTTTAATGCCCTCTTGTTGATTTCATGGACACTGTATGAAAATGGCACATTCATGAATGCAGGTAAAATATTCTCACACATGAAATAAAAGTAACTAAATATTTAAAACTTAAGCTTTCAATCTAATATGCCTATTTTGCAGAATAACAGTAGTGAGTTCTCCTGTCAGTCCTATGTCTGTCTAGCTTCTAGGTCACTACCAGCTTGACTTCTTCATACCTATGACTCAGTTATGTGCTAACCTTACAAGTAAAGTTTTACTGTCAAGGTTTAGAAAGCAGAAAACAACAGGAACAATAAAATGTAAGGTGTGAGGATCCATGGGTCCTAACAAGCTAACATTTCTGAATCTCCAGCAGTGTTAACACATGTATATGTTAACACATGTAGTACTAGGCTTTTACTTGTATATACATATATATATCTTTTAATACAAACTTATATAATTTAATATGTGTATATATGTATATACACATGTTAGATGTATATATACACAGACATATATATTTGCATAAATACATATTAAATGTATGTACATACATTCATATATTAAATGGGAAATGTCCATTAATTTCTTTTGTTCATTTTTTTCTTTTATTGGATTTTTTAAATTTAAATTTCAAATGTTATATCCTTTCCCAGTTTTCCCTCTAGAAACCCCTATCCCATCTTTCCTCCTCCTGCTTCTATGAGGGTATTCCCCCGCCCACTCCATCCCACCTCCCTGCCTGGCATTATTTTTTTTAATTTATTTTAAAAAACAAAGATAAAAGAAAAAATTTTTAAACATTTTTGCATAAATGTATACAAATACATTTTTCTCAGTGCTTGTTTTTTTTCCCTTTTATTTTTCCCTTTTTTTTTTAAAGGTTTGATACTCTGCATTAAGGTCTTACTAGTTACAATGAGCAAAAAGTACATGGAAAACAGGATGTAACCCAGAATTAGTTAACGTTTTCTTGGTGTGTAAGGATTGAGCATAATGTTTTTTTGTTTTGTTTTGTTTTGTTTTCTTTTCTTTTCTTTTTTTCTTGAACTTTACACAGTCTGTGAGTTGTTTCTGGGGCAGTCCGAGCCTCTGGGGTTAGCATCCCACTATCAGTGACTGCATATTATGTCTGTTCTTTTATGACTGGGTTATCTCACTCAGAATGACATTCTCTAGATGCACCATTTTCTTAAGAATTTGGTTAAGTCATTGTTTCTGATAGCTGAGTAGTACTCCATTGTGTAAATGTACCACATTTTTTGTATCCATTCATCTACTGAAGGACATCTGGGTTCTTTCCAGCTTCTGGCTATTATAAATAGAGCTGCTATGAACATTGTGGTGCATGTGTCTTTGTTGTATATTGGAGTGTCTCTGGGGAATATGCCCAGAAGTGGAATAGCTGGATCTTCAGGTAGTACTATGTCCAATTTTCTGAGGAATCGCAAGACTGATTTCCAGAGTGGTTGTATCAGTTTACAACCCCATCAACAGTGGAGAAGTGTTCCTCTTTCTCCACAACCTCGCCAGCATCTGCTGTCATCTGAGTTTTGGATCTTGGCCAATCTGACTGGTGTGAGGTGGAATCTCAGGATTTTTTTGATTTGCATTTCCCTGATGGCTAAGGATGTCGAGCACTTCCTTAGATGTTTCTCAGCTATTCCATATTCCTCAATTGAGAACATTTTGTTTAGCTCTGTACTCCATTTTTTTAATAGTGTTATTTGATTCTATGGTGTCTAGCTCTTTGAGTTCTTTGTATACTTTGGCTATTAGGCCTCTATCTGATGTGGAGTTGGTAAAGATCTTTTCCCATTCTGTTGGCTGCCATTTTGTTTTCTTGACAATGTCCTTAGCCTTACAAAAACTTTACAGTCTCATTAAGTCCGATTTGTTAATCTTTGACCTTAGAGCTTGAGCCATTGGTGTTTTGTTATGAAAATTTTCTCCTGTGCCTATGTGTTCTAAGGTTTTCCCTTTCTCATCTAATAGTTTCAGTCTATCTGGTTTAATGTGGAGATTTTTGATCCACTTACACTTGAGCTTTGTACTAGGAGATAAGAAAGGGTCTATTTTCATTCTTTTGCATGCTGAGTGCCAGTTGGATCAACACTATTTGTTGAATAGGCTGTCCTTTTTCCATTGAATGTTTAGAGCTCCCTTGTCAAAAATCAGGTGACCATATACGTGAGAGCTCATTTCTGGATCTTCTATTCTATTCCATCGATCCAAGAGCCTATTATTGTACCAGTACCATGCAGTTTTCAGCACGATGGCCTTGTAATATAGCTTGAGGTCAGGGATAGTGAGTCCCACAGATGTTTTCTTGTTGTTGAGGATGGATTTCGCTATTCTAGATCTTTTGTTATTCCAGATGAAATTGCACATTGATCTTTCCAACTCAATGAAGAACTGGGTTGGATTTTGATAGGGATTGCATTGAATCTGTAGATTGCTTTTGGTAGGATGGCCATTTTTAAAATATTGATCTTTCCAATCCATGAGCATGGAAGATCTTTCCATTTTCTGACATCTTCCTCGATTTCCTTCATTAGAGGTTTGAAGTTCTTGTCATACAGGTCCTTCACTTGCTTAGTTAGAGTCACACCAATGTATTTCATAGTTTTTGTGACTATTGTGAAGGGCATCTTTTCCCTAATTTCTTTCTCCACATGTTTGTCCTTTGAATATAGGAAGGCTACTGATTTGTTTGAGTTAATTTTATATCCAGCCACTTTGCTGAACTTGTTTATCAGCTGTAGGAGTTCTCTGGTGGAATTTGTGGGGTCACCTAAGTACAGTATCATGTCATCTGCAAAGAGTGATGTTTTTACTTATTCCTTTCCAATTTGTATCCCTTTGATCTCCTTTTGCTGTCTAATTGCTCAAACCAGGACTTCCAGTACTATGTTGAATAGGTAAGGGGAGAGTGGGCAGCCTTGTTGAGTCCCTGATTCTAGTGGGATTGCTTCAAGTTTCCCACCGTTAAGTTTGATGTTGGCTATTGGTTTGCTGTATATTGCTTTTATTATGTTTAGGTATGGACCTTGGATTCCTGTTCTTTCCAGGACTTTTAATATGAAGGGGTGTTGAATTTTGTCAAATGCTTTCTCAGCATCTAGTGAGGTGACCATGTGATTTTCTTCTCTGAGTTTGTTTATATGGTGGATTACATTGATGGATTTCCTTATATTAAACCATCCCTGCATCCCAGGGATGAAGCCTACTTGGTCATGATGAATGATCGTTTTGATGTGTTCTTGGATTCGGTTTGCAAGGATTTTGTTGAGTATTTTTGCATCAATGTTCATAAGTGAGATTGGTTTGAAGTTCTCTTTCCTTGTAGGGTCTTTGTGTGGTTTACTGTAGCTTCAAAAATGAGTTAGGTAGTATTCCATCTGATTCTATCTTGTGGAATACTTTGGAGAGTATTGGTGTTGTGTCCGCAATAAATGTCTGATAAATTTCTTCACTGAACCTGTCTGGACCTGGGCTTCTTTTGGTTGGGAGGCTTTTGATGACTTCTTCTATTTCTTCAGGTGTTATCGGATTATTTAGATGGTTTATCTGGTCCTGGTTTAACTTTAGGATCTTGTATCTGTCTAGGAATTCATCCATTTCCTCCAGATTTTCCAACGTTGTGGAGTATAGGCTTTTGTAGTCAGATCTGATGATTTCTTGAATTTCCTCAATTTCAGTTGTTATGTCGCCACTTTCCTTTCTGATTTTGTTAATTTGTATATTCTCTTTGCCCTCTAGTTAGTCTGGCTAGGAGTTTATCAATCTTGCTGATTTTCTCAAAGAACCAGCTCTTGGTTTTGTTGCTTCTTTCAATGGTTCTTTTTGTTTCTATTTGGTCTATTTCTGCCCAGACTTTGACTATTTCTTGCTGTCTAGATCTTTTTGGTGTATCAGCTTCCATTTGTTCTAGAGCTTTTTGCTGTGCTGTCAAGTTGCTGATGTATGCTCTCTCAAGTTTCTTTTTGGAAGCGCTCAGGGCTTTGAGTTTTCATCTCAGTATGGGTATGTTTGTTTTTGTTTTCATTGAGTTCTAGGAAATCCTTAATTTCTTTTTTTATTTCTTCTTTGACCCTGCTATTGTTTAACAGAGCATTGTTTAGTTTTCATGTGTATGCGGGCTTTTTGTTGTCTTTTTTGTTAAAGACCAGCCTTAGACCATGGTGATCTGAGAGGATGCATGGGAGTATTTTAATCTTATATCTATTGAGGCTCGATCTGTGTCCAATTATGTGGTCAATTTTCAAGAAGGTGCCATGGGGTGCTGAGAAGATTGTGTATTATTTTTCTTAGGATGATATGTTCTGTAGATATCTATTAATTCCAGTTGGCTCATAGTCTCTGCTAGTTTTACAGTGTCCTTGTTAAGTTTCTGTTTCCATGATCTGTCCATTGGTGAGAGTGAGGTATTAAAGTCTCCCACTATTATTGTGTGGGGTAAAATGTATTTTTTGAGGATTAGTAGGGTTTCTTTTATTAATGTGGGTGCTTTTGTATTTGGAGCATATATGTTAAGGATTGAGAGATTTTCCTGACAGATTTCCTCTGTAATAAGAAAAAGTGTCCTTCCTTATCTTTTTTGATAACTTTTGGTTGGAAATTTACTTTATTCAATATTAGAATAGCCACTCCAGCTTGCTTCTTGGGGCTGTTTGCTTGGAAGTTTTTTCCCCAATCTTTTACTCTGAGATAGTATCTGTCTTTGTCTATGAGATTAGTTTCCTAATCTCAGCAAATGCTGGATTTTGTTTATGTATCCAGTATTAAAGTCTCCCAATATTATTGTGTGGGGTGAAATGTATTTTTTGAGCTTTAGTAGGGTTTCTTTTATGAATGTGGGTGATTTTTTTATTTGAAGCATATATGTTAAGGATTGAGAGTTCCTCCTGACAGATTTCCCCGGTAATGAGTAAAAAGTGTCCTTCCTTATCTTTTTTGATAACTTTTGGTTATCAAAACTAGCAGAGACTTTGAACCAACTAGAATTAATAGATATATACAGAACATACTATCCCAAAGTAAAAGAATACACCTTCTTCTCACCACCCCATGGCACCTTCTTGAAAATTGACCACATAATTGGACACAGAATGAGCCTCAATTGATATAAGATTATTGAAATACTCCCATGCATCCTCTCAGATTACCTTGGTCTACAGCTGGTCTTTAACAACAACAAAGACAACAAAAAACACATGGAAACTAAACAATGCTCTGTTAAAGGATAGCAGAGTCAAAGAAGAAATAAAGAAAGAAATTAAGGATTTTCTAGAATTCAACGAAAACTAAAACACAACATACCCAAACCTATGGGATGCAATGAAAGCAGTATTGAGAGGAAAACTCATAGCCCTAAGTGCTTCCAAAAAGAAACTGGAGAGAGCTCACATCAGCAACCTGACAGCACAGCTAAAAGCCCTAGAACAAAAGGAAGCAGATATACCCAAAAAGAGTAGACGGCAAGAAATAATCAAAATTAGGGCAGAAATAGACCAAATAGAAACAAAAAGAACCATTGAAACAATCAACAAAACCAAGAGTTGGTTCTTTGAGAAAATCAACAAGATTGATGAACCCCTAGACAGACTAACTAGACGGCAAAGAGAGAGTATCCAAATTAACAAAATCAGAAAGGAAAGTGGGGACATAACAACTGAAACTGAGGAAATTCAAGAAATCATCAGATCCCACTACAAAAACTTATACTCCACAAAATTGGAAAATCTGGAGGAAATGGATGAATTCCTAGACAGATACAAGGTCCCAAAGTTAAACCAGGACAAAGTAAACCATCTAAATAACCCTATAACACCTAAAGAAATAGAAGAAGTTATCAAAAGCCTCCCAACCAAAAAAAGCCCAGGTCCAGACGGGTTCAGTGCAAAATTTTATCAGACTTTTATTGAGGATATAACACCAATACTCTCCAAATTATTCCAAAAGATAGAATCAGATGGAATATTACCCAACTCATTTTTTGAGGCTAAAATAACCCTCGTACCTAAACCACACAAAGACCCTACAAGGAAAGAGAACTTCAGACCAATCTCACTTATGAATATCGATGCAAAAATACTCAAAAAAATCCTTGCAAACCGAATCCAAGAACACATCAAAACGATCATTCATCATGACCAAGTAGGCTTCATCCCTGGGATGCAGGGATGGTTTAACATAAGGAAATCCATCAATGTAATCCACCATATAAACAAACTCAAAGACCAAAATCACATGGTCATCTCACTAGATGCTGAGAAAGCATTCGACAAAATCCAACACCCCTTCATGTTAAAAGTCCTTGAAAGAACAGGAATCCAAGGCCCATACTTAAACATAATAAAAGCAATATACAGCAAACCAACAGCCAACATCAAACTTAATGGCGAGAAACTTGAAGCAATCCCACTAAAATCAGGGACTCGACAAGGCTGCCCACTCTCCCCCTACCTATTCAACATAGTACTGGAATTCCTGGCTGGAGCAATTAGACAGCAAAAGGAGATCGAGGGGATACAAATCGGAAAGGAAGACATAAAAACATCACTCTTCGCTGATGACATGATAGTGTACTTGAGTGACCCCAAAAATTCCACCAGAGAACTCCTACAGCTGATAAACAAGTTCAGCAAAGTGGCTGGATATAAAATTAACTCAAATCAGTAGCCTTCCTGTACTCAAAGGACAAACATGTGGAGAATGAAATTTGGGAAAACGTACCCTTCACAATCGTTACAAAAACTATGAAATACCTTGGTGTGACTCTAACTAAGCAAGTGAAGGATCTGTATGACAAGAACTTCAAACCTCTAAAGAAAGAAATTGAGGAGGATCTCAGAAAATGGAAAGATCTCCCATGCTCATGGATTGGAAAAATCAACATCTTAAAAATGGCCATCCTACCAAAAGCAATCTACAGATTCAATGCAATCCCTATCAAAATTCCAACCCAGTTCTTCATGGAATTGGAAAGATCAATGTGCAATTTCATCTGGAATAACAAAAGACCTAGAATAGCGAAATCCATCCTCAACAACAACAAAAAAAAAAAAAAAAAAAAAAAAAAACAACTGCGGGAATCACTGTCCCTGACCTCAAGCTATATTACAAGGCAATTGTGCTGAAAACTGCATGGTACTGGTACAGAAATAGGCATGTGGATCAATGGAATAGAATAGAAGATCCAGAACTGACCCCTCATATATATGGTCACCTGATTTTTGACAAAGGAGCAGTAAACATTCAATGGAAAAAGGACAGCCTATTCAACAAATGGTTCTGTTCCAACTGGCACTCAGCATGCAAAAGAATGAAAATAGACCCGTTCTTATCTCCTTGTACAAAGCTCAAGTGTAAGTGGATCAAAGATCTCCACATTAAACCAGATAGACTGAAACTATTAGATGAGAAAGTAGGGAAAACCTTAGAACACATGGGTACAGGAGAAAATTTTCATAACAAAACACCAATGGCTCAAGCTCTAAGGTCAAAGATTAACAAATGGGACTTAATGAGATTGCAAAGTTTCTGTAAGGCTAAAGACATCGTCAAGAAAACAGAACGGCAACCAACAGAATGGGAAAAGATCTTTACCAACCCCACATCAGATAGAGGCCTAATATCCAAGGTGTACAAGGAACTCAAAAAACTAGACACCAGAGAATCAAATAACCCTATTAAAAAATGGGGTACAGAGCTAAACAAAACGTTTTCAGTTGAGGAACACGGAATGGCCAAGAAACACCCGAGGAAGTGCTCGACATCCTTAGCCATCAGGGAAATGCAAATCAAAACAACCCTGAGATTCCACCTCACACCAGTCAGATTGGCCAAGATCCAAATCTCAGATGACAGCAGATGCTGGCGAGGCTGTGGAGAAAGAGGAACACTTCTCCACTATTGGTGGAGTTGCAAGCTAATACAACCACTCTGGAAATCTGTCTGGCGATACCTCAGAAAATTGGATATAGTACTACCTGAAGACCCAGCTATTCCACTACTGGGCATATACCCCAGAGACACTTTAACACACAACAAAGATATATGCACCACAATGTTCATAGCGGCTCTATTTATAATAGCCAGAAGCTGGAAAGAACCCAGATGTCCTTCAGAAGATGAATGGATACAAAAATTGTGGTACATATACACAATGGAATACTACTCAGCCACCAGAAACAATGACTTAACCAAATTCTTAAGAAAATGACTGCATCTAGAGAATATCATCCTGAGTGAGATAACCCAGTCACAAAAGAACAGACATAATATGCAGTCACAGATAGTGGGTTGCTAATCCCAGAGGCTTGCACTCCCCCAGAAACAACTCACAGACTGTATGAAGTCCAAGAAATAAAGAAAACAAAAAAATATACATATATTTACAAAGCAAGAAGACTTTGACTATTTCCATGTTGCGTTTTGTTTTGCATGTACTCTACGCTTATTGTAACTATTAGGTTTTCAATGCATACTGTCAAGCCCTTGAAAAAAATCAAGTACTGACTAAAAAAATATATTCACATGGTTTTATGTAAAAATTATTTCAATGTCTGAAAAAACAGTACTGACAAAAATGTATAATTTTAAGCAAAAAATGTTTAAAATTTGTACATTTATCTTTGTTTTGTAAAATAAAGTCATTTAAAAAAAAAGGTATAGTGGTTGCTGCTTCCTGCTATTATTGCTTTTATAGGTTGAGTTGTGTCTGTGTCTCTTTCTTCTTTTGGTTTTCTTGCTTAGGAGTTTTCTTGTTTTTACTAGGATGTAGTTCCCCTCATTGTATTGGGTTTTCCACATATAATTCATTGTAGTGCTGGGTTTGTAGTCAGATATTGTGTAATTTAGATTTTTCTTGAAATATCTTCATCTCTCCATCTATGGTGACTGATAGTTTTGTTGGGTGTAGCAGCATGGGCTGGCACTTTTGCTCTCTTAGGGTCTGCATGATGTCTGTCCATGCTCTTCTAGCTTTCATAGTCTCTGTTGAGAAATCTGGTGTGATTCTGATTGACCTGCCTTTATATGTTACCTGACCTTTTTCTTTTACTGCTTTTAGTATTCTTTCTTTGCTTTGGGCACTTGGTGTTTTGACTATTATGTGTCGGGAGAAATTTCTTTTCTGGTCCAACCTATTTGGAGTTGTGAAGGCTTCTTTAATGCTCATGGTCATCTCATTCTTAAGGGTAGGGAAGTTTACTTCTACAATTTTGTTGAAGATATTTACTGTGCCTCTTAGTTGATATTCTTCTCCTTCTTCTATTCCTATTATCCTTAGGTTTGGTCTTCTCATTGTGTCCTGGATCTCCTGGACATTTTGAATTAGGAGCTTTTCCGTTTTTGCATCTTCTCTGACTGTTTTGTTTATGTTTTGAATGTTGTCTTCGGCCCCCAAGATTCTCTCTTTCATCTCTTGTAGTCTATTGGAAATGCTTGCTTCTGTCACTCCTGATTTCTTTTTTAGGTGTTCTACCTCTAGAGTTATCTCTTCTAGTGTTTTTTTATTGTGTCAATTTCCATTTTAAATTCTTTCTTCCATTCATTCATCTCTTTGGTTCTGTTTTCCTCTAGTTCTTTGAGTTCTTTGAGTGTTTTTCTTGTTTCCTCTTTAAAAGCTTCTGATTCTTTTTGCTTTTCCCTCCGTTCTTTTCCCTCCGATCTCTATCATCGTCTTGAGGTATGATTTTAGGTCTGCATCTTCTTTTTCTGGAGTGTTTGGCATTCAGATGTTTGCTTTGATGGGAGAGCTGGGTTCTAGTGTTGCCAGGTTATCTTGGTTTCCTTGGGATATGCTCTTTTACATTTCTCTTGCCATCTTGTTGTCAGTGATATGTTCTTGCCTTTCCCTTGTATCTGGTCTGTGTTCCTGAATCCCCGCTGGTCCAGGTGGCTTATGGTCCGAGCCCTGTTCTGCGCCCCAAAGCTGCCAGGTGGGAACAGAAGTCCCAATGCTGTGTTCCTGGTCCCTGGATCATGCAGGGCAGGGGTGTGCTTTCCGTGCATACTCGGCAGAGATCTCTCTGCCCCCTGGCAACTCGGATCTCCTTCTCACCAGCCCTGCCTGGCATTCTTAAGTAACACATTTTTACTGGTTGGAATGTGCCATGTTGTCTGGTTTTCTGGGTCAACTTGACACTAAAACTAGAGTTATCAGAAAGGAAGGAGCCTCGGTTTCATGATCCAGCTATAAGGTATTTTTCAATTAGTGATCAATGGCAGTGGGGGTTAGGGTCAGCCCATTGTAGGTGGATCAGTCCTTGTGATAGTGGTTATGGGTTCTATAAGAAAGCAAGCTGAGCAAGCCAAGAGAGGATATCCAGTAAGGGGCACTCTCTATGGTTTCTGTATCAGCTCCTGCCTCCAGGTTCCTGCCCTGTTTGAGTTCCTGTTTTGACATTAATAAGGAACAGTAATGTGGAAGTGTAAGCCAAACAACTCTTTCCTCCCCAACTTGCTCTTTAATCACTGTGTTTTGTGGAAGCAACAGAAACCCTAAGACAGGGCTGGAGAGATGGCTTCATGGTTCAAAGCACCCACTGCTCTTTCAAAGGTTCTGAGTTCAATTCCCAGCAACCACATGGTGACTCAAGTATCTGTAATGCCCTCTTCTGGTGTGTCTGAAGATAGTCAGTGTACTAACACATATAAAATAAATAAGTATTTTAATAAAAAACCTCTTGCCTTAAAAAAAAAAGAAACCCTAAGACATGTAAATACTTTGCTTTATTATATCTGTTTGTAGATAATATACTATAATTTGAGAGCAGGAAAAATGGCTCAGAGATTAGAGCATTTGCTATTCTTCCAGCAGACCTGAATTTGGTTCCCAGTCCTGATAGAGGGCAACTGTGATGAATCATAATTTAAACATCTGTGTTTTCCAATGGTCTTAGGCAACCACTCCGAAAGGATCTTTCCACCCACACAGAAGTCTTGGTGGTGCACAGGTTGAGAAATGCTGCTACAGCAGCTATTTTTGTCCCCAAAGCTCCAGGGCAAAGAATAGGTTTCAACAGCCTTTCTGGATATTTCTTTCCCTTTATGATAAATATTTTTCTCAGCATGGAAATATGCCAAATCAGTGCCTTTAATCTGTTGGGGCAGTATGAGCAGACAAAAATGGAGCATGCCTTAGGCAAGACATGAACCATTGGGAGGGAATGTCCTGAGTCCTCAGTCCCTGGACCTGCCATATGTATGCACTGATGGAAAAAGCAATGACCCAGATTCTCTTCAGCACCAGGGCCATATCTGTGAAAGACTGATAACTGGCTTCTTTAGTGTTTAACACATGTTTGTTGATCCATAAGTATCTGAGGAATTTAACTCTTCCCATGATATCCCATAATCAATGGCTACCAACCATCTCAAGTCTATAATCTGCCTTTCTACTTGGTTACCAAGTTCTCCCTACTAATAACTATCCAGCAATTTAAGCTCCTTGGTTGCCTGAGCTACTGTTCTAATTAGATTAAGCTATAAAATTAGCCCAAATCACTACTAAACTGTGTTCTGTTCTATGTGTTTCTCACTGCCACTGCAGAAGACCCCAATCATTGAGCCACTGCTGGATCCAAGGACATGCTATCACTGCTAATAAGATATCTGCTAGGCTCCACATCTCCAAGGCCACCAGGCTTTGTAGTCAGAGTGACCAGTATTGGTTCCCACTTCTCTTCCTTTGTAGGTATCACATAGTTGCCTGTGGTGCTTGAGTAGTCTATCTCCAACGCTGCCTTGGAAATAGAAGGGATCTCTTGACCCTTTTCTCACATATCCTGCATGTAAAGCCAGCAATTGTAGCTAGTGAAGATATAAGATTACATTATGGTATCTGATTGTAACCAAAAGCCAATCTAATGTTCCAAACTGACATTCAATCACACATTTTCAATATGTGAAACAAAATGCAAGCCAAAAAAACCACAGGAAGATAATTCAGTTTAGCTATGATTAGATTCAGCACTAATAGAAATTTGGAAATAAAGAATTCAGCATAAAACAAACAAATAAACAACAAAACAAAAACAACCTCCCCCTCTGGCAAGAGACAAAGAGACACCTCGTAGGTGTTGGTGTTTTCATATCAGGGCAGAGCAGATGACAGTTCTTTTTTCACCCTAGCCCTATGCCTGCCTTGGTGACCAAAGCCGAGTTAATACCTAGGACACATAAAAATCAAATCAGTATAGGCAAGGCAGGGCAGGGCAGGGCAGGGCAAGGGAGGGCAGGTGAGGACAGGGCAGGGCAGGGCAGGGCAGGGCTGGGCAGGACGAAGAAGACAGACAGAGTCCTATAGCCATGCCATGGAGTACTGGTGGGAAAAGTACAGACTTTCCCTCCCCCCACTGCACAGGCAGGCTGTGGATACATGGAGCTTCACCTACCACCAAGCAGTGAAGCGCTGGGAGAGGAAACAAAGACATGTAGACCACCATGCTACCCACAGACTTACCTTCCTGTGCACAGCACAGGTGCACTATAGACACACCATGCAGCTGGGACCACACCATACACTGTAATGTGCAAGAGTGTGGTGGGTAGGTGGAAGAGAAAGGGAAGCTGGGCACCTTGAACATTATGGAGAAAAATTGAATTGGAGACTCGAGGGTGGGGAGGAGTGGCCTGTTGTGAGTGAAGATTGTTTGCCCTGTGGGGTTTTTGTTTTGTTTTTTGTTTTGTTTTGTTTTCTTTTTTGGTTTTTTTCCCAAAATCTAAAGGGACTGAAGTTTTTTTTTCCTTTTTTTCTTTTGATTATTTTATTTATTTATATTTCAAATGTTATCCCCCTTCATGGTTTCCCCTCTGCAAGCCTCCGTCCCACCCTCCTTCTACCCTGCTTCTGTGAGAGTGCTCCCCCACCCTCCTACTTCCATCTTACCACCCTAGCATTCTCCTATGCTGGGGCATCAAGCCTTAACAGGACCAAGGGCCTCCCCTCTCACTGATGCCAGACAAAACCATCCTCTGCTACATGTGTAGCTGGAGCCATGGGTCCCTCCATATGTACTCTTTGGTTGGTGTTTTAGTCCCTGGGAGCTCTGAAAGGATCTGGTTAGTTGATATTGTTGTTCTTCCTATGGTGTTACAAACCACTTCAGCTCCTTCAGTCCTTCCCCTAACTCTTCATGCTCAGGACTGAAGATTTTAAACAATGATTTATCTCTCTGCCATCAGACTTGAAAGAAGATAAGATGGTTTAGGGAAGAAGACTTACACAGGAGTCTAAAGCAAAGGCAAAGGGAGTAGGCACAGAATGAAGGCAAAGACAGGAGGATCCCATTCTACTTTAGCTGCCGTGTGGGCCTGAAAGAAGAATATATATATAATGCTTGTTTCAATCCCCCCACTTTATGTTTGAACATTCCTTAGCTTTGAAGGATGTTGGGCATTGATCAATCTGACTTTATAGGTTTCCTATCCTGGGGAAAAATTGATATTCATTAAAAGGTCAAGTGTGTTTTCGGTCCACGGTGAGGGCCGGGCCTCTGTCAGTGGAAATCGGGATCTGCCTCAAAAGGCTGTGCTTGTGGACCTGCCACACAGGTTCTTTTATACCTGGACCAGCATAGAGCCTGGGGCACAAGATTGGCGAGGTCATGCTAGAAGTTCTCAGAAAGGAGAGAGTGATGTGCTCTATGAATAATGTTCCTTCTGGCCTACAGTGAGGGCCTGGTCTCTGTCATTGAGTCTTGGGATCTGCACAGGAAAGGCTGTGCTTGAAGATTCCAGGCACTTTTTTACCTGGACCAGAGGTGAGCCTGATGCATAGGCCCAGGGAAGTTACACTGGGAGTTCTCAGAAAGCAGAAACTACTGTGCTCTCTGGAAAAGGGTCCGTTGTGGCCTAGAGAAAGAGCCAGGTCTCTGCCAGTAGGACTCAGGACCTGTGGATTGAGGGCTAAGCTCCCAGAACAGCTTCACAAGAGCTCCCACACCTGAGCCCACAAAGACAGAACTGAGTCACTGCCATCAGAACTCACTGCTTGCACACAAAATAGTGACACTCAGAGGCAATTTTCTTCCTGAGCCCATGGGCTCTCAGATTCATAGGAGAGATAGGTGCCAATCAGTGACAACAAGATCACCTATAATCACAGATAACAAGATGGCAAGAGGAAAGTGAAAGAACTTAAGCAATGGAAACTAAGACAGCCTGGCAACACCAGAACCCAGCTCTCCCACCACAGCAAGTAGTAGATTGCAATATGCACCAAGAAAACAAAGACTTAGACTTGAAATCGTACTTCATGATAATGATAGAGATTTTCAAGAAGCATGAATAACTAACTCCCTAAAACAATTACAGGAGAACCAAGAGAAATTACTCAAAGAATTATAAGAAAACAAAACCAAACAGATGATAGAATTGAAAACAGGATTAGAAACAATAAAGAAAAGATCAAGAGACAACCCTGGAGATAGAAAACCTAAAAATGACATCAGGAGTCACAGATGCAAGCATCACCAACAGACTACAAGAGATGGAAGAGAGGATCTCAGGGGCTGAAGACATCAGAGGAAATAGTAAGAGAAGATGCAAAACCAAAAAAGCTCCTAACCCAAAATGTCCAGGAGATCCAGGACACAATGAGTAGACAAAATCTAAAGATAATGGGTGAGAAGAGGGCAATGAATATCAACTAAAAGGCACAGTAAATATCTTCAACAAAGTTGTAGTAAAAGAAAATTTTCCAACCCTTAGGAATGAGACGACCATGAGCATAAAAGAAGCCAACATAACTCCAAATAGACTGGACCAGAAGAAAAATACTTCCTGACACATAATAGTCAAAACACCAAATGTTCAAAACAAAGAAAGAATACTAAAAGCATTAAGGTAATAAGGACAAATAACACATAAAGGCAGACAAGTCAGAATTATACTGGACTTCTCAACATTGACTATGAAAGTTACAAGATCCTGTACAGACATCATACAGACTCTAAGAGAACACAAATGCCAGCCCAGGTTGCTATAAACAGCAAAACTCTCAATCACCATAGATGAAGAGACCAAGATATTCCAGGACAAAACTAAATTAACACAATATCTGAACACAAATCTAGCCCTACAAAGGATAACAGATGGAAAACTCAAACACAAGAAGGAAAACTACACCTTAGGAAAAGCAAGAAAATAACTAAGCAAGAAAAGCAAAAGAAGAAAGACATACAAACATAATTCTACCTCTAACAACAAAAACAACAGAAAACATCAGTATTCCTTAATATCCCTTAACATCAATGGACTCAATTCTCCAATAAAGGGACATAGACTATCAGACTGATACATAAACAGGATCCAGCATTTTGCTGCATACAGGAAACTCCTCTCAAGACAAAGGTAGACACAATCTCAGAATAAAAGGCTAGGGAAAAAATTCCAAGCAAATGGCTCCGAGAAACAAACTGGAGTAGCCATTCCAATATTGAATAAAATAGATTTTTCAACCAAAAGTTATCAAAAACTTAAGGAAGGACACTTTTTACTCATTACGGGAAAAATCTATCAAGATAAATTCTAAATCCTAAACATCTATGCTCCAAATACAAGAGCACCCTCATTCATAAAAGAAACCCTACTAAAGCTCAAAACATATATTGCAGCACACACAATAATATTGGGAGACTTCAACACCCCACTCTCATCAATGGACAGATCACGGAAGCAGAAATTGAACAACAACACAGTGAAACTAGAAGAGGTTTGAACCAATTGGAATTAACAGGCATCTACAGAACATTTCATCCTAAAACAAAAGAATACACCTTTTTCTCAGCACCTCACAGCACCTTTTCTAAAACTGACCATATAGTTGGTCACAAAACAAGCCTCAACAGATATATGATTGAGATACTCACATGCATTCTACCAGATCACCATGGACTAAGGCTGGTCTTTAATAACAACAAAGATAACAAAATGCCCACATACACATGGAAGCTGAATAAGGCTCTATTCAATAATAACATGGTCAAAGAAGAAATAAAGAAAGAAATTAAGGATGTTTTAGAATTTAGTGAAAATGAAAGCACAACAAACCCAAACCTTTGGGATGCAATGAAAGCAGTACTAAGAGGAAAACTCATAGCTCTGAGTACCTCCAAAAAAAAAAAAAAAAAAAAATTGGAGAGAGCATATACTAGCAGCTTGACAGTTCAAGATACAAGCAGATACAGCCAATAGTAGCAGACAACAGGAAATAATCAAATACAGAGCTGAAATCAATAAAATAGAAACAAACAAACAAAAAAAATACAAAGAATCAACAAAACCAGGAGCTGTTTCTTTAAGAAAATCAACAAGACTGATAAACCCTTAGCCAGACTAACTAGAGGGCAAAGAAAGAGTGTGCAAATTAACAACACTACAAATGAAAGGGGTTACATAACAAAAGAAACTAAGGAAATTCAAGAAGTCATCAGATCCTACTACAAAAACCTATACTCAACAAAACTGGAAATGGACAAATTCCTAGACAGATACCAGACACCAAAGTTAAATAGGGATCAGACAAACTATTTAAATAATTCCATAACACCTAAGGAAATAGAAGCAGTTATCAAAAACCTCCCCCCACCAAAAAAATGCCCAGATGTGTTCAGTACAGAATTCTATCAGACATTCATTGATGACCTAATACCAATACTCTCCAAACTATTCCACAAAATAGTCAGATGGAACACCACCCAACTCATTCTTTGAAGCCACAATAATTCTCATTCTTAAACCACACAAAGATCCTACAAGGAAAGAAAACTTCAAACCAATCTCCCTCATGAACACTAATGCAAAAATATTCCATAAAATTCTTGCAAACCAAACACATCAAAATGATCATTCACCATGATCAAGTAGGCTTCATCCCTGGGATGCAGGTATGGTTAACTATATGGAATTCCATCATAATAATCCACCATATAAACAAACTACAAAAAAAAAAAAAAAAAAAAAAAAAAAACCCTACATGGTCATCTCACTAGAGGCTGAGAAAACATTTGACAAAATTCAACACCTCTTCATGTTAAAAGTCTTAGAAAGTGAAGGAATCCAAGGCCCAAACCTAAACATAGTAAAAGGAATATACAGCAAATCAGTAGCCAACATCAAACTAAATGGTGAGAAACTTGAAGCAATACCACTAAAATCAGGGAGTAGACAAGGCTGCCCACTCTCCCCCTACCTACTCAATATAGTACTGGAATTCCTAGCCAGGGCAATTAGCAAAAAGAAATCAAAGGAATACAAAACAGAAAGGAAGAAATCAAAAATCACTATTTGCAGGTGACCTGATAGTATACTTAAGTGACCCCAAAATTTCTACCAGAGAACTTTTATAGCTGATAAACAACTTAAGCAAAGTGGCTAGATATAAAATTAACTCAAACAAATCAGGAGCCTTTTTCTACTCAAAGGACAAACATGCTGACAAATAAATTAGGGAAAAGATAACTTGACAATAGTCACAAACAATATGAAATTTTCATATTGTTTCCTGTGACCCTAACTAATCAACTGAAGGATCTGTATAACAAGAACTTCAAATCTCTGAAGAAGGAAATTGAATAAGATCTCAGAAGATGGAAAGATCTCCTATGATCATGGATTCGAAGGATGAATATTGTAAAAATGGCCATCTTACAAAAGCAATCTACAGATTCAATGCAATCCCCATCAAAATTCCAACACAATTCTTCATAGAGTTAGAAAGAGCAATATGCAAATTCATCTGGAATAACAAAAAAACCTAAAATATCAAAATCCATCCTCAACAAGAAGAAAACCTCTGCCAGAATCACCATCCCTGACCTCAAGCTAATTACAAGGCAATTTTGTTAAAAACTGCATAGTATTTGTACAGAGATAGGCAGGTAGATCAATGGAACAGAAGATCCAGAAATGAACACTCACATATATGGTCACTTGATCTTTGACAAAGGCACTAAAAACATTCAATGGAAAAATGACAGCCTACTCAACAAATGGTGTTGATCAAACTGGCACTCAACATGCAGAAGAATAAAAATAGACCCTTTCTGATCTCCTTGTGCAAAGCTCAAGTGTAAGTGAATCAAAGATCTCCGCATTAAACCAAGTACACTGAAACTATTAGATGAGAAAGTAGGGAAAACCTTAGAACACATAGGCACAGGATAAAATTCCCTGAACAAAACACCAATGGCTTGTGCTCTAAGGTCAAAGATTGACAAATCGGACTTAATGAGATTGCAAAGTTTCTGTAAGGCTAAAGACACTGTCAAGAAAACAAATGGCAGCCAACAGAATGGGAAAAGATCTTTACCAATCCCACATCAGATAGAGGTCTAATATCCAAGGTATACAAAGAACTCAAAAAGCTAGACACCAGAGAATCAAACAACCCTTTTAAAAATGGGGTACAGAGCTAAACAAAAAGTTCTCAATTGAGGAATATCGAATGGTTGAGAAACATCTAAGGAAGTGCTCGACATCCTTAGCCATCAGGGAAATGCAAATCAAAACAACCCTGAGATTCCAACTCACACCAGTCAGATTGGCCAAAATCCAAAACTCAGATGACAGCAGATGCCGTCGAGGATGTGGAAAAAGAGGAACACTTCTTCACTGTTGGTGGGGTTTTAAACTGATACAACCACTCTGGAAATCAGTCTGGTGATTCCTCAGAAAATTGGACATAGTACTACCTGAAGATCCAGCTATTCCACTTCTGGGCATATACCCCAGAGACACTCCAGTATACAACAAAGACTCATACACCACAATGTTCATAGCAGCTCTATTTATAATAGCCAGAAGCTTGAAAGAAACCAGATATCCTTCAGTAGATGAATGGATACAAAAATTGTGGTACATTTACACAATAGAGTACTACTCATCTATCAGAAACAGTGACTTTATGAAATTCTTAAGAAAATGGTTGCATCTAGAGAATATCATCCTGAGTGAAATAATCCAGTCACAAAACAACAGACATAATATGCAGTCACTGATAATGAGATACTAACCCCAGCAAGCTCTGAACACCCCAGAAACAACTCATAGACTGTGTGAAGTTCAAGAGAAAAAAAAAGAAAAGAAAAAAACATTATGCTCAATCCTTACACACCAAGAAAACTTTTACTAATTCCAGGTTTCACCCTATTTTACATGTACTTTATGCTCATTGTAACTAGTAAGACCTTAATGCACATTATCAAACCTTTCAAAAAAAAGCCAAGCACTGACAAAAATGTATTCATATACTTTTATGCAAAAATGCATAAAATTTTTTCTTTTATCTTTGTTTTTTAAAATAAAGTTGTTCCAAAAAAAAAAAAAAAAAAAAAAAAAAAAAAAAAAAAAAAAAGGAAAAAGGACAGCCTCTTCAACAAATGGTTTTGGTTCAACTAGCAGTCACCATGCAGAAGAATAAAAATAGATCCTTTCTTATCTCTTGGTACAAAATTCACATGCAAGTGGATCAAAGATCTTCACATAAAAGTAGGTACACTGAAACTATTAGAAGTGTGGAAAAGCTTAGAATACATGGGCACAGGGGAAAATTTCCTGAACAGAACACCAATGGTTTATGCTCTAAAATCAAGAACCAATAAATGAGACTTAATTAGATTGCAACATTTCTGTAAAGCTAAGGACATTGTCAAGATAACAAAATGGCAGCTAAGAGACTAGGAAAGGATCTCTACCAATCCCACATCTGATAAGATTCTAATATTCAATATGTACAAAGAACTCAAGAATGTAGATGCCAGAGAATCATACAATCCTATTAAAACATGGGCACAGAGATAAACAAAGAATTCTCAACTGAGGACTATTGAATGGTTGAGAAGTACCTAAGAAAATTCTCAACATTCCTAGTCATCAGGGAAATTCAAATAAAAAAAAAACCCTGAGATTCCATCTCACACCAGTCAGAATGGCTAAGATAGAAACTCAAATGTCAGCTGATGCTGGTGAGGTAGAGGAGAAAGAGGAACTCTCCTCCACTGTTGGTCGGGTTGTAAGCTGGTACAACCACTCTGGAAACCAGTCTGGAGTTTCCTCAGAAAAGTGGATGTAGTACTACCTGAAGACCCAGTTATTCTACTTTTGGGCATATACCCCAAAGATGCTTCCACATATAATAAGGACACTTGCTCTACCATGTTCATAGCTGCCCTATTTATAATAGCCAGAAGCTGGAAAGAACCCAGATGTCCTTCTTTCAATGAATGGATACATAAATTGTGGTACATTTACACAATGGAGTACTTCTCAGCTATTAGAAACAATTACTTTACAAAATTCCTAGGCAAATGGATGGATTTAGAGAATATCATCTAGAGTGAGGTAACCCAGTCACAAAAGAACAAACATAATGTGCAGTCACTGTTAAATGGATGCTAGTCCCAGAAAGCTCTTAATAGCCAAGAAACAACTCACAGACCACATAAAGCTCAAAAAAAAGAAAGAAAGAAAGAAAGAAAGAAAAAGAAAAAGAAGAAAGAAAGAAAGAAAAGAAAAAGAAACAAAAGCCCCAAAAGTGGAAGCTTCAGTCCTTCTTAGAAAAAATATAAGCATATAGCACCCTCTCAGAGTGTAGTATATATAGACCTTAAATCACTAATAATTCAAGAGCTAAGAATGTAGCCTTGTAGCAATTCTTGGTACATAAAAATCATTATGTTTAATCTTTACACACAAAAAAACTTTGACTATGTCCATGTTACATTTTTTTACATGTACTTTATGCTCACTGTAACTATAAAGATTTTGATGCATACTATCAAACCTTTAAATAACTCAAGTACTAGCAAAAATACATTCATATAATTTTATGCACATATGCTTTTAAAACTGTACATTTATCTCAGTTTTTAAAAATAAAGCTGTTTAAATAAAAATAAAAAGGTCAAGTAGTCATGGATAAGACACAGAAATAGTAAAAGGTAGGGTACCCACCACTAATCTGCCATGAGGTGGTGTTCAGGGGTGATGTCTTCTCCTCCTCCCCCTTCACAACATGTGGTAGTCTAAAGAGCTGGCCATGAGAGGATAATAGTGGGATGGAGAGCTAGCCCTGCCCCATCAGTGGCTGTATCACTGCAGAGTGGGTCCTGCCCCTCACCTCTGCACAGTGGAGCTGGTCCTGATGGTGCAGACATTGGTAAGCTGGCTCTGAAGGTATGACAGTAGCAGAGCTATCCCAGTCCCTTGCAGGCTAAAGCAGTTGGGAGAGCAGGCCCTGTGCCTTGACCTGCTAGCACAGTAGAGCTGGCTCTAGGGCCATGAGGGTAAATGTGTGGAAGAGCTGACCTTGCCTCCTGACAGTGGTGGAATTGGGTAGCCTAGCAGGAGCAGTGCTGGAGAGGTTGCCCAAGTGGTGCAGATAAGGTAGAGCCAGAGTGTTGACCAACTCAGCTGCCACCCAGGCCCAGACCTAGGGTTCTGAGTTAGTCCAACCCCAAATCTGTCCCATTTTGAATGGTTGTAACATGTGGAAGAGCCAGCACTGCTGACACAAAACCACAGAATCTCCATGACACAGGGCAACAACAGTATAACTGGGAGGAGTCCTAGTGAGGATCCAATATTGATGATTTCAAAGAAGGTAAAGATCTCAAATCAGACCAATGACTCACTGCAACGAACATTTGAAAGTGAAGATGTATGGACAGAGAGACACACTGTGGGACACACAGTGACACAGTACAGCCTCCACAGTGGGATATTTTCTATGCTTTGTTTTTGGTGTGTGTGGATGTGTGTATGCATGTGAGCGTGTGTGTGTTTATTTTGGGGGGAATGATGTAAGACAAAGGGGCATATATGAGGGGATGGAAAGATGAAAGTGACTGAGATGCATGATGTGAAATTCACAAAGAATCAATAACAAGCTTTAAATAATTAAAAGCTTCAACAATAGACTATTTTAAACAGAAAAAGTATTTTGAAGACAGGTATTCTGAAATATTCCAGATAGCAAAAGCATGAGGGAGAGAGCTAGAGCACACAAGAGTGAGACTTTTGAAATGTCACCTGTCAAAACATACTCTTGTTTCAGTGATACATGCAAGTAAGGAAACATAGGCATTATAATATAATATGTGTAATGATGAAGAACCAAATTATTGAAAACTAACCTTGAGTCAAAAAGGAAAAAAAGATTCTAGTGCTCTGGGGATTTGAATGGCCCCATAGGCTTGTGTCTTATTCGGTGTTTCCACTCCTACACAAAATGCCATGACCAAGAAACAAGTTGGGGAGAAGAGGGTTTATTGAGATGACACTTCCACATTGCTGTTCTTCCCCAAAGGAAGTCAGGACTGGAATTCAAGCAAAAGCTGATGCAGAAGCTATGGAGGGATGTTGCTTACTGGCTTGCTTCCCCTGGCTTGCTCAGTCTGCTTTCATATAGGAATGAAAACTACCAATCCAGGGATGGCACCAACCACTATGGGCCCTCCTACCCTTGATCACTGATTGAGAAAATGCCCTACTGCTGGATCTCATGGAGGCATTTCCTCAAGAGAGGCCCTTTTCTCTGTGATAACCCTAGCTTGTGTCAAGTTGACACACAAAACAAGCAAGTACAGACTTGTAAATTTGAATACTTTGTTGCCAGTTGGTGGAACTGTATGAGAAAGACTAAGGGTTGTGGCCTTATTGGAGCAGGTGTGTCTCTTGGAGTGTGTTTTGTGTTTTGGATGGTTCTTAACATTTCCATTGTCATTTGCTGCCTTGTGGTTGTAGATCAAGATGTCAGCTGTTCCTGCCACCATGTGTTTTCTCTGTCATCATGGACTCTAACCCTCTGAAACCATAACCAAAATTAAAATCTTTCTTTTATAAGATGCTTTGGTCATGGTGTTGTATCACATCAATATAAAAATAATAAAGACATAAAATTTGTAGGAAACATTACCAGTCAATTTTGATCATCCAAAAAAAAAAAAAAAAAAAAAAAAAAAACCAAGAATCCATGAATTAAATTTTACTAAAAACAAATGGCCTTCACAGTTACAGAATATTTTACCTAAACACTATAGAAGATACATTTTATCAACACATAAGCATTTCTTAGAATAGAATATGCATTGTGTCTCAAAGCCCATCATGATAAAAACAATAAAAATCTGAAGTCCTGTATATTTTTGTTCATGTTGAATGATCAAGAGGTCACTAAAGAAACAAAAAAGATTGAAAATTTTAATTTCTCAAACAGATTAAATTAGAAATATGATATACCGAAATTTATGACATACTATATTGTAATAAGTGTCTATCAAACCCACAAAGACCTCAAATAACCTGACAGGGACCTAAAAAGTCAAGTATAAGCCATGCCATGAATTAGTAGAAGAAAAGCAAAAACATAATCAGTGAATAAATGAATAAAATACAGACTAAAGATTATGAAAGCAACTAGAGAGGTAGCTCAGCTGCTAAGAGAACTTCCTGTTCTCCAGCAGAATACAAGACCTTTGATTCTCATGTGGTTCTCAACCATATATAATTCCATTTCCAGGGGAATCTGAAGCCTCCTTCTGGCTTTGGTGGATACCAGCATGCCTATGGCGTACACACGGATACACACACACACATACAAGTAAATTAAAAAATCTCAATGTTTTCATTAAAGAATTCCAATAGGGAAAATAGTTGATCTAGCCTCATATTTATCATAACATGGACTTTGAGAATGAACTGTGAAAACTCGATCCACTTTCTGAGATGGCTATTTTTTCCAGGATCCTAAAAATCAGAAGGAATTGGAAAGAGAAAGTAGTGTTACCAATAACTGCCCTACTAGTCACTAAAAGGAGAGGTGCATGCTTGCACATGTTTGCAAGGCTGATTTTTAAAAGTAGAATCATCTGGGTCAAAGGTCGAATTCAGTTTAACAGAACTGAGTCACTTTTAATTTAGAATAAATGTTAACAAGTTGTAATTAGGTTCAGCTGTGAGTGATGGGCAACTTTAAATAACAACAGCTTAGAAAAAAAGATTACAGTTTTTTTTGAAAGAAAGATTGTTTTTCTAAGTCCACATTTAGGGGCTTTTGGAGACTGTGTTCAACATAGCACTGGACCCCAGATTTCATCTAATTGCCCTGTCATAAAGGACCCCATGATGGGTGTAGCAAAAAGCAAGATACAAGAGGGGATGAGGAAGAAAAATCAAATCTTCTGGAAGACAAGATACTTAAATATACCACCAAGTATAGTAAGGCCAATCATCTCATCCTGTTTTCACCAGACTACAAGGAGAACTCAGGAAGAGATCTATGCCCAGAAAGGCCACATGCACAGATTATGTTGTAAGGCAGTGGAACCCGAAAACAATTAGCAGTCTCTGTTCCAGAGTGTTTAGTGTTGAGTTAAATCTACTATGGTACAGTGGTTTGAATGAAAATGGCTTCCATAGGCCCATAGAGAGTGGTGTTATTAGGAGATGTGATTTTGTTGAAGTAGGTATGGCCTCTTTGGAGGAAGTTTGTCACTGAGGGTGGGTTTTCAAACAAACAAGTCAGACCCAGAAGCTCTCTTTCTTCCTGCCTCCTGCTAATCCAGATATAAAACTACCATCATGCCTGCACACTCCCATGATGATAGTGGACTAAACCTCTGAACCTGTAAGCCAACCCCAATAAAATGTTTTCCTTCACAAGAGTTGCTGAAGTCATGGGTCTCTTCAGATCATTAGTAACCCTGACTAAACCATTGGCATTCTTTAACTTCCAAGTCAGTTGCATTTCAAGCAAAGTTATGAATCAGGTTGTGTGTGCAATCTCCAAAACGTTCTCACAGGAACACTGTAATTTCTATTGGCACTGTAGTTTCTATGGGCTACTTCTATAGATCCAAAAACAGAATCTGCATGAGTCTGTGGTGTTTCTGACAATATTTTCAACCTATATTCAATATTGTTATTCCATCTTCTCAAGGAAAAAGAAGCATTTCAGATGGATACAGGCTCTATCTTTACCTGCATATAACAGCCAGAGATAAAAAGAAAGAGGTCCCATGAGACCATGATGATACCCTATGTTCACACTAAAACAATAGAACTCTGTTTCTAAGGCATGGCCCTTCACTAACATTCTGATCTGAAGAACATGGGCCAACAACAAGAGAGGAAGGATCAAGACCAAACTCCAGTGCATTCTAACTTATTGACAACTTTATTGTGGTCCATGCTCCTGGAGACCACATATCTGTTTGTCTATCTATCTATCTATCTATCTATCTATCTATCTATCTATCTATCTATCTATCTATCTATCTATCTATCTATCTACCTACCTACCTACCTACCTACCTATCTATCTATCTATCTATCTATCTATCTATCTATCTATCTATCTATCTATCTATCTACATAGAAACCACATGAAGGGCAATGCTGAGCACAGGGCAGTCCCTCAGTTCTGCACCAGTTCTGATTAATTTAATGGCTCAAATACTCAGTCCCCTATGGAGGCAAGCTTTGACCTTGTTCACAGCTGGCCTCCCCTAAGAGTTCCTGTGTGCTGTGTGTGAGATCACAGCTCTGGAAACACGGATCCCATGAATAGAGGTGAGGACATATAGAGACAATGAAAGGGTAAAATTTGAAAATTGACAGCAGCTCAGTTGTGCCACTTTTATAGACTTCTAAAGCATCGGTTACATGGCCCATGAGGCATTCCAACAACAGAGATTTCTGGAATGATTTTATTTGGCAGCTGATGTTATTTTCTGCTCCAATCAAACAGTTCACCATTGGTGACAGATGTCTGTTCATAATTATTGTTGGGAGCCCTGTGACTTTGAAAACTATTGATTAATGCATCTGTCTTCTCAGCCTTGGAAACCTTTTCCCTAGGCTGCTTTGGAGGGTTGATTTAAAACCCTTATTTATTTCCAAGTTCTCAGAAAAATTCATATTGTTCTATATAGACCACACAGAGGGTGGAGAGGGTGGACATTTCTAGGACAAATTCTAAATAGGCTTCACTTCCTTTCCAGCCAGCTATTCAGAATTCTGCTTTGCTGCCTGGTAATATATAACAGCATCAGTTAAACTCACTTTACACAAGGAGGGATAGAGTGGCTGCTTGTCTGTGTGCTTCCTTTTAGAAGCAGACTCGATTTCCTTCAAGAGATTGAATTTTTACTCAACTCCAGCCACTTTAAGGGGAGTCATCTTGATTTTTCTTTGGTTATATACAAATACCTTTCCCTATTGAGTTTCACTAAATCAGCAGTCACTTGGACAAAGTCATCTATTCATAATTCCTTGAGCCCCTTTCTGTGGGAGGCTGGAACATGCCAGACAACCCCTGGAAGACAGGGACAGTTTGTACAGGTCAAGTGTTGATGAGTTTGGAGCATCTGGCTGCCAGCAAAGCTCACAATCTCCTTTTCACACACCAGATCCAGAAGATCTGGCCACACTATTTCTCACCTACCCCCCCCCTTTTTTTCTTCCACTGCTCATTTAATATCATCCAGAAAAACCTATGCTTACATTTTGATGCCTAATCCTTCCCTCTGCCCAAAACTTTAGGGCTATTTAAATCTATGTTTCCCATTAAGTCCTTTAATACTTAAAATGTATCCATCTAGCTAATGTTAGCAGAATTTATTATTTGGTTTTTGTCTCCTTAATCAGAAGGGCTAGGTTTGTAAACAAACAGAATTTTAAAAATGATTAATAATTATTTTAATTAAAAAATAATTAATAAAGATTTATGCTGGCAAGCAAATGGGCTTAGTTTTGTTCATGGTATCTGCAGTTTCAGACCACAGTGACCCATCTTATTGTTTAGCCATATGGAAACATATTAGACCCTGGGCAGGGCTAAGGATGTAGGTCAGTTGATAGAGTATTTACCTAGCCTGAGGTTCTGTTCTGAGCACTGCATAAACCAGGCAATGGTGGGGCATATCTGTAATTCCCTTACTGAAAGGTAGAAGCAGGAGGATCTGAAGTTTAAGGTTAGACTGGGCTACATGAGACCATGTTTCAATAGGCAGAAACAACATGCAAACATCGTGGTGGTAGAAGAGGACTGTTTAGCTTATGGAGGTCAGAAATGAAAGCAAGAGAGGGCCTTCTAGGAACATGGATGACTACCATTCTAGTATTTGACGAAAACTGCTCTGGAAAAGATAGAAACATCTGCAATGTTTCCAGACATTGCTATGCACTCTGGATCCTACTCTTTTCAAAGGTCTGTATTCCAGCCAAGCCTAGCCATTCAAAAACTCAACAAAACCATAGCCCTTCCGCGTGCTGCCCCTTAAGTCTTTTCATGCTGCCCCTTCAGTCTGGAAGCCTTTCCTGTCCAATGAATCCCAACATCATGGAATCTTGCTGAAAGAACTGAAGGCTTCTCTTGCAGTTCTATTTATAATGGTGCCCTGGACCTCTGTTATAAAAATTCCCTGACAAACATCACAGCATTGAACCCTGTCATTTGTGTAGTACACCAACAGTTTTACATAGCTTATGCCAGGTCACACTAGGACATCCTGCACTATGAAGTGTGGATATCAGTGTCCACTTGCCAGCTCTGCTGTAGGATGATTCTGAATTAAGATTAAAAACTTGGGCAATGAGTTCATTGCTAGATTAGGATTCCAGATCTACTACCTATGTATGGACTTGCACATGTTATTCGGCTTTTTTTTTGAATCCTGGTTTCTTCCTCTTGTAGAAAGCTGGAGCTTTCAATACCATTTTCTTACAAGAATTAGATGAGGTCATTTGGAGGAAGAACTGAGCTCACAGTAAATACACACTTTCAAGCAAGAAGCAGTCACGACATGTACCAAATGTGGTATATGTGGTTCACCTTGTGAAATGCTCACAGAAATGAAGTTTAATTTCCTTCCACAGAGCTTCTGTGAAATCTGATTGCTTTGTTGGTGAACAGCATCTTTGGAGGCTGTATATGTTTTGAAGGTTCCCTTCTCTCCATCTGAAAGATCCTATGTGCTTTCAGAACTGATCAGAATCCTGGGTAAGATGTATCCACTTGTTTGCTTTCTTGCCCATGTGCTACTGATATGACCTCACAAAATTGAAACAATTACCAGACACTAACATCTGTCTCGTACCCTCTTACAGACTCCAAAATACCTGGAAAAAAAAAGTAAAAGGGTATTCAAGAATCTGTGATTATCCTGGTAAATTCTTAACTATTTCACTTGACAGAGTAAAGTAAAACAAAGTCATCACAGGGAAGCCATATTTCACAGTAATGTTTCTCTTGTGCCAGCCTCCATGTTTATAAAGTCACATGAACCACAAGCCTCAGTCACATAACCATGGTGTTTTGAGTAGATATGACCCCTGTAGATAAATGTGTTTCAATGCTTAGCCATAGGAAGTGGTACTAATAGGAGATGTGGCCTTATTGGAGGAAGTTTGGACTTTTTAGATGTGTGTCACTGTCAGTAGGGAGGTGATCTTTGAGGTCTTAAATTCTCAAGCTATGACAAGTGGAAACACATTCAGTTTCCTCCTGGCTGCCTTCAGATCAAAATGTAGAACACTGAGCTCTTTTTCTAGCACCATGTCTGCCTGCTGCCATGCTTCCTGACATGATGATGATGGACTAAGCCCCTGAAATTGTAGGCCAGCCCCAGCTAAATGCTCTGCTTTATAAAAACTGCCTTGGTCATCGTGTATTAATAGCAAGAAAACCCTAACTAAGGCATCCAACCAACGCTCCTCCTTGTTGGGCCAAGTCCAGCATGTTAAAGAATTGTCTTTTTCATTTCATCCTACATGTGTATGTTTATGATTATATATATATATATATATATATATATATATATATATATGTGTGTGTGTGTGTGTGTGTGTGTGTGTGTGTGTGTGTGTGTGTGTGTATGTGTATGTGTGTGTTTATTGACATGCACAAACACTGGTGACTGTAGAGGCCAAAGACTGACTTCAAGGATCACCTTTAGCAAGCCCAGCAGTTGTGAGCTCTGCCCATCCTACTGGAGCTTCATCTTCCTTCAGGTCCACACCTCTCCCTACAATCACAGATTGCCACCCCACTCCCCAGCCTACACCTCTGCCTGACTCCCAGAAGGCCTTCTCCCACCCAGAACAAACAGCTTAATTTTATGGTACACATCTATACCTGCAATTGATTATCTTCACTCCACACCAGCCTATAGTTTTCCTGCCTTTTGGGAAGCCTGCTGCCATCCAAGACAACAAGCCACAAAGGCTTGCTACACTCAGGGACTACCATGGCAGCCAACACCAGAGACAATTAGATGACCAAAGGCAAGGACATAATCAACAGAAGTCAGTGCAATATAGCACCATCAGAATCCAGCTCTCCTACTACAGCAAGCCCTGCATATCTTAACACACTTGTAGATCAAGAATATCTCATCTTACTATTATATTAAATCTCATCTTATAAAGATAATAGAAGTCTTTTAAAAAAACATAGGAAAGTACAATCAATTGGGTAGAAGCCCTTAAAGTAGAAACAAATCTCTTAAAGAAATTCAGGAAAATACAATCAAATAGGTGAAGGAAATGAACAAAACTGTTCAACACATAAAAATGAAAAAAGAAGCAGTAAAGAAAACACAAATGGAGATTACCATGGAAATGGAAATTCTAAGAAAGAGAGAACAGAAACTACCAACACAGCAAATACAGCATTATCAACAGGGGAGAGAGAGAGAGAGAAAGAGAGAGAGAGAGAGAGAGAGAGAGAGAGAGAGAGAGAGAGAGAGAGAGAGAGAGAGAGAGAGAGTCTCAGGTAGAAAAGTTGCAATAGAAGAAGCTGATACAGTAGTCAAAGAAAATGCCAAATCTAAAAATGTTCTAACTGAAAGCATCAAGGAAATTTGGGATAATATGAAAAAAAAACCAAACCTAAGAATATAGGAATAATAGAGGGTGAAGATTCCAAGTTCAAAGGGCCAGAAAATTTCTTTAACAAAATAATAGAACAAAACTTCCCCAACCTAAAGAAAGAAATGACTATAAACATACAAGTAGCCTTCAGAACACTACCAAGTTTGAACCAGAAAAGAAAAGTCTCCCACCACATAATGATCAAAATATTAAATGTACAGAATAAAAAGAGAATATGAAAAGATGCAAAAGAAAAAGAGCAAATAACATATAAAGGAAGACCTATCACAACTACACCTAACTTCTCAAAAGAGAGTCTAAAAGCCAGAAGATCCTGGACAGATTTGTAGACTCTAAGTGATCAAAATGCCACCAAAATTTTCAGTCATCCTAGATGAAGAAATAAAGATAATTCATGACAAAAAACAAATTTAAACAATATCTTTCTACTAAGCACTACAGAAGACACTAGAAAGAAAACTCCAACACAAGGAGAGTAACTATACCTAAGAAAACACAGAAATTAGTCCTCTTGCAGACATAGTTATCAATGGAATTGAATTGATGACCTAGAAATAAACTCACATACCTATGGACACTGATTTTTCACACAGAAGCCAAAACCATACAATAGAAGATGGAGAGCATCTTCAACAAATGGTGCTGGTCTAACTGGATGTCTGCATGTAGAAGGATACAAACAGATCCGCTTTGATTACCTTACACAAAATTTAAGTCCAAGTGGATCAAAGACCTCAACATAAAACCAGATAACACTGAATCTCATAGAAGACTAAGTGGGAAATAGCCTTGAACTCACTGTTAACAATACATTCATGAACAGAACAGCAATGGCTTAGGCTCTATGATCAACCATTAGTAAATGGGACCTCATGAAACTGAAAAGATTCTGTAAGGAAAAGGACACCATCAATGGGAAAAAAACTGTAGCCTACAGATTGGGAACATTATCTTCATCATCCCTACAGAGGGTTAATATTCAAAATATATAAGAACTCAAAAAGTTAGACTCCAACAAGGAGAATAACCTATTTTAAAAATGGTCAGAGATAAACAGACAATTGTCATCAGAGGAATATTGAATGGCTGAGAATCACTTAAGGAAAAAAGTTCAATATCCTTGGTCATCAGAAAAATGGAAATCAAAACGACTCTTGAGATTTCATCTTACCCCCATTAGAGTGGCTAAGATCAAAATCTCAAGTGACAACACATGCTGACCAGGATGTTTGCTGGTGGGAGTACAAACTTGAACAGTTACTCTGGAAGTCAATCTGGTGATTTCTCAGAAAATTGAAAATAGTTCTACCTGAAGGTCACTCCTGGGCATGTACCCAAAAGATGTTCCACCATAACCACAAGGACATGTGCTTCACTATCTTCATAGCAGGTTTATTTTTAATGCCAAAAACTGGAAACAGTCCACATGTCACACAACAACAACAACAACAAAAATGAATACAGAAAATGTGGTTTATTTACACAATGGAATATTATTTAAATCTTAAAGACAAGAACATCATGAATTTTTTTCAGACAAATGTATGGTACTATAAAATATTATCCTTGGCGAGGTAACCCAGACCCAGAAGGACATGCATGGTACATATTCACTGTTAAGTGGATATTAGCCATAAAGTACAGGATACCCATGCTACACCACACAGCACCACAGAAACTGAACAAGATAAAAGGCCTAAATGGGGATGCTTGAATTGTACCTAGATTTGGAAATAAAATAGTCATAGAAGTCAGACTGAGGGAGGGAATTCAGTGGGAGAAGTGATGAGGGGGAAATGTGGGGCTTAGGATAAGGTGTGGAGAGAGAAAGCTGGGAGAACCAATGAGCCAGGAGAATGAGTGGAAATATATAGCTGCTGCAGAGGATTTGTTTGTGTGTGTCTGTGTCTGTGTGTGTCTGTCTGTCTGTGTGTGTGTGTGTGTGTGTGTGTGTGTGTGTGTGTGTGTGTAGGAAGTGCCAGAGACTTGGGACAGGAGATTCAACTCTGGTGACTTTAGCGAGGATATGGAACATGAAGAGGTTACATCCTGTAGTCAGGCAGGCCACCCAGTGGAACACTAAGGACAGCAACCCACACACAAAACATTTGACTGAAAATTGTCATGTCTAAAAGAAATGTAGGCATAATGATGGAACAAAAACTGAAGGCATGGCCAACTAATAATTGAACAAACTTGAGATCTATCCCATGGATAAGCCAAAATCCCTGACACTATTAATGATAATGTTATGTTTGCAGACAGGGGCCTAGCATAGCTATCCTTTGAGGGGCTCCACCCAGTATCTGACTAAAACAGATGCAGAAATCTACAGACAAACATTAGACAGAAGCTGAGAACTTAGGTACATGGGAACCCTCAGAGCCTAAGCCACTAACCAAAGAGCATACATAGGCTAGACTGAGGCCCCCAGCACATATGTAGTAGATGTGTAGCTCAGTCTCCATGTGTGTACCCCAACAAGTAGAGCAAAGACTCTTTATAAAGCTGTAGTCTGACTGCGTTATTCATTCCCCCGCTTTGACTGGCCTCAGTGGGAGAAGATGCAATTACTTGATGTGCCAGGATCAGGAAATACACAGGGGAGGCTCCACTCTCTCAGAGAAGAAGGGGAATGAGTATGGGGATAAGGACTCTGTTAAGGGGGTGTCTAGGTGAGGTGCAGTGATTGGGATGTAATAGACAGACAGACAGACAGTTGATAGATAAAAAGAGTCAACTTTAACCATACTTTCACAAGGTCTGGGTTTCTGCATCACATACAGAGCTTGACGATATGACTAATATGCCTACCTAGCTTTTCTGGGGGACCCCTTATTCCCACTTTCTGAGACTGGGATTACAGGCAGGTTGTCATGCTCATGTACTATGTGTGTGGAATTGGCCCTGAACTCACAAAGAATTTTTATGCCTCTCTATTGTCACCTCTTTTCCTGGCCCTGAATAAGTGCCCATTGGATTTGAACCAATAAAGGATTTTGGTACTTGTTTTGATGAGTATCTGTTATCTTTATAAAACTATTTACTTTGAGAAGAGGAAGACTTATACTTGCCTAAGTGATCCAAAGCCCATGTACAAGCTTTATATATGAGCATGCTGGCTTCCTCTTGGGCCTTCTCTGACTCTAATTGAAAGGATGCTACACAGGAAATACCAAGACCTCTTTCCTTGATTAATCTGAAACAAGATAGAGAAAAGAATCATAATGATCTATTCAAAAATCTCCTGGAGTGACAGCATCTAGCTCTGCATGCCTATCCTTCCTGATCTGGTTTCTGACCTCCTCTGTGGGCAGGTAATATCAAGAAGCCGGTATGGTAGCTTAGGTAACTGTGCATCCTCATTCTTGCCTATTCTGTTGTTATGCCTGTCTTCTGATAACTTGATTCCACATGGTAATAAAAACAGGCCTATCCTGTTTCCCAGTGGTTATTGCCTTGATAACGATTGACAGTTAAGTAGATGCCTGCCTAGCTCCTATTGATTACATCCTTCATTCTTGACTCCAACCAGAACAGGAGACATGGGTTACCTCATCTGTTGCATGATATGTTAGTACAGAAAGGCACGCATATTCACTGATGGAAGATAACAGAAAATGTGATGGCAAAAGAGGGGCTCAAGCATGCAACAAAAGAGAAAAGGAACAAATGATAGAAGAGGAGAATGCCCAGAAAAAAACAGAAGAACAGGAAGAACCATGAGACACTGCTGTTAGCAACCCAGTACTTACTTAGATCTGTGGCACCAATTGCTCAGATGTAGTGGCTCTCATGAAATCTTACTCCCCTGCCTCACTGGGGAACACTCAGGGATTGGAGCTTCAGCAACAGCAGCCAGAAATAAGCAGTGAGCTAGACTAAGCATTCTTTCTCAGGTTTATTTTTAGTGTAAGGCACCATACCTGTGAGGCAGCAGGATTCTCCAGATGACTGCCTCCCAAAGTATCTGGCTAGGTTTCTATACCCTGCTCTTTCAAACTCTGAGATGAACTCTTCATCAAGTATTTCTTGGTCTGTTTCTCAGTTTGGTTACAGCCACTGTGCCAGGTTGCTCTGCTGAAAGGGGACTCCAGAATTGTGGCAGCCAAGACTCAGCAGTTCCTTTTGGTAGCCCTGAATTTGATCCCAGGGTTTCTCCTTCATAATGATCATTCTAATTGGGTTAATTGAGTCTGCCAATATTTTTAAAGTAGTCAACTAGCATTCCCATGATCCATCCTCTTTAAAAAAATAAATATGGGTATGTGTATGCATGTGTTCTTGTACATATGAGTATAGGAGCCTGAGAAAGACAGAGGAGGTCATCAGGTTCTCTGGAACTGGTAGTTGTGGGGGTTGGGAAATGAACTCATATTTCCTTTAGGGCAGCAAGTACTTGTAGTTTACTAAGTCATCTCTTCAGTACTGATCCTTCTTTTAAATCTCTGTTCCTCCTGGCAGGATGTATTTCTTATAATCTTTCATTTCTTGCCACTGCCCCTAAAGAATGGCTGGAATCCAGATCTATAAATATAATGACAATAATTATTATGGCAGTAATATTCATCTAATATCTCCTCTATGGCAGGCACTGAGCTATGGGTTTTCTAGCCTTTAGCATGTTCTTCCCTCATAGTCTAGCAATGTTGTCTCTAGACGTTCAGTTCTCATCATGTGACAGAACACCCTGAAAAGCATCTTCTCAGGATGCACTTAGTAGTGGTTTAGAAGAGCAATCAGCTTTTAAAAGCAAATCCAAGATAGTGAGAAGAAAGAATGGACAGGGAGTAAAAGCAACTGAAAAGTAAAAGCAAGGCAAAGCTGAAAGCCAGGGTGGCCAGCACTGGTTGCTTTGGCTACCAGAACCTGTCCTCAGATCTTTCTAACCAAGGCATTTAGAAATTAATAGCCATGTAGGAAAAATCTAAGCCATTAGCCCTCTTTATGGTAAAAAGGTGAAGCTTAAATTCCAACTTCAATATATTAAATAAGAAATGAGGATAAAAATTCCACAAGCTGAATGGTTGTATTGAGAAATGAGATAAGGAGCAACCAATGAAATCTAAGGAGAGTTGAAGAAAAGCAACAAAGAACAGGCCAACAAACATGTGCATATCCTAGCTAAGGGGTCTGCAAAGAAACTGTCCTGTTTTGACCAAATTCTGGCTTGAAAACATCACCCCTGGGACTTATACAAACAGGCCTCCCCCAGAGCATATTCAAGCTAACAAGAGAACCAAGAAGCACAAAGTCCCAGCTTAGAAAGATCCTTAGAGCACATGACAAAGCTTTGGTCAATAGACACATGCCACATGGATCTATACCCACTTACTGTCAGAAGATGGGCACTGATAACTGAGCTCACAGAGAGCTCCACAGCCATCCCTTGGAGTACTGCTTTTCAAAGCATGGTGGTGGAACCCACTGAGAAGCATCACCTGAGAGAACCCCAGAAACCACAGAATCAGAAACTCTGTCATTAAAACCCCAGCCAGGGTGGAAAGCTCTGCAGGTAACTTGCATTGGTAAAGTTCAGAAAGTCCTACTGATACTTTCAAGAATTACAACTCATATAGACAAGGTTAGCTGTATATTCTAATTCATCTTATGCTCAGCGAACCTTATGTAAGGTACTTATGAGCTGCTCAGTGTGCACATTGGGAATGGAACTCAGGGCCTCTGAAAAGCATCAAGTGTTCTTAACTACTCTCCCATCTCTCCAGCCCCAGATGTGGAATTTTTATAATACAAAGTCTTTTATTTTAAAACGCTAGAATGTATATCTTGTCACTCTCCTCAGGTTTTATGTAATAAAACAGGCTCTTTAAACAAGTACACTTCCAACTAGAAAATGAAATTCTCTCTATGATTACTTATAATCTATTTACATGATAATTAACACAAGACTAAGAGATACAAATTACTTTCACATGAATAGGGCTTGCATTTACATAAATTATATTGCTAATAATATTCTATTATCATCCCAAAATTTAGAAATGTACATGCTGTATTTTCTCTTGAGTAGAAAATACAGTATCTTAAGTGGAATGATCATTGATTCTGTTGCTTTGGTGGCATGGGTAATTTTGAAATCAGGTCATCTCGTTTAGAATATACTAAATCATTTGACCACCTTTGATTCTTGAGACTTAAGTTACAAGTTCTTACAGTTTTGTGTAGTCAACTGCATACATGTCTAAAATAGGAAGCCCTCTTATTAAAATAAAAATAGTTATTTTATAACTATTGTCACTAGAAACTGGGAGGCATTGTGGCAGAGTTGCCACGTGTTACCATGGAAATTGGGGATTCCCTTATAGGGTTCTTAGTGTCATTAGTAAAAAGGTGAAGAACCTCAGTTAGAGCCTTGTGAGACCCCTAAAACACCCTGCTTCTCCCAGAGGTCTGCAGGGATCCAAGAATAATACTGAGATTGAAAAGCTACCTGTAGTGGTTATTTCTGGTTGTCAACTTAACTATATCTGGAATGAATCACAATCCAGAATTTAAAGGCCCACCTTTGATTTTGATCTTGAGGCATAGAGGCTATGAATCTTAGAAAACTAAGGCAAGGAGATTGCTGAGCTCAAGGTCATCTGGGACAAACCAAGTCCCAGGTCCAGATGTGGTGCTACATACCTTTAATCTGAAACACACCTTCAGTTGGAGACCTACATAAGGACTTTGGAAAAAGGAAGGTTCTCTCTCTTCACCTGCTTGCCTTGTGGGGCTTTATATGTTTGCCTTGTGGGACTGAGCATCTGCTAGATCCTTGGATTTCACAGCTGTTACCAGTCATTGTTAAAGAATTGGACTACAGACTGTAAGTCACCAACAAATACCTTGCTATATAGAGACTATCCATAAGTTTTGTGACTCTAGAGAACCCTGACTAATACACCACCCTACAAATCCCTCATAGTCTGGTCTGCAGGAGCACAGCAGGCAAAGATGAGGTACACTGGGTCTCCTGATCTTCATTAGCTGACACCAAGCAACACCCTTCAGTCCCAAGAAACTTTGCTGGACCTCAAGAGTATCCTATTTACCCCTGAAGAATGCCCATCTTGGAAACTCACATCACCAATCCTCTAGCAAACAGAGTGAGATCCATATGAGGCATAGCCAGCAGAGTTAGGTTTCCTGACATTCAATGTCTGGCCTATGACTCTCCCTGCCTTCTTGAGAAGTCCTCCCATCATCAGGATCATCCAGCCAACACCAAGGAAGTCCAGATACCTGAATGGCAACATAAAAATAAAATCAACAAGAGCCAAGGCAATATGGCATCACAAAAGTCCAATTATCCTGCTACACAAAGCCCTAAATGTCTTAAGGAAACTGAAGAACAAGAAAAGGATCTTAAATCTAATCTTATAAAGATGATAGAGGCCTATAAAGAGGAAATGAATGAATCCCTTAAAAATAGAGAAAACTACATTCAAACAGGTGAAGGGTATGAATGAAATGGTCCAAGACCTAAAAGTGCAAATAGAAGCAATAACACACACACACACACACACACACACACACAGAGAGAGAGAGAGAGAGAGAGAGAGAGAATTCTGGAGATGGAAAGCCTAAGAAAGAGAACAGAAACTACAGATGTAAAAGCACCAACATAATATAGGAGATGGAAAAGAGAGTCTCAGCCATAAAAGGTATGATAGAAAAAATCAATACATCAGTCAAATAAAATGCAAAAATCTAAAAACATTTATGATACAAAATGTCCAGGAAAGTTAGAATACTATGAAATCATCAAACATAAAATTAATAGGAATAGAAGAAGATTCCCAGCTCCAAAAGCCCAGAAAATATGTTCAAAAATCATAGACCTAAAGAAATAGATGGTCATAAATGTATGAGAAGTTTACAGAACACCAAATAGATTGGACCAGAGAAGAAAATCCTTCCACCACATAATAATCAAAACACCAAATGTATAGAATAAAGAATATTAAAAGCTGCAAGGGGAAAATGCCAAGTAACATATAAAAGCAGAGCTATCAGAATTACACCTGAGTTCTCAACAGAGGCTCTAAAACTTAAAAGTGCCTAAGTGGATGTCTTGAAGACAGTAAGAGAACACAAATGTAAGTAAGTAAGACAGTAAAAGAAACAGTATGAGACTACTATACCTAGTAAATTTTTCAATCGTCATTGATGTAGAAACTAAATACTTTATGACAAAAACAAATTTAAAAAACATCTTACCACTAACCCAGCCCTGCAAAGGATACTAAAAGGAAAACACCAACCCAATGACAATAATTACACTCAAGAAAACACAAGAAATGATTCCCCACAATTACAACCAATAGAAGAGAGTCCCCCCTCTCTCTCTTGCACGTGCGCTCTCTCCCTCCCTCCCTCCCTCACACACACACACACACACACACACACACACACACACACACACCATCAACACTTACATCAAATAACAGGAATTAACAGTCATTAATCATTAATATTGCTCAACAACAATGGATTTGATTTCCCAATAAAAAGACACAAGCTAACAGAATGGATGAATAAATAGAATCCATTATTCCGATGTATACAAAAAAAACATCTCAGCAACAAAGTTAGACCCATCATCTCAGAGTAAAGGGCTGAAAAAAGGTTATCCAAGCAAGCAGACTCAAGAAGCAAGCTGCAGTAGCCATTCCAATACTTAATAAAGTAGACTTTCAACCAAAAATTAACAAAAGAAATGAGGAAGTACACTTCATACACATCAAAGGAAAATAATACATCAAAATGAACTCTTAATTCTGAGCATCTATGCCCCAAATGCAATGGCACCCACATTAATAAAAGAAACATTACGAAAGTTAAATTACAAATAAAACCCTACACATTAATAGTGAGAGACTTCAGCACTCCACACTTACCAGTGGACATGTCATCAACACAGAAACTAATAAAGGAATTGATGAAACTAACAGAGGTAATGACTCAAATGCACCTAAAAGGTATCTATAGAACATTTTACCCAAACACAAAAGGCATACCTTCTTCTCATCACCTCATGGAACCCTCTCCAAAATCTACTATATAATCAGTCACAAGGCAAGCCCCAACACAATGAGAATATTGAAATAACCCCATGCATACTATCATATCAAGATGGATTAAAGCTGGATTTCAACAAAAATAGAAGCAACAGAAAGTCTAAAAACTGATTGAAACTGAATAACTCACTATTCAATGATCACTGGGTCAGGGAAGAAATAAAGAAATTCCCCTTCCAGTCTCTGTCTGTGCCCAGAACTTAAGATGTCCTAGGGCTCCCTGGACCCAAAATGTGCCCAAAAAGAACTGTTCTCACAGGAGCACTCTCACTCCTAGACCCACAGGTGGGACCCTACTTTCACTCCACTGACTGTCCAAAGAGAGACCTGCCAGGAGGGCACAAGGTGTAGAAGACATAGGGTGGCCTGGGACATAACCCATCCAGTCGCCGTCTGTGCTCATAGCTAAACCTGTCCTATAGCTCTCCTGACCCAAAACCTGCCTGGAGAGAGAGAGTCTCCAAGGAGCATTCTCACTCCTAATATCACAGGCTCACAGGCCCACAGGAGGGACAAACTTCAGTCAAAGACAGCAAGACCAAAGACATCAGAGATAACAAGAGGGCAAGAGGCAAGTGCAAGATCCTAGACAACAGAAACCAAGACAACTTGCCATCATCAGAACCCAGATCTCCCACCACAGCAATTACTGAATATCCCAACATACCAGAAAAGCAAGTTTTAGATTTAAAAATTACATCTCATGATAATGAACTTTAAGAAGGACATGATAACTCCCTTAAAGAAATACAGGAGAAGACAGGTAAACAAGCAGAAGCCCTTAAAGAGGAAAGACAAAAATCCCTTAAAGAGTTATGGGACACAATCAAACAGGTGAAGGAATTAAACAAAACTATCCAGGATCTAAGAATACAAATAGAAACAATATAAAATTAGAAAGGGAGACAACCCTGGAGATGGAAGACCTAGGAAAAAGATCAGGAGTCATAGATACAAGCATCACTAACAGAATATAAAAGATAGAAGAAAGAATCTCAGGTGCAGAATATACCATAGAAAACATTGATACAACAGTCAAAGAAAATGCAAAACATAAAAAGCTCCTAACCCAAAACATCCAGGAAACCCAGGACACAATGGGAAGACCAAACCTAAGGATAATAGGTGTAGAGAGAGCAAAGATTCCCAGCTCAAAAGGTCAGTAAATACCTTTCACAAAATTATAAAAGAAAACTTTTTTAATCTAAAGAAAGAGATCCCCATACATATATAAGAAGGCTATGGAACCCCAAATAGATATATCCAGAAAAGAAATTCTCACCACATTATAATCAAAGCAACAAATGTACAAAACAAAGAAAGAATATTAAAAGCAGTAAAGGAAAATGGTCAAGTTACATATAAAGGCAGACCTATCAGAATTACATGAAACTTCTCAACAGAGACTCTAAAAGTCAGAAGATTCTGGGCATATGTCAAAGAGAACACAAATGCCTAAGAGAATACAAATGCCAGCCCAGGCTACTATCCCCAGCAAAACTCTCAATTACCATAGATGGGGAAACCAAGATATTCTATGACAAAACCAAATTTACATTATATCTTTCCATAAATCTACCCTACAAAGGATAATAGATGGAAAACTCCAACACAAGGAGGGAAACTACACCCTAGAAAAAACAAGGAAGTAATCTTTTTTTTTCAACAAACCCAAAAGAAGATAGACACACAAACACAATTCTGTATGAATGTTAGTTCTTACATATAAGACAGGAAAAATGTTTTTTTGAATAGTATTTACCATGACTTGCTTAGGTAATGCATGTAAAGACACCATGAGGGTAGTCAATGAACAGAGAAGAGATGAGTGACTGATCTAAGTAGAAGACAATAACATGTCATCTGAGCTAACTATTCATAAATATTAAGTGGTTCTTAGTGGCCCAGGCCTTTCTTAGAGGCATACTTGGGTAAGAAGCCAATACTGAAAATAAGAAAAATAAACATCCTTCAGCTAAAGCAAAGCAGTAGGAGACCTGTGACCCACCTGCTCTGTCCCATTTGTCTCTGCACACCAGTCCCCCTTGATTTGAACTTGAGAACACAGTTTAAAAATTTACAGACCAGGGCTATTAATCAAAAATAAGATAGTCTCTATGTATGTTCCATACATTTTTTATTAGTTCTACTGTCTTTGTTTACCAACAACTTAAATAAGATCATTATTTTTATCTTCTTCTAACTTGTACTGTTGATGACACCTTGGAAGAATTTTGGTAATGAATACATTTTTGGAAAAACCCTCCAAGTTTTGTTCATCTTATTCTAGTGTTTTTCTAGTATACACTAACATTGGTTCCACACAATGGCTTATGTCCTCCTATTTTTAGCACTTCCTGTTTTGGTGTGTGCACAAGAACTTCCAAAATAACAGTAATAAAAAATGGCCTGATGCCCGTTAGTTCTTAAAGTTAATCAATGATCTTCCAGACCAGATAATCTTACTTTTTCTTTAGAATCTTGACTTTATACCCCCCACGACCTGGCTTATTGGGTTGGAGTTTATCTCAAGCACTGGTAGTTTTACATTTTTCCCAGGTGGTTTTCATGTTCAAAAGGCAAGGACACACCAGCCTAAGTAATTGACCAAGAAATATGAGTTTGACTGCCTATTTAATTGACATAATCTATGGGGCATGTGGGACAATTTTACTAGACAGGCATAAGAAACGGTAATACTGAATGAGCTCACATCCTGGGAATCTCAGAATTGAGAACAGCAGAAATGGAGCCATTCCCTACCTGCTTCTACCTGCCCTGGACCTCTGAGGGTAGCAGAAACACCTGAAGCTCTTCTCCATGCTCACGAGGTATCTCATGATACCCAAGCCTTCTGCCAAAGGTTATTTAATCCTGGGTTCTCCTCCAAATAAAGTGTCAGCATTCACATCCACCATCAAATAAACCAGTATTAACAGGTAAGAATCATCTCAGAAAGCTGTTTTTATTAAGGATGACCTCAGGGAAGGCTTTAGTCTTAAAGAGCCATGACAAAGACTCCCAAGGAATGCCTTCTCTCCTCTAGTTCCTCCAGTATAGCTGGTCCTGGGCTCTGCCTCTGTTTTCTGCCTGTTATGGAGAAAGGTAGATCTCAGGTTATCCCCCCTCCCTGTTTCTGATTCCCAGTGGTACACTGGCAGCACCTTGGTACCCAGAGAGGAGAGCTGAAGACCCACAGCTTTTATCCCAGACTGTGCTGTTTTCCCTTCCTGTCCAGCAAACAAGAACATGGACTCTGGATGCACCTTTACCCCACATTTGCAACTTGCCCTGTCTCCTGCTGGGAGACCCAAGCTTCTCGGCAGAGAGGCAGAAAGAAAGCAGCACAACAATAATACTTCTCTTGTTTAGAATGAATTTTCTATTCTTGACTAAGATTTTTGTCTGGCTTGGGCTTAGAAACCATGATCAATGCATACTTTTCATGGTAGGTATTAAGTATATAAAAGTGATACAGATTTTAAAACCCTAGTGTGTTCGTCAGTTTGATTCAATGGACAATGGAAGTAATTCCTTTGTTGCATTATTCTGTTTAGTTTAGCATTTAAAGCAGTGGTTCTCAACCTGTGTGTGAGTTGTCACCCCTTCAGGAAATTGAATCGTTCTTTCACAGGGCCACATATTAGGTATCCTGCATATTAGATATTTACATTATGATTCATAACAGTAGCAAAATTATAGTTACAAAGCAGGAATGAAAATAATTTTATGGTTGGGGGTCACCACAACATGAAAAACTATATCAAAGGGTCACAGCATTAAGATGGTTGAAAACCACTGATTTAATGTCTTTTTAGCCAGACTTGATGGTGAGTGAATGCCTTTGATCTCAGCACATGGGAGGCAGAGACAGGCAGATTTATGTGAATTCAAAGCCAGCCTGGTCTACAAACCAAGTCCAGGACAGCCAGGGCTATTACACAGAGAAACCCTGTCTCAAAGAAAGAACAAAACAAAACAAACACAAGCAAACAAAAAATAAGAAATGAAATTGGCTCATAAGAGGATTAAATATCTTGCCCAAGCCATGCAGCTGGAATTTGGAAGAGAATTTTGAAATTGAGGTATCTTTGCAGTTGAAGACATGCTTTAGGGCACTATTTAATTCTTTATTCTACCACATGCCTCCTGTGTGACATTAGGTAACAAATTCTGAGCCCTCCCCTTTTCACATTCTGATCTATAACAAGAGAATAACTTATCCTTCCTTCACTGTGTGTTGGGAGGATTGGATTAATAATTGTGAAATTGCAAGACTTTTCCTGGCATTCAGCAAAATGAAATAAGTTAACAGAGCCCAGCCAAACAGCCTGGCTCCTGGCTCTTCTTCTTGCCTCTAGTATCAAGGCTGTTTGATCTAACCCTTTGTGTGTTAGTGTGTGGAGCATCTTTTATAATTGCTGATTTTAGACTCTTACTGGAAGAAATTGTTTAGTTACCTCAGACAAATTTCTCCTGTAGTTGTTTGTAAAATAGCTTTTATGTTTTTCTTCAATTTCACTCATTTATATTTTCTTATAATTTATTTTCTATTTTATTAGCATAGATGTGTATTTTATAATTACAAATTACATATTTTATATTGATCTTAGTTATCCAATTTTACTTAATTCTCTGTTTACAAAATACTAGCTTAATTTTAGAGACCTTGTTTTGGAAACCTCTACCCCAATAAACTAGTTCTTGTATTAATTTCTGAATAATATTAATGTCTAATTTTACAAATAATGTCTTGCTTTTCATTTACATCTTCTTGAACAGAATACTTTGTTTATCTAGTTGAAATAATGGAACGTGCCCAACACTGAATTCTGGACATAGCTTGGCCATGCCCCATTGCTTTCATTCCTGTTGTGCCTAACCAGATTTGGAGGAATTATTTTCATCACCACACTCACATTATCAGTTATAGTTTCCCACCTGCCTGCTTTTGCCCTCCTAAGCCACCATATTATTGACTCTTCTGTTGCTGTGATCAAACATCATGACTGACAGGGACTGAAGAAGAGGTTATTTTGGCTTTTGGCTCTGGAGGGAGAAAACACACGGGCAGGAGAATGGTAACAGCCTTCAGAGTAGGAAGCTGAGAGCACAAACACAAACCAGAGAGAGAGAGAAATGGTGTGGGAGATGTCCACCAACCCCCAAAGCCCACAAAATGATGCACTCCCTCCAGCAAGGCTCCATCACCCAAAGGTTCCATGACTTCCCCAAACAGCACCACCCACCAGAGACCAAGTGTTCAAATATGTGAACCTATGGGGCACATTTCTCACTCAACCCTCCACAAGCTCTCTTCTTACCTTGGATCTTGTTTTGAAACAGATATTCTCTTGATTTAGTCTGTCAGCTTTCACCATAGAGTGGCTATGAAACAAAGGTGAGGAGATAGGGTGGTTTTCTAATCTAGTTACAGGATCTAGACACTGAATGAGACAACTGAGTCTTCCAACACTCATCAAAGGAGCATGAGGAGGAGGAGGAGGGGGAAGGGAGGTGAGGGGGGAGAGGGAAAGATAAAGAGGGGATACAAGAACTAAACAAAAGCAATGGCTGCCATAAACTTGAGTTGTGTAGAAACTACATAAGGCCAACTTCAGAAAACTTTAACCAGACAAGACACAATACACATCTGGAATTCTAGCACCCAGGAGAACACCCAGGAGGTCAAACACTGGATAATAAAAGTTCCAGGCCAAGCCGGGTTGTATAAACAACTTGAGGCTGGCCTGAGCCAGTCTTAAACAAACAAAACCAAAATACAATCAGTAAGAAAAATACAAGGAACTCTCCTGAGACCTGAGAGAGACAGAGACAGAGACAGACAGAGAGAGACAAAGAGAGACAGAGACAGAAAAAAACAGAGACAGACAGAGAGGGCAGGAGAGAGGGAGGAAGAAAGGAAGTGAAAGAAGAAAGAGCAGGCTTGAGCAAAGGCAGAGAGCTTTTCCTTTTACTGGAATAGGAAACATTTATAAGACTGTCAAGTCTCTCTAGATGAGTATGAAAATTTGTTGCAACCCCAAGAAAATATTAATTTAAAAAAAGTGGAGCAGCTGGTTCAAGATTTTTGTATAAATATGAATTTTCTTGCCAGAAAAATTTTGTAAATGAAGCATAATGAATTAATAAATTAGGCTAGTTCTGCCAGCTAATAAAGAACATTATAAAGTTAATGTGATTAAGCTATACACATGAGTCATGATAGAGAATTCAGACTAAATGCAAATTTAGTCTGAGACAAAGGTGACATTTCAAACCAAATGTGTTGTTCAAGTCATAGTAATATTGTTCGTGCAATTATAGTTCCTTCTCTAAAATGTGAATTTTGTTTTTGCAGAATTCTTCTATGTTAGAAATTTTGTCACATTTTATATTTTTGTATAAATGAACTTGTTAAGTCACAGAGGAATAATTTTATATTAAAGATGGTGGACAAAGGTCCTTTTTAGTATTTGCTCAGCACTGCTGTCAAATGATTTTTTTAAAGTGCTTTGTATATTTTTATTCAGGTAATCCCTACATTGTATTATAAGCTCCCTTCCAGGTGAGAAGCCAAAGCACACAATGTTAAAATAAACCTGGCATTGGGCCCTGTCCCTCCACAGTAGAGGCATGGTAGAGCAAGCCATGGGTCCTACTCTGGAGATTTTATTCTCAGCCATTATTGCAAGTCACCTGCTGACCCATCAGACAATTTCCCAGGCAAAAAGACACAGGGCTCTGGCTCACTTGCTGGGCTGCAGCCTTTCTTGGACAAAGCACATGGGCCATACTCTACTGTCTATGTCTGGCTGGGGCACCTTTAGCCTAGAATGGAATTCCATGACACGGCTATCTAACCTGAGTACAGAAAGCAGGATGGTCCTAGTGGCGTAGGAAGAAACTGTGTTCATACCTGGAGATGAGCACTCTGTGGGTAATATGTGAAGAATATTTTGCAACCTGACAGGGCCTTCCCCTGGACAAAAAAAAAATGGCACCAGCAACAAACTATTTCTGCTGAAACCCACAGTAAACCACATGACTCCTCGATCCAACCAACTTGCATTTGTCAGCCTCAACCAAGTTTTCCACAGAATTACTCTACTTTGTTCTTTACTATTTATCCCAAATTCAATTTTTTCTGGAAAGGAATAGTTTATCTCTAAACTCAAATATTTTCTCCTAGGAGAAAATCTAGAGAAAAAACAATCTCCCTCCCCCCCCTCTCCTCTCTCCTCTCCCCCCCCCACATGCTCATATATGCTCTCACACTAACTTGCTCCCTTGCTCTCTTTTATCTTGCCCCAGTCTTTTATTGATATTCCAAAAGTAGGTAGAAAAAAAGACACTGTATAATCATTGCTAAATCAAATTCAAAAGAATAACCACATCTCAAAAAGAATTAAGAATTATAATTGTTCCCCAAAGTTTCAAGCTTCCTCTATCCCAAAGCCTGTGGCCAAAATAATGACAATCACAAACTTATCATTATTTAAAATTTAACTCTTATACTTCAGAGCTCAGAGCTCCAAGGTCAGCTATTTGCATTTTCCTGTGAAGCTCTAATGATAATTGACATGGGCAAATCATCCAGGCAGTGGCCAGAGAGAATCAAGTTAACCCTTAACTCAGTAGTTCTGCTAGCTTTCTGTTCCTGTACATTGCACACAAGAACTCTTCTAAAAAATCCCAGTATTTGTTTCTAAGATGAGGACACAGAGCATGCACCTGGGCCATTAGGACTGTGCTGTGCTGTGCCCCTGTGCCTCATTTTCCAATTGTTTCACATCAAGGAACATAGAGGTTCACAGAATCCACGAGAGTAGAAGGAGAAGTAGGAAAGTCAGATATAATAAAATAATTATGCATACCAAGGTCAACTGAAAAGTAGTCACACACAAATGAAATCTATTCAGCCGTTGTCCAGGGTTAGGGTCAGGAGAAATGGGAATAATTGTTTTTGTTTTGTTTTGTTTTGTTTTGTTTTTACAAAGAGTTACTGTGGGCTACTGAGATAACTCCATCCCAGCCTACTGCAGGCAGTCTCTTATTTCAGATGGTGGATTCCCTGGAGGGATGTGTCTCCTGCATCTCAGGGTCCCAGACACCATCCTTGTTTAGAAGGAGCTGCTGTGGGCTTCTGAGATGTCTCCATCCTGGCCACTGCTGGCAGTCCCTGTTATGGTTTGCTGTCCCCAGCACCAGAGTTTCTCTGACATTATGATCAACTTTAAGCACATGGGGACAGGTCCTCTAACCCCCACAGGCAGAAAAATTGGTGCCAGTCATTAAGGTATACTATGAGAGATTAAAAAACCAGTAAACAGATGCTGGCCAAGGCTACTCAACTGGCTTTGATAACTGCCTAGGCTCCATGGCATCCTAAGGACCTTGAAGACCACTGAGTCCCTGTTTCAAAGGTAGTCATGATAGTCACTGGTCCCAGGCCTACCCTAACCCCTGTAGGCCATCCTGGCTATATCCAAAGTCTATCAAGCCACATTAGACTGTTGACAGCACCCATGACCCTCATGGCATGCAGACATCAGACTCAGATCACTCTTCAGCTGATCTCTTAAACCTGACCATGGACAACTGTGGGGCTTTGGCTCTCATGGCCTGGCCACTGTCATCTCCAGTAGGGAACCCTGGGTAGTCCTTGCAGTATCAGGGTTACTTATCTACTTCCTCCTGGACACTGTTGCTACTTACTCCACCCTGACAGAGTTTGTGGGACCCAGCTCTCCTCGTTTCCCTATTGTTGAGGGAGGAGACAGCCTTACCAACATAACCAGACCCCACAACTCAGTTGCATTTTCATGGGCGTTCCTCCCACCCATTCTTTTCTGGTGGTGCCAACCTGTCCTGCCACCTTATTGGGAAGGGATCTTTTAGCCAAAGTTTCAGCCTCTATTCCCTTTGCTCCCTCCATTCACCTGATCCCAAGAGCACTAGAAGCCCCTCTCCTCCTCCTAGCCATTCGACCTACTAGTTCTAATACATCATTTCCTTTGTCAGCCTCCAAGGTATATCCCCAAGTCTGGAACACCCCAAACCCCTAGTTGCCAGTGACCATTTCTCCATCATCATTCAGTTACCAGACCCTACCTGGTGCACCACCTGGTACCACTCTCACTCCAGAGCCTCAGGGGACATAAGTCTATCATCTCTGACCCCCTAAGAAAACACTACTTTACCCACATCTTCCCTCTTTAACAATCCATAATTGAAGTGGGACCTACTGCCTAGTTCAAGATCTCCAGCTCTTCAATTCTGCAGTGATCCCTTCTACCCTGTTGTGTCTAACCCTACACACTCCTTTCTGATGTCTCCTCAGGGACCTTTCATTTTGAAGTCCTGGACCTCAAAGATTCCTTCTCATCTATCCCCCTTGACACACAGTCACAAAAAAATCTTTATTTTCACCTGAACTGACCCTGACAACCCACTTTCTACCCAACTTGCCTTGACTATCCTACCCCAGGTATTCCAGAATAGACCATGCCCATTTGGCCAGGCCCTGGCCTCTCTGATCTACTCTCTTTGTCTCTCCCTAATGTAAACTTATACAGTATGTAGATGACTTCTTGCCTGCAGAATGTTCCTACAAATTAGTCAAAGGAGCACCTCTGATTTTCTAAATTTCTTTTCCAGCAGGGACTACAGAATCTCACCATCTAAGGTTCAGCTGTCCACCCTTCAGGTTACCTATTTGGAATTAACCATTACCTCAACCCAAAAAACTATTAACTTTGATTGAAAACACCTAATCCAGTGCCTTGCAGTCCCCTCTACCAAAGAGGAGCTTTTACCATTCCTAAAAATAGTTGGTTTCTAGTGCTCTTGGATCCCTTCTTTTTCCCTTTTGTCCACCCCCTATGTGATGCAGCTCTTGTCTCCTTACATGAACCCCTTCTCATACTCATTATCAAGCTCTTTCAGAAGTTTCAACAGGCTCTTCTCTTCATGCCCTGGCCCTGCACTTTCCAGACCTAATTCATCCCTTCTTTCTTTATGTAACATAAAAATGAGGAATATTCCCTTGGCATCCTAGGCCACCAATTGGAGCCTTCCTTTGCACCAATGGCATACATACTTGTCAAAAAGTAGATCTTACCAGGCAGGGATGGGAGCCCTTCATATGAGCTTTAGCAGCCACCAAGCTCTTCACATGAGAATGCAAAAACAAACCTAACTTTTGGGTTACCTACTACTATCTTCTTCTCCTACAACCCACCCCATCTCTTCATGTATAAAGGCTTAAAAGCACTGCCTCCATCCAGGATTCTTTCATTCTTGTAGAAGACTCTGTACTTACTTCCCAACCAAGCTTAACTCTTGATATTTCAAATCAAATCAAACACAGACCACTCCCCATCTCATTTTTTGCATTGAAACTTCAGGGGAACTACTGCCCCATCCCTCACACATGCATAAGGGTACCTTTCCTCAGGCCATCTATACCTGGTACACAGATGTTAGTTCCTTTGTACATGAGGGAGCCTAAAAAGCTGGCTATGACACAGAGTCCGATACCAAGGTCGTTGATGCACAGGCCTTCCCTCACCACATCACTAAGTAACAAGACGAACTAATAGCTTTCACCCATGCCTTCCAATTGGCACAAGGACAATCCCTAAATGTCTACAAAGACTTCAAATATGCCTTAGACATCCTCGAATCCCAAACTGTCATCTAGAAAGAACATTGAATACTAACAACCAAAGGAGGATCAATAACCAACTAAGACCAAATTATTGTCATGCTAAAAGCCTCCCATCAGCCCACAGTTATAGGAAATGTTCACTACCAGTCCTACCAGACCAATAATTCCATCATCTCTAAGAGCTAGAGCTGTGGTCCTTGAAGGTCCAGACCTACATCATCCACTGCAAGACATCCTTGCCTTATAACCCACATCTCCACTGTTACCCCCTGACACTTGACAAATTATGTACCATCTATACTAGCTCTTTCATCCTAATAGCCAAGCCATATCTCACTTCATTAAGACTCACCTATGGTCTACCCAGAGAATTTGCATTTGTTAAGGGCTATTCCTGACTCTTGAAAAATCTGTTAAATGTCATATTCTAACTCCAATTATCACAGTCCCCCATACACACTTTTCTTAATCACCAGGCCCAGGGCTCTCTTCCTGGAACTGAATAGCAACTTAAATTTTACCCACATGCCCACAGTCAAGTATTAGAAAGTCTTGATGAGCACCTGTCAAGGCGAGCAGAGGCATTCTTCACCAACAACAAAAGGGCCCAGATAGCTCCTGACCTACTCCTCTGGGAAATAGATTTTCTGTTTTGGAATCCCTGCCTCCCTTCAGTTGGATAATGGCCCTGTAGTCCTTTCATAGAGTTCCAAAACCCCATCCAAAGCCCCCAATACCCCTTGACATTTCCATATCCCATACCACCCACAGTTCTCAGTAAAGATAGAATAAGCAAACCACTAAAAAAAATTGTCAAATTGTCACAAGATCTTCACTTTGATTGGGTAAGGCTCCTATTTCTGGCTCTTCTCAAGCTACAGACTTTCCCCAAGAGACCTTTTGTCACTTCTCTGTTTGAGCTCATGTACAGATGACCAGTTTTGACCCTGTCTTTCACCTGAACCCTTGTCTCATCCTGATCTCCTATTCATATTCTTACTCTATCATCTCTGTTCCCTGCTATGGAAGTTTACTGAGCACAAGCACAAAATACCCCAACCATAGACCCAAACCCCACCAACATTATCCCCCTCCAATCAACATTGGATTCATTGGGAAGAGAGGATCAGGTCCTTCTCTTCCCTTCAGACCAACATCCCTCACTCCTTTCCCCTAACTGGCAGGACCCTTTATGTAATCCCCATAGCTTTTAAGCTTGAGCGTTCGTATCACTGAATTTTCCTCAAATTCTTGATATCCCACCCCAAGTCAAGACATACTCCACCTCAAGATAACTTCCATCTCCACACCCCAACAGGACCCTGCTCTCTTAAGTTTCAGAGGACACCAAGATCAACACCTTATCCCTGGGTTTTAGAAGTTAAAGATTCACCTTATATCCATGTTCAAATCTACTAGATTAGACATAGACTTCATTTTTCCTTCTTTCCTTCTTGTTCATTTTTGTCCAGAGTAACTCTTTTAAAAAAAAGAGATTCAGGGTTCAAGAAACCCTTGTTTATAACAAACAGTCCTTCCAAACAGGATTGGGAATTGTTTCATAGCATGCTGTCAGAAATCAATTAAATTCCTATCACCTCTATTCCATCACTCTTTTATTTATTGACCCTTTTGTCTGCTTTATCTATAACCAGACAGGAAGATATTGTAAAGAATGGCCAGATAGATGTGAAGGCTGTCCATATTGGTCTTGCCAATATCATTTGGCTCATCTGCATTCTAACTCCAGTTCCTTTCTTCATTGACAAAATGGGGTCCTGTATCTTTATATCACAGGCCCATGGGATCCCATATGGGGAAAGTGGTGTGGTCAGTATGCCCTATGCCTGAAGCCTAGTGAGCATGGTTAAACTTCTAGAAAATATATCTGATTATTGAAACACCTAGATATAAGAGAGACAGGGGAGGTGTTTCAACATTCCTGGAAGGTTATCACCTATTTAATATCCCCTCTCCTAAGTAATACAAAGCTGTCATTCATCATCTGCTTCAGACTCTGATCTCAGCCTAAGAGCTTCTTAACGGCACCCAACCTGGCCACTTTGGAGATTCCTGGTTACATGTTCCACTGGTTACATACAACAGCCTCTTATAGATTCTCCTGTAACCTTGTCACATAACCTTACTTACCATTCACCAATTGCACCAAGTTCTATGTTGCCACAACTCCATACCTTCTTCATATGACCCTCTTTGGCATGGTGAACTGCTTTAAGGCATTGGAAACACAGTTTGTAACAGTGTTAAGTTTCTGAGACTGCAACAAAACCTTATGCCTCAACACCCCAGCCCACCCACCATCCATAGTAACTCAATTCTTTGCAGTGCTCAAGCCTACCACCACCTACCTGTTAGTTGGTCAGGAGTTGGCGCACTGAAAATTTTCATCCAGAAGTTGGAGGTGATACGTAGGGATGAACTCCTACTCATTCCAGTTATGAACTTAATAGCTACCCAACCTAAAAGAAATGGTAATTCAAATCTTGACTCTTCTGGTTGTCACAGGAATAATTGTGGGTGTTGTCACTAAGAGGAAAGTGAGATTAAATATGTCCCAGACCTTGTTCCATCTTTGTTTTCCCCAGTTCATCCAAAATCTCCAAGTGGTAGACCAAAGCATACTCACCTTTCAAGAACAATTTGATTCCTTGGTAGTGGTGGTACTCCAAAACCAATAGGACTATATCTTCTTCCAGCTGAATAAGGCAGCCTTTGACTTTTTCTCCAGAGGAATTTTGCTTTTATTTCAACCAATTGGGTAGAGTAAAACACAATATACAACTTCAAACTGATCTTCAAAACGTAAGGAAGAACTCAATGCCTCCTGTCCCTGGGCCTTTGAGAACCCCATGTGGAAGTAGATATTCCTCTTCCTGACCCACCTTTTCTTGTTTTACTGCTTTTATTAACTGTACCCTTCTTTAGCCATTGCTTCTCTATATTTCTCCAATGACAATTTGAAAAAATATCTCTAACCTAACAATCAGTTATTGGTATAGGACTACCAATCACTAGCCACAGAGCTAGAAACTCATAATTATGACATATGTCTTGATGGTGAAGATTAACAGTGCCCCAAAGATATAAATCTGCTCCCCCTCCTGGGAAAAGAGAAAGCAGTCTAAAGAGAGCAACACCTTCCAGTTCTGCCTCATCAGTCAAGCCTAAATATTCCCTCACATTTCATAATAAATAAGAGGGAGGAATCTTAGAAATCTTTTCCCTCAAGCCCACCTTCAGTAACCTAGTGTCAACAACCACATCATCACCAGATGCCAAAATGTGATATTCTCCCTGTGTGCAAGTATTATACCCCTTTATAAAAAGCCAGTACTCTTATGACCCACACTTTTTCCCTTCAACCATGACGTAGAGGCAACTGCTACATACCCTTGTACCCAATAAACCTCTTATATGAGGCCTGTTGCATGGTGTGAGTTTGTGGTGTTCTTTGGCTCCAATCTGCCAAGGTACCCTTCCTTCTGCCACAAAACCCTAACACCATATGCATGCCTGGTACAGGAAGAAGCCAGAAGAGGGTGTTGAATTTCCCTATGGCTGAAGTTATAGACAACTGTGAGCCACTATGTGGGTGCTGGATATCAAACCCAGGTTTTTTAGAAAAAGCACCCAGTGCTCTTTACCGTTGAGTCTTCTCTCCAGCCCCCTCAAATATATATATACTGTGATATATATCCATATATCTAGAATATATCTATATACCCAGAATATATGATATAGAATTAAGATATGTGTGTGTATCTTAAATTTTAAAAATTAGACTTTCAGCTTGAAAATAGAATTTTAAGTGTTTATACTTTTATACCCATTAAATGTTATGATCAGGTTCAGCTATACAGTACAGAAAGTAACTACCTATCAAATTAATTTTTCTCCAAAGTAAGTGCAGCCCAGAGGATGTAAGTTTGAGAGTGGAGGGACAGCTTTCACTCTGTATAGCTCACAGGAACCTGGCTCCTTCAAGCCACAAAGCATCACCCTAGAGGTATGTGTGGTCCTGGCAACATGTGAAATATATCATAGATAGCAAAATGCACAAGGACGAAGGAATAAGTCAGCTGACCTCAGAGAAGTCTCTCAGAAGCTGCTGTGTGACACTTCCTTTTCCATCACTTTGGTTACAAGGAAGTCTGGGAAATGTAGTCTTAATTCTGAGGTGCCATATGCATAACTAAGCATTACATTCTCCTGGGGGAGAAAGGCTACCACTGGAATCTTAGGGTATGAGCTAGCTCTTTCCTTCTCATTGAAAACAAAATTCTACTTCCAGGAACAATTTTTAGCAGATTTGTGGCACATTTGTGTAAAAGCACACCATACTGATTAATCTTCTGTGAGCCAGATCTATTCAGTCCTGCTCTTCAAACCTTGAGCATCACAGGCTGACCTGCAGAGACTGCCTCAGGCTTGCTTCTGTTGGGATGGGGTATCTATTCTCCTTGCTCCTATGCTACCACCAGCCTCCTGGAACACTGTGTTCCCCCTGTCTCTTCATGCTTAGAGTTGGCAAAGGTCTCTCACTGTTGCCAGCTCCTGAGGGTTTAGCTGTTTGTTATTGGTTCCAGTAATCCTGCCAGCATTCGTGCAGATAGCCTCTGCATTACAAAATTCTTCAGTGAAGTTTCAGATGTACCATCTGCTTCAGCTGGACTTTGGCTGGCCACATATGCATAGGGATTCTCATTGCAGCATTACTAGAAATAGAATCAGCTAAAAACAAATTAAATATTCATTCATGGAAGCCTGGCTAAATACCATGAGCTTATAGTCAATTATATTATGTAGCAATTTCAAAAGTAATGACTCACTATACACTTAAACATTTAGGAATGTAGATCTCAAGTGTTTGGACCATAATTTTAAATAAAATTAAGTGTCTATATGAGATAAAATAGAATATTCCATGATAGGATACAGCCCACTATGCTTAAACACACACACACACACACACACACACACACACACTTAGATCTTAGTCTTAATAAATTTGCATGTGTGTAGACATGTTTGCATATGCATACATGTAATACTTACACCTAGAAACTTAACTGGTAGTTTCTTCTGGTGGAGAATAATAGAAGACTAGGGTAAGACTCTACTAAGGACCTGTAAAATTACTGAAGTTCTGCTATGTATGTATATGCATATGCATACACATATATATTTGTATATATAATATATATGTATGTGTATTAGTGTGTATCCATATATGTATGTATATATACACACAAATTTTTGTGTGTGTGTGTGTGTGTGTGTGTGTGTGTGTGTGTGTGTGTGTGTGTGTATTGGGGATAATTAATTGGCGATAGTATTTTCCACAGGATACACATGGGAAGCACATGAACAACATGGTAGCATTCCTTTGAAATTTCTGTACTATAATTGAAATTCAATCACCTCTTCTTGTTACACTTTGCTCTTCCATGTCCCCTTCTCCCATATAAGACAATGCTTTGACCGTCATGGCTTCTGTGGTCTTTCACTGGATCTTCCAATCCACTGCCAGTAGCTCCAAACTAGAAGTAGTTTAGGGATCTGCTAAGGGGTGAATGGGGAGGACACTGAGAATTGTGGAAGTGAGGCAAAGGGGATTCTGGATCCTTGGGAATAGAGCAGCAGCCTTCCCTGTTTGAATCATTCAGTGGAAAGTCCTGTTTTCTAACTGATCTCTGCCAGCTGCTTGTGATTGGCCACATTTAATGTCTGTTTTTCTGAATTATGACTTTTCTACTGAGCTGGATTTTAGTTTGCTTGTGCAAGAACACAGAGTTCTAGAGCTGCCTTTCAAAGTAACTCTCTTAATTATCTCTTAATGATTCTGAGGTCTGGATCCTTATTAAATTAAACTACTGTCCAGGTTTCTACAAGATGGTATGCTTTCAGATTCCAGCCTTTGGGAACACAGTGATGGTTCCTAGGGTTGACCAGAAGGACCCTGCTCAAGCACACAGCTGGGATTTTGCACTAGGCTAAAATCAAAACATCTGGGACTTTGGCTGAAGCCTTCATCTATTCTATGTCATTTCTTCTGCATTTAGTGACATGAGTTAATGGAGTACCTGCCTTTCAGAAACTCAGGCAAGAGTACAGAAATTAGAAAGATAAGCAATCCCTGTCTGCAAAGAGGTTGGGTCCCATAGAGGGGAGACACAAAAGCAGAAGAGGTATAGACAAAGGGAAGATAAGGGTTTTGTAATAAGGCACAGCTCGGGTCTGTGGTTGTAACTCTGCTCCACACTGAGTAATTAGAGAGGCTCTCTGAAGAATGAGAGATGGGGTGATGGCAATGAAAGGTGAAAGGGGGAATTCTGGGCAGACAGATAAAATAAATGTGTATTTAAATCTGCAAGGGGAAATATACCTTGCATCAGGACACTTGGGCTGACTTAAGACTCTTGTTATGAGATTAAAATGCAGTCAATCTGTTGAAGATCATTACTGTTACCATACTCTATAAACTAGAAGGAAAGCTAATAGGCTGGTCTGAGAAGGCTTATCATAGTCATCATTTGGAAAAGAACAAAAATGAGTTAACCATCAGATGGTTGTCTCAGGCTACATTAAAAATGTGTATATTAAATGTGGCATAAGAGTCAAACATACTAGACCATGACTCAGATCCCAGCATATGGTAGGCAGAAACAGGTCAATCTCAGGGAAGCTGAGCACAGCCTGGTCTACATGTAGAGTTTCAGGCCAGCCAGAATAATGTAGTGAGACTGTCTTAAAAGAAAGTGACAATGTTTTTGTTGCTCTGAAGGGAGATGTATAGACTTGAAATAAAATGGTATGCCATAGAAAGTATTGGTAGAATGTGCCAGAGTCCAGAGACACCATGCATGGCCAGGGAATGAGAATTATAACAGGTAGGGCAGAGGTTGTATGATGAAAGACTTTATTGCCCTTCTGGAACAGCTTGGGGCTGGGAAGGGATGAGGTCAGTTGTACAGGTTAGACTGATTGTTATAGAAAGAGTGCAAGGGTGAGGTCAATCGTGAGCCTATTGAACCCACCCTGAGCAGAGATATAGAAAGGAGAGACTCCTAAAAAATGCCCATACAGTAGAATCAACAGGAGGCAATTACAGTGAAGGAGTGGATAAAGAAACAAGTGGGAATCACAGATTTTCTAGTGACTAAATAGATAGTAATGTTATATACTATCTATAAAATTTTTAAAAAATGATATAAGAAAAAAATTCATAAGACTGTTCAATGTGAAATTATTTGTGAAATGCATCAAACTTTTATTTATTCTACAACCCCCCCTTTCCTTATCTTTCTCTTTCCAGTTTTTGGCCTTCCTGTTTCCTTCCAACCCCAACCTTCCCTAGTTAATGGTTAACCCTTGTTTAAACATTGGGTATAGCAATATCCCAGTCAGAATGCCCCCATGGTGTGATACTTCATTTCCTCCTTTCCATGAGGGTTGAATCAGACAACATTTTGTGCCATATTTTATACTCTGTGCATATTCCCATGACTACAATTTTTGTAATTCATTCATAAGTATATTTTACCTACTGTATTTTAAATTCCTTTCTATCTTTCATACCCCTAATATGTAGCATAATATTTAGTGGCAGGTACTAAGCTGCAACAATAGTTGAATGCATGTCTTCAGTGGAAGAAGGAAGACCTCTCTCTTAAATAGGATGAGAAAGTTCAAGGGCACTGAAGGATGTGACCATCCATGGCTGGGTGAGAATTTAAATATATCTATCATTTAAGTACTATGTCTGATGTAAGTCATTTCTCAGGAGAAATATGGGTTGAGGAAACTGGTAGAGATTTCTTTTATTGTGAGGGGAAAATGGTAGATAAGCAGGACTATTTATATTTGAAATATAAATACAGAGAATATCCAATAAAAATTTTTAAAAACAATATTCCCTAAAAATAACAACAACAAAAGAATCTTAAGAAGCTCAAAGCACTCAGTGGCCAGTGATACAATGGTTATTTACTCTTTAGGGCAGCTCAGTGAACCCAGAAAAACTGAGGAGAAGGCTGGTGCTGGAGTCAAGGCCTATAAGTAGATTCAGACATGACAAAGAATGATGTGCCCTGGGGTCTACACTAAAATGGTAAAGACATAGGGAACCACAAGGAGAGTATGAGAGAAACTCAGATCAACAATGAAGTTGAAGCCTACCATGAAGGTAAGAGTGGGAGCTGCTGGGGGTGAGTAGTGACCCAGAAGAAACCACCATTAAGTGTAAGAGAGGCCGTGGAGCAAGAGAGACACTTAGTTACATGTGCTCCTTTAAGAGAATAGGATGTGATGCATCACATTATAGAGTTGTACCCCTTTTTCTGGATGGTAATGAATTATAGAATACAGGCAAGGAAGATAATCACTCAGAGGAACCTGGTGGTTAAAACTGTGGGAACCCAAAGCTAGCTAAGATAGAAGCTAAGCTGTTCAAGCAATGTACCAAGAGGTTGAAGTTTTCACTAACTGAGGAAGAGTAGCTAACAGAGTCTATTTAACTCCAAGATGAAGATTGGTATCCAGGGGAGGAGTAGTTGAAGGGAAGACAGGATAGTTGTGGCTTTTAAAAATAGCCTTAAAAGTTAAAGGATAACTGAGACAGATATGAGCACTTAACACCAAACATTAGCATACCTATTTTAAAAAGCCACTTCCTACCAACATCGAGATCTAACTCTTTGTTGCCATGGAATTGTTGATGTCTGCAGTGTGTTAGAAAGTCTCCTGAATATCGGTATGTTGCACCAGGTTGACCTTCTCAATACATACAATTCACAACCTGAGTATGGTGACATCACCAACTGTCACCTGACTTCTATAGTCAGATCAGCAGCTTTCCATCCTGTACCTTCTGCAGAATTGCCAATACTTTAAATCTACAATATCACATGGCTTAAAAATTAGGTCACATCATAACTATTGGCTCAGAAACAACAAGAGGCCTTGGAACAGAAAAGAACTCGTGATAGAAATCTTCCACTGAAACTTCTAGTAGCGAGGCCAAAGAGATTCTAGCTGTGGTCTTTTTATCTTTAATCCACCCTCACTCAGCCTTTGTTACACTACCCATCCTCCAGCAGAATGTACAATGTCTACACATTGTTATCATCTAATAACAGAGATTTATAAAAGCAATACCTGTAATGTGTAGTTTATTCTCATTCTTGAAATGCTTCCAGATAAATGGATTTCTTCTGTCTTCAAAAACTCTACATTAGTAATCAATTCAGACTCAGGGTATATTTCATTCCACCACTTAAGTACCCACCCTCAGGCAAAGGGTCTCTTCCACTTGTAGAGCAGCCACATCTGGTCCTAGATGTCACCACACTTTCTATAGATTCCAACTCTTCTACCAACTAACCCTTTAGGCTAATTCTTTCTATGAAATTCAATTCAGTAGGCAGCCTATGTAGGCCAAGCAGAGGCTACCTACCATGCTGAAAATGGAGACTGACAAATTGACAGGCAAAGGAATGTCCAGCCAAGGAGGGGGGAGGGAAAATTATTGCAAGGTGGCGACTATGATAACAGATGGATACACACAGTATTTAATCACTCCACAGAGGGAGCAATTAACCGACGCTGATAGGCTTGAGCATCAGTTTAGCCTGAAGTTGAAAGATAAGTGAATAAAAAAACTCAGGACACTCTGAGCAGATGCAACTGTGCAAAAGTAGAGTCATGGGGAGATGTACGCATCATTTTAACCCTCCTCTCAGCTGTGCCAGTACCTACTGGAATGAAGAGGCATGTGGCACTTTCTCTGCAGACCTCTTATTGTTCCCCATCCTGCTCTATCTCTAATGTGCACATCTGTCTTCTGGTTTCCTTGAGAAACCTGACTACAGGGAAGAGAACTTGTAACATTGCTCCCTACCACCACAGCTTTTACCCCAGCCACAGCCATGGACACTGCTCTCTCCATCATTAGTGGGGGGAAGCCTCTGGTGTCTCTGTTTTTCATGGGACAGGAGACAATGTTGCCTTTCCAGCAACCTTGCTGCAAGCAGTTCAGTCCCCACTCTCCAAGATCACCATCCTTATTACCCCTCAAAAGTGTTGTCTCTCATCTAAAAACATCCCTGTCTGGGTCTTGGTTCTACCTCCATCCCCATGCAGCTACCTTATTTCCCCGATTTCCCAACCGGGCTCCTTGAAAGCACTGCCCTACCCACAGTCTACAGGCCTCTGCTTCCAACCTCTTCTGAGTACATGGTCAGTGGGTTCTCCTCAATGCTAATAAGATGGATTCTATCCTAAGTGGATGAACCCCACATTACAAAATCCACCAGTCTTTTTTTTTAACCTGGTTGCATCTGACCTAGCACAGGTATTTGACATGTGCTCTCCCACCTTTTTAAAGCATGTTATTCTCTTGACCTGGGGAACTGGTCTTTCTGAGATTTTTTTCTCTTCCCCCTGACTTTCTCCAGTTGCCTTTGCTGACTCCCATGCAAGTGCTGGCACTCTTAGACCTAGTCCTTGCACTTCTTCTCTTCTTGGCCTACTCTCATTCCTATGTGACCTAACCTCATGATCACACACATGCACATATACACATTTATGCATGCGTGCACAGAAATCCTGCACACATACACATTCACTCACACATGCACATGTACTCACACACAGTATGTAAATAAGTTTGCTTTTTAAAAATTTTTAATAGAGGAGATGTTTTCATGAAGTAAGAAGTGACAGATACTTCAGAGTTTCAAAGAAATGCTAAGGTGTCAGTGGATTCCGCAAGAGAAGAGGTTTAGAAAGGAAATAGGCCCAGTTTGGCATGTAATAGAATCACTTTTTTTAAAAACAGGTGAATTGAGTGTGGTATGATCTCTGTGTGAGTGAGGGTAGGCATGTGTTTGTCACAGTACAAGTAAGGAGACTCATTTGGAAGTCCTCTCTTTTCCCAGTTGATGTGTGACTTCTTGGCCAGCTGGGCTCTGAGCTTCCAGGGATTCCCCTGTCTCCACCCCCTCTTTTGTCACAGACTACTGGAACCACAGTAGTTGTGTGCATTTGACTTTACATGGCTTCTGGTAATCTTCACATGGGTCCTCATGCTTTACCAGCGAGTGCTTTTACCACTGAGCCATGGTCCCAGCCTAGAAATCACTGTATATATAAGCAATTCAACTAATTCCACTGTGCTAGATTCACATGTTCTGGGATTAGGGCAGGGTGTTCATATGATGGGAAAACAAAACAAACTGTAAAACCCAAGACTTTTGTCAAGACACCAGAAAGCAAAACCAGTAAGTAGAAACTTACTATAAAGGATTGTCTCCCACAATTATGGATCTGACAACTGTAAGGCATGGCTCCTTATTCTAGATGCTAGGAACACCTCTAGAGATGGGCATTAGGCTACTATTCTGTGATTCCAGAACAATACTGTGTAGGAGTCCTGCAGAGGAATCCCAGCCTCTACCTCAGGGAGATCTGGAAACAAAATGGCTACTATGAGACACACTAGCTATAGAGTCACAGCATCCACTAGACCACATTAGCTCAACGGGTACACTGCACTTGGCCATTTCATACCAGTGACTGGACCCCGAGTCCTATTAATGCAATCACAGGAAACACTGTGCACACATTTTCTGTCTAGTGGCTAAAATCACCAACTATTACTTTAATACTGTGGGTCTAAAGTGTGGGGCAACTCAGTCTGGCTCTGTCCTGTATAGCTTCACTAGATGGAAGTCAGCCCTGGATTCTAAGCTGAAGGCTATCAGCAATAAGCTTCCCCCGTCTTACTCATCTTGTCAGACCTGAGGTCCTAAAGTTGGAGGGCTGGATGAGATGTCCGTCTCTTGGCACTGAGCTGGGATTCTCAGTGAAACTAATCATAGCACTCTATATTTCCCATCTCAGCTGGCACAGGAGATCCCATGAGGAATCCACAGCATCCCAACACTAACTACTGACTCCACATTGCCTTCAGCCAGAGGCAAGTTCCTTTGTTAAATGGTCCAACAGAAGAGGTTAGGCCTAACCAGATTGTCTATGATTGAAGCTACTGTGCCATGTGACCACATAATCACAGTCACATGTTCTGAGATCAGGATAAGACACCCATACACTGGGAAAAGAAAACAGAACAAAATGGTAAAGCCAAGACTTTCACCAAGATATCAGAAAACATAACCAGTAGATAGAGACTTTCTATAAAGCATTGACTCCCACAATGATGGAGCTGACAGGTGTCAAGCGGTCCTCTGACCCTATAAGGCTCCAAACTGAAGCCAAATGATATGAAGAACAAAAAATCATATTTTGTGTGTCCAACGTTAAGAAAAAACATGTCTGTTGCTGCTAGAAGGTAACTAGCTAGCCAAGATTCTCTTTTCTATCCTGTTCCAGTCAAACTTCTGGCTTTTGAGATGAGGCACACTGACATTACGCAAGGCAATCTCAGCACTGTCTCTGGTTGAAGTGTTAGCATCCCAAACTGCCCTCACTAAGAATGTTTAACCAAATACCTTCCACATCCTGAATAAATGCATGTGGCTGACAAAACCTCTGTCCCATCCACACACTGAGGACCAAGAAAGGCAACCAGTTGGGGAAGTTCTTTAGAACATTTGATTCTGTCCATATGACTAAACAAGTTGTAGGGATCATTTTCTATCTTTATTAAATGCAATGTATTCTGATTTTTTAAATTTACTTTCTGTTTAATGTTTCTGCTTTATTGGGGTGGAAATGGTATACATTTACAATATGCATTTTAATGCTTTGACAATGTAGACTGAATGTTGTAAAACATGTTCTATCTCATTTTAATCTGTGCTATCTTGATCCACCAAATGATTTCATAAACTTCCACCCCTATTATTAGGAATGTGGAATGATTTCAGGGCAATTCTATTTTACTCACTACAGAAAATTCAGGAAAACAACTGTTCTTTAGGGATCTCTTTTTAAATGGTTGAAAAATGGCACAGTTGTTCTGTTGAATTCAATATTCACAATAGGGTTTAGTTCAAACTCAAGACACACTAAGAAAAATCTGCATCCTTTTTCAGAATCGGTTCCTAACTGTCCCATAAAATAACAAATGGCCATTGGTGCTCCCCTTTTGCACATGTATGTGTACACACACACACACACACACACACACACACACACACACACATACACCAGCTAAATTTGTAAATGCTGGAGTATCAAAATTCATTTTGTGAAAGGGGTAAAAATAACTATCAGGGGTGGGGGAAGGTATCCATATGAAAAATGCAGATATGATTTAATGTTATAAATAAATATTAAAGAATATAAAAAATTGTCAGCTTTGGAGGAACTTGTAGCAAAGGCATAACAACTGACTTTGATTACCAAATGCTTATAAACAATTTAGGACACACCATTATCAACCCAACCCTGTTCTTTCAACAGTTTCCCATCCCCTGCTTCAGTGTCTCCCCCAACACACGACTGCCCCTCTTCATCTTCACCTTTGTTCCAAGGCTGAGCTGAATTCCTGGAGAAAGACAGACATCAGTGAAGCCATCAAGTTTCCTCCAGTCTTTCCAACAGACCGTCTGACATGTGAAATAATGGAAAGGCTGAGTGGGGTTATCTGAATAAGCAGCAGACCTAACCTAACTGTCTAGACCTAACTGTTGAAAGGACAGGGTTGGATTGATAATGTAATTGTAGAAATTGTTTGTAAGCATTTGGTAACCAAAGTCAGCTTCTCCAAAACTGACTTTTTATATTATTTAATACTTATTTATAACATTCAATCATGTCTGCATTTTTAACAAGACAACCCCCACCCTTGATAGTTATTTTTTGCCCCTTCCTCAAAACGGGTTCTTTATACTCCAACATTTACAAGCTTCCCTAAGACTGAAAGGTTGAAATCCTAAGTAAGAACCATAAAATATAGTCTTCCTTGTTCAGTTATATAATAACATGAGTGCCACTATATAACATAGAAAGTCCAGGTGTAGGGCCAGCTTAGAATTAATGTAATAAAATTTAAAGTTTATTTAAAGAATAGAAACTTGCAACCAGTGGCTTGTGGTGGCTTTGAGGCTTTTATCATCAAAGCAGTTTTTTCTGGGTAAATCTCTTATATGGGAGAATTAAAATGCAATTGGTCACTTAACAAAGATTTTACAAAATCCTAGATATTTCTGACTGTATAGATGTAGAAGCTATCAAAACAGACCAAGTCCTGTTTGTTATATAGAAGAGAAATAAGAGAACAACTTGAGGGAAGTGAATAGTAAATGCACAAGTTAAAGGTCAGATTGGGAACTTGGCATCTACTTAGAGCACACATGGTAGCATCTCTATTTTAGCTATGGACCATAGCCATGGGAACAATGACACATCTCCTACTTGTGACACATTGTGACTGCTCCAGTGTTTTCCTTGCTATATCCTTATATCTTGATTATGGTGTTTATTGCTATGATGCAACACCATGACCAAAGCAACTTGGGAAGGAAAGGATTTATTTGACTTAGGTATCACATTCTATTGTGAGACACCAGACAGGAACTAATGCTGGACAGGGACCTGGAAGCAGGAACTGATGCAGAGGCCATGAAGAATACCACTTACTGGCTTAGCTTCCATGGCTTGCTCATCCTGCTTTCCTATAAAAACCAGGACCACCAGCCCAGGAATGACACCGCTTCCAATGGGTGGCCTTCCCACAATTATCATTGATTAAGAAAATGCCCTACAGGCTTGCCTACAGCTGGATATTATGGAAGTATTTTCTCAGTTAAGGTTCCCAACCTCTGGTGATCTGAGCAGTGTCAAGTTGGCATAAGACTAGCCAGAGTACCTTGTGCATCTATAGGAAACTGTAGGATCCATGTGTGAGGGAAAGCACGCAACATTTGTTATTCTGAGCCTGGCTTATTTCACTTAAATATAATTATTTCCAGTTTTCTGCAAATAAAACTTCACTCTTCTTTTTAAAAAATCACACACACACACACACACACACACACACACACACACACACACAATGATTCATCTGTGAACTGACATAGATTCAGTAAGTTACTGACTACTAAACATAGCTGCACAGTTTTCTCTGTAAAATATTAAACCAGATACACTGAGGTTGTATTGACAAGTGGGAACCTGCACTTGTTTCAAGCACACAGCCTGGTAAGTTCTGACACATGTCTATACCATGTGAACACTATTATGTCAAGGTAAAAAATGCATAGAGCTCCTCAGAAGCTTCCTCTATCCCCTATGCTCCTATCACTGCTCCTTTATTCCATGCTAACCCAACTGCCACCACTATGCACTCAGGCAGCTGTTCTTGTCATGATAGAACTTCTTATATTTTCTAGAATAGTGTATAAATGAAATGATAGAAGACACTCTCTCTTCCTTTCATAGCAATAGTTTACTGCTGTTTCTCATTAACAAGTCAATAGATACTAGTACCATTTCCACACCCATCCCTTTTAACTCTTTGTTTTTAACTCTTTGTACAAATATATAGAAGTAGCCTGGGTCATATGCTAGCTGCTTGATGTTTTAAACACCTGCAAAACTGATTTTTGAAGTCACTGTGTCCTTTAAAGTGTCACCAGCAGTGTAAGACATTTCCCTGGGTCACACCCCTACTAACACTTAATAAGACACTTCACCTTTTGGATGCACAAGAGCATTTTACTGTCTCATATTTGTGTTTGCATTTGCCTTACCTAATGCTCACAACACTAAGGAAGTATCAGGTGTTGTCCTTGTAATGATTCATGCACTGGGTCTTGTAGCTAAGAACTATTTCCCTAAACCATACACAGAGATACTTCTGAGTACCTAGATGATATTGCTCCATTCCACCCTAGGCTGCATCAGTTCTGATGAGAAATCCTTTATTTGTATATGTTTCCTTTGCTTTAAAAATCCTTTTCTCTTATCCCTGTACTTAAACACAGAGAACACGATGTACCTCAGTATAGTCTTCCTGTGTGTTCCTGTGCCTCTACTGTATGGGATCATAACTTTCATCAACATTAAAAACCCTTGTCTAATAGTTTTTTATTTATCTTCCGTGCATAATCCATCTAGAAATCCAACAGCACCTGTATTAAGCCACTTCCAGTCTTCTGTGTGTTTCATTTCCGATGTTTCCACTTGTCATGGCTTTATGCCCATTAATCTTTTATTCTAAATACCTGTCTCTTGTCAATCCCTCCAATCATCCAAGATGGATTGTTTTTTTTAACTTGTATTTTTTGTTGTAATTTTTCTGCTCCAGAAGTTGAGGTGGGTTCTATTATGCACATGCATCTCTAACATGCTTAGGGTGCACTTTACTTCTTGAACATATGAGATACAGGTATACCAACCATGTCAAACATCTTATCTGTTATCTATTATCTGCATCTGTGAAGTTGTACCTTCAAGCCTCTTGAAGGCCTGGTAATTTTTTTTCTGGTAGCAGATAGTAATTTTCACTGTAGTGTGTTAGATATTTTCATATTTTTGAGTTCTTTATCCTTTATCAGGGACACAGTTATTTGGAAATCATTGACCCTTCTGTCTTATAGTTTTGGACATTTTATTGAGAACAAAAAGAGCATTTAATAGATGTTTGCCCTTAGTATCGGGACAGACTTTCTTTTGAGAGCTACCAATTATCATGCGGTCTTATGAGGTCTTCCACATGGTCTGCTGAGAACAAGTTTGGTGTAGACCTTGGTATTATTCCTTCTAATCTTTTCAGGTGTGGATTCCTCTGACTTCAAAGGTTTTCTTTACATTGTGAGATAAATGTTAGAAGCCCCATGAAGTCACTGACCCTCTATTCACAATTCAGGATGCTCCTGAGCTCTACTGGCTTCTCATTCTCTCCACCAGGGTGTGGAAAGAGGTGCTCCTTCTCTGGCAGTGGAATTGCCTCATTATATCCAATATAAAGAAAACACTGCCTTCTATTGGCTGTTTGCCCATGTTGTGAGAGAGCAGTTTCCTATACAATGTCTGGCTTTGAGCTATTTCCAATAGATATGGGGATCTTTCACTGATGACAAACATTGGTTGGAAGTGGAAGTGTTAATTTTTAATTACATTCTAATGTTGAGTCTTATTTTCTGGCATTTTTTTTTCTTCTAGGTGGTAAATTTTATGTGGACATATGGGGAATGACAATTGCTAGACATAGAAATTAAACAGAATGAACAGACAGATGGAGAAAGTGATTTAAAAAAAAAAAACAAAGAATAAATGGAAAGAATCCGAGATGAAGCAAGAACAAGAATGGAATCCTGAGGGAGGGCAGTGACAGGCACCAAAGCCTGGCCACACCCACCACTCACCTCTAATGAGTCCTAAAGTTGTCTACAGAGGCTTCAGGTCAATCTCGTCAACTACTTTAATTGGTGCAGAAGTTTTTACTGATTTTTGTTGGTCCTCCCAGAAGACCAAGACAGACAAACCCACTCATTAATCATCTTTCTCAGAGAAACAAACTATCAAATTGTTGGTTAAGTGACAAAGCAGTTTCCAGTGTAAGCTGGGAGATGTGCACACACTGTACTACTCTGTCCAGAGAGTTACCTAAATGCTGGTCAGAGAGAGAGATAAAAACACATTGAACATTAAATAGGAGTTAAGGCATATAGCCCCAAAATCTGGCATCCGTAAGTTTTTTAATTGAACGACTTTATTTTAACAGAGATAAATGTACAGATTTTAAAAGCATTTTTGCATAACAGTATATGAATACATTTAGGTCAGTGCTTGATTGTTTTAAAGATTGGATAGTACACATTAAAATCTTACTCGTAACAATGAGCAAAAAGTACATATAAAACAAAATGTAATATGGAAATAGTCAAAGATTTCTTGCTCTGTAAAGATTAAGCATAATGATTTTTCATTTGTTTGCTTCTGTTTTTCTTGAACTTCACACAGTCTGTGAGTTTTTTCTGGGGTGGTCAGAGCTTTCTGGGGTTAGTATACAATTATGAGTGACTGCATATTATTTCTGTTCTTTTGTGACTGGTTACCTCACTCAGGATGATATTCTCTAGATGTATCCATTTTCCTATGAATTTCATAAAGTCATTGTTTATGATATCTGAGTAGTACTTTATTGTGTAAATGTACCACAATTTTTGTATCCATTCATCTACTGAAGGACATCTGGGTTCTTTCCAGCTTCTGGCTATTATAAATAGGGCTGCTATGAACATTGTGGTGCATGTGTCCTTATTGTATGTTGGAGCATCTCTGGGGTATATGCCCAGAAGTGGAATAACTGGGTCTTCAGGTAGTACTATGTCCAGTTTTCTGAGGAACTGCCAGACTGATTTCCAGAAGGTTGTACCAGCTTACTACTCCACCATCAGTGGTTAAGTGTTCCTCTTTCTCCACATACTCACCAGCATCTGCTGTCATCTGAATTTGAATCTTGGCCAATCTGACTGGTGTGAGGTGGAATCTCAGGGTTGTTTTGATTTGCATTTCCCTGATGACTAAGGATGTCTAGCACTTCCTTAGATTCTTCTCATCCATTCGATATCCCTCAATTGAGAACTTTTAGTTTAGCTCTGTACCCGATTTTTCTAATATGGTTGTTGATTCTCTGATGTCTAACTTCTTGGGTTCTTTGTATACCTTGGATATTAGGCCTCTATCAGATGTGGGGTTGGTAAAGATCTTTTACCAATATGTTGGATGCCATTTTGTTTTCTTGACAGTGACCTTAGTCTTACAGAAACTTTGCTATCTCATTAAGTCCCATTTGTCAATATTTGACCTTAGAGCATGAGCCATTGGTGTTCTATTCAGGAAATTTTCTCCTGTGCCTATGTGTTCTAAGGTTTTCCCTATTTTCTCTTCTAATAGTTTCAGTGTACCTGTTTAATGTGAAGATCTTTGATACACTTGCACTTGAGACTTGTACAAGGACATAAGAAAGGGTCTATTTTCATTCTTCTGCATGCTGAGTGCTAGTGGGACCAACACCAATTGTTGAAGAGGCTGTCCTTTTTCCATTGAATGTTTACAGCTCCTTTGTCAAAAATCAGGTGACCATATACGTGAGGGCTCATTTCTGGATCTTCAATTCTATTCCATTGATCCATGTGCCTACCTCTGTACCAGTCACATGCAGTTTTTAACACAATTGCCTTGTAATGTAGCTTGAGGTCAGGGATAGTGATTCCTGCAGATGTTTTCTTGTTGTTCAGGATGGATTTCGCTATTCTAGGTCTTTTGTTATTCCAATGAAATTGTACAAATCTTTTTCCAACTCAATGAATAATTGGGTTAAAATTTTGATGGGGACTGCATTGAATCTGTAGATTGCTTATTCTAAGATGGCCATTTTTACTCTATTTTGTGGAATAGTTTAAAGAATATTGGTATTAGGTCATCAATAAATGTCTGATAGAATTCTGCACTGAACCCATCTGGACCTGTGCTTTTTTTGGTTGTGAGCCTTTTGATGACTGCTTCTATTTCCTGAGGTATTATGGGATTATTTTGATGGATTACTTGCTACTGGTTTAGCTTTAGTATCTGTCTAGGAATTCATCCATTTCCTCCAGATTTTTCACCTTTGTTGAGTATAGTCTTTTGTAGTAGGATCTAATGATTTCTTGAATTTCCTCAGGTTCAGTTGTTATGTCTTCTCTTTCCTTTCTGATTTTGTTAATGTGGATACTCTCTCTTTGTCCTCTCGTTAGTCTGGCTAAGGGTTTATCAGTCTTGTTAATTTTCGCAAAGAATCAGCTCTTGGTTTTGTTGATTCTTTGGATGGTTATTTTTGTTTCTATTTGGTCGATTTCTACTCTGAGTTTGATAATTTCTTGCCGTCTACTCCTCTTGGGTGTATCTGCTTCCTTTTGTTCTAGAAATTTCAACTGTACTGTCAAGTTGCTAGTGTATGCTCTCTCCAGTTTCTTTTTGGAAGCACTCAGAGCTATGAGTTTTCCTCTCAGTACTGCTTTCATTGAATCCCATAGGTTTGGGTATATTGTGTTTTCATTTTCACTAAATTCTATGAAATTTTCAATTACTTTCTTTTTTTCTTCTTTGACCATGCTATCATTTAATAGAGCATTGTGTATTTCCCATATGTATATGGGATTTTGTTGTCTTTGTTGTTATTAAAGACCAGTCTTAGGCCATGGTGATCTGATAGGATTCATGGGTGTATTTTAATTTTCTTATATCTATTGAGGCCTGTTTTGTGACTGATTATATGGTTAATTTTGGAGAAGGTGCCATGAGGTGCTGAGAAGAAGGTGTATTCTTTTGTTTTAGGATGAAATGTTCTGTAGATGTTTGCTAATTCCAATTGGTTCATAAACTCTGCTAGTTTTACTGTGTCATTGTTCAGTTTTTGTTTCCATGATTTGTCCATTGATGAGAGTGGGGTATTGAGGTTTCCCACGATTATTGTGTGGGGTGCAATGTATTTTTTGAGCTTTATTGGGGTTTCTTTTATGAATATGGGTGCTCTTGTATTTGGAGCATATATGTTAAGGATTGAGAGTTCCTCCTGACAAATTTTCCCTGTAATGAGTAAAAAGTGTCCTTCCTTATCTTTTTTGATATCTTTTGCTTGAAAAATCTACTTTATTCAATATTAGAATGGCCACTCAGCTTGTTTCTTGGGGTCGTTTGCTTGGAAGGTTTTTTTCCCAACCTTTTACTGAGATAGTGTCTGTCTCTGCCTCTGAGATTAGTTTCCTATGTACAGCAAAATACTGGATTCTGTTCATGTATCCAGTCTGATAGCCTATGTCTTTTTATTTGGGAACTGAGTCCATTTATGTTAACAGATATTAAGGAATAGTGGTTGCTGTTTCCTGTTATTTTTGCTTTTAGGGTTAGAATTGTGCCTGTGTGTCATTCTTTTTTTTTGTTTTCTTGCTTAGGTATTTTATTGTGCTTACTAGGATGTAGTTTCCCTCCTTGTATCGGGTTTTCTACCTATAATTTGTTGTAGTGGTGGGTTTGTGGTCAGATATTGTGTAAATTTAGATTTGTCTTGAAATATCTTGGTCTCTCCATCTATGGTGATTGAGAGTTTTGCTGGGTATAGTAGCTTGGGCTGACACTTGTGTTCTCTTAGGGTCTGCATGATGTCTGTCCAGGATCTTCTAGCTTTCATAGTCTCTGTTGAAAAATCGGCTGTGATTCTGATTGGTCTGTGTTTATATGTTACATGACCTTTTTCCCTTACTGCTTTTAGTATTCTTTCTTTGCTTTGGGCACTTAGTGTTTTGACTATTATGTGTCGAGGGAATTTCTTTTCTGGTCCAACCTATTTGGAGTTCTGAAGGCTTCTTTTATGCTCATGGTCACCTCATTCTTAAGGGTAGGGAAGTTTTCTTCTATGATTTTGTTGAAGATATTTACTGTGCCTCTTAGTTGATATTTTTGCCCTCTTCTATTCTTATTATTCTTAGGTTTGTTTTCTCATTTTTTTTCCTGGATCTCCTGGACATTTTTTGTTCAGAAATTTTTGGTTTTTGCATATTCTCTGAATGTTTTGTCTATGTTTCCAATGTTGTCTTCAGCCCCTGAGATTCTCTATTTTATCTCTTGTAGTCTGTTGGAGTTGCTTGCATTTGTGACTCCTGATATCCTTTTTAGGCTTTTACCTCCAGAGTTGTCTCTTTTGGTGTTTTCTTTATTGTTTCCATTTCCATTATAAATTTCTACTTCAATTCCTTCATCTCTTTGTTTCTGTTTTTCTCTAGTTCTTTGATTTCTTTGAGTGTTTCTCTTGCTCTCTCTTTAAACGCTTCTGTTTCTTAATGCTTTTCCTCCTGTTCTTGTTTAAGGATCTCTATCATCATCTTGAGATATGATTTCAGGTCTGAGTCTTCTTTTTCTAGAGTGTTTGGCATTCTGCTTGGTGCTGTGATGGGAGAGCCGGGTTCTGATATTGCCAGGTTCTTGGTTTCCGTTGGGTAAGTTCCTTTGCTTTCCTCTTGCCATCTTGTTGTCTGTGATTATATGGTCTTGCTGTGAGTGATTGGTTCTCATCTTTCCCGTGTACCTGGCCTGTGTCCCTGGATCTCTGCTGTTTTACGTGGCAAATGGCTTGAGCGTTTGTTCCACATGCAGGGGCCTTCCGGGTGGACTGGAGTCTCTACTGCAGATTTCCTGCTCCCATGGACCAACTGCAGGGCCACACCTATGGAAAACTAGTCCTGCCTCTCTCTGCACCCTGGCTACTCATAGTGCAGTCTCACCAGGCCTGTGTCCCTGGATCTCTACTGTTCCCAGTGGCAAATGGCCTGAGCACCAAGTCCCTATGGCAGAGTTCCTGCTCCCCTGAACCAATGGTGGGGACGCCTTCTGTGCACTCAGCCCAGACCTCTCTGCACCCCAGCTACTAGCAGTGCAGTCTCACCAGGCCTGCGTGCCTGAATCTCTGCTTTTCCCAGTGGCAAATGGCATCTGTGATCTTTACTTCTCCAAAACTACACTTTAGTAACTTGAAACTGGAAGATCACTTATGGGAGATATTAGTCTGTGTATTAAGCAAGATAATACATGAAAAGTTTTGAAGTATCCAATGTTTAACATAAAAAGCTTTTGTGCAATAGAATTGCTCTACTTCAGGAACACATTCACTCATTTTCTACTGACAGAATTTCTTAAATACAAGACAGAGTCAGCAAGTGTGGACCAAAAAACAAACAAACAGAAAAGGAACAATTTAGGGACCCATTTGTTTCTACTCACTGTGCCATCCCAGCCCTGGATCCCTTCCAACTAAGCAGAGCCAGAGGACATGAGAGTCACCACGTAGAAATTCACATTATTTAGATGGCTATGCTTGGTTGAGTGTTTGTTTGCATTGCCAAGCACTCACTAACCTCTTTGCACACACTACCATCTAATCTCTACATATCCATTTTATAGAAGAGGCAGCCAAGGCGCAGGAAGTTAAACAGCTAGTCCAAGACAGCACACAAGCCAAACTGTGTTGCCTGGGATGGGTGCCAACTGCCTTTCAGTGCCAACAGGCATGTTTACACCTAGTGCATTGTGCTTCTTTCCTATCTGTGAGGGAAGTGTTCTAAAGTTCCTCCACTTTGGTTCACTTTGAACAACTCTTGGGAGTCTCGGGAACTGATCATTTCTGTGTCTCCCTTCATCCCTGATGGTTCCTTCTACACAAACTACTTGTCGATATTCATTTGCCCCTGCCTTCCTGTCACCATCCAATCTCAACAGCTCTTCTCTCCACCCATCTAACACCTGAGGACTTTGGTTCTGAGCCTTCCTTTGACTTAGGGCCACTTCAGAAAGCTGCTATAGCATAGAGCAAGGTCACTAAAGCCTACCTCTCATGCTGATTATGAGACGCTTGTCAAATGCAAAACCAGCACAAAAAAAAAATAAAAGGAATGAAAGCAAACCTTGGAAGACACACTTATATGTTCAGATGTTTGTCTTCCCTTCTATTGCCTTTTGGGGTTGATCTGAGGCTAGACCCAGCATTGCACTCCAAAGTGGTCATGGGAACAGAAGTGGAGGGAAGACTTTCTTTCAGTAGACTTTCTTGTTGTTTCTCTCTTGTCTCACCCTTAACTTTGTCTGGATAGCAGTCTGGGTTTTAGGACAACACTGTCTTAGAATGGATACCTAAAACCCAACGGAAAATTCACGACACATAGGACCCAGTGAGTGTGAGGGGATCTCTTTATGTTTTTCTGCTGTTGTCAAGCTACTGTGCCTTGGGGATTTGAGATGAACTTAAAATGTGAAATAGAGCCTGACTAACAGTCTGAAGAAAACCCTAGTTGTCACCCAAGCAGGAGTGGAAAGCCCTTTCAGTGTAGAGCTCTTGAGAGAAACACAGCTGTAATTCCAGCTTCTCGAGGAAGATAAAACAGGAATAATATAAATTCAAATTCAATTCAAAAGGACAAGGAATATAGGAAAACGAGCTCAGTAGTGGAGGCATACCTAGCACTCCAGGAACCTAGACTCATTATCTGATACTGAAAAAACTCCTAAGGGATATACAAAATGTTCCCAGAACTGATCAGTTTAATAGGGTTACAGAACACAAACTTGAACACTATTTTAAAAAGCAGGATAATTACGATCAATGAACAATTGGAATATGAATAATTTTAATTATAATTTTAAAACACCAAACCCGAATAATTTTGATGTTTTGACTATGACATGCCTAACACATACCTTTGTATTAGATATTTGGCCCCAGATAGTTGTCCTTTAATTATGAAGACATTCTAGAAACTTTAAGAGGTAGGACTTGGTTGGAGGAAGTATGTTACTGGGAATATTCCTTGTGTCTCTCTGCTTCTTGTCAGCCATAAGATGAATGTTCCCACAAATATGATGTTCTGCCCAAGGGCATAATGTCAAACAGCCATGGATATAAAGGGGGCAGGATCAGGTATGAGAGGAGATGAGAATGACATGCAGAGGGTCGGGGATTTGAACAGAGGGGTGTGGCAATAGGGGATGAGAAACTGAGGGTAGCCACCAGAAAGTCCCAGATGCCAGGAAAGCAAGAGGCTCCCAGGACCCAACGGGGATGAAATTTGCTGAAATTCCCAACAAAGAGGGGGGAGGACCTGTAGAGACAATATGCAGAGGTTAGGCAAGGCCCCAGTTGGGGGATGGGGCCACCCACCCTTCTCAAAATTTTAACCCAGAATTTCTCCTGTCTAAAGGAAATACAAGAACAAAAAGTGGAGCAGAGACTGAAAAAAAGGCCATCCAGAGTCTTCCCCATATGGGGATCCATCCCATATGCAGCCACCAAACCCAGACACTATTGCTGATGCCAAAAAGTGCTTGCTGACAGGAGCCTGATGTGGATGTCTCCTGAGAGCCTCTACCAGAACCTTGCTGATATAGATGATGATGCTTGCAGCTAACTATCAGACTGAGCACAAGATTCCAATAGAGGAGTTAGAGAAAGGACTAAAGAAATAGAAGGGGTTTGCAACCCCATAGGAAGAACAATAATATCAACCAACCAGACCCTACCCAGAGCTTCCAGGGACTAACCTACCAACCAAAGGATACACAAGGAGGGACCCATGGCTCTAGCTGCATATGTAGCAGAGGATGGCATCATCGGGTATCAATAGGAGGAGAAGCCCTTGGTCCGGCGAAAACTCAATTCCCCAGTGTAGGGGAATACCAGGGCAGTGAGGTTGGAGTGGGTAGGTAGGAGGGGGAGCATCCTCATAGAAGCAGAGGGAGGGAAATGAAAGAGGGTGAACCTGGAAACGAAATAGCATTTGAAGTGTAAATACATAAAATATACAAGAAAAATAAAGAAACTGTAGAAACAGTGAGTCAAAATGGATCTTTTATTGTTCTGTCAGATATCTTTGTCACAACTATGCAAAACTAAGACACATATAAATCTGACAGGATAGGTATAGACACTGAATGTTTCATATACAGAATATGGATATGAAAAACCAGCTAAACAAGGGGGAGTGAAGGGGAGGGAGGGAGGGAGATTGCCTGGACACATTCGTAGATGGAAGAATCAAAACTGTTAAAATATCATCTTTCCTCAAACTGATCTATACACTCAATTCCAACCCAATTATTAAAATAAATTTACATATATCAACAATATTTTAAATTATATAAAAAAAATAAATAGAATAACCAAACATTAAAGTAAAGTTGAAGACATTGGACAACCCAATTTTAACACGTTTTGTAAGTCTACAATTATCAGGCATGTGGTGTGAAATGAGACACAATCCAAGTGGCTGCTTATACAATTAACTAGCCAATTTCAGACAGACCCACAAAGCAAATTCAATGCATTTCTAATTTTTTTAAGCAATATTACTTGAACAACAAACTATTTGAAGGCAAGGTGATAATTAAGTAAACTGACCTGAATTTATAGAGGATATAAAAATTAACTCAAGTAAGTCATAGGTGTAAATATAATATATGACACTAATAAAAATGGTTAGAAAAAATGGTAGGGACAAATCTTCATAAAGTGGGCACAGAGCAGAAAAGGCATGTTCTCTGTTAAACAACAGGTCAGGCCATGAGAAATTTGAAGCTTCTGCTCTATAAAAGACACTCTGGAGAGAATGAAAGGGCAGGCTGCATAGCAGGAGGAAATTCTTGTAGAAAAATAAATATCCGACCAAAGGTTTACATTCAGAATAAAATATGAACTATCTAAAATTAACAGCAAAATCACTAAAGAATCTGAAGAGAAAATGGATGAGACTTGAATAGACATGTCACCCAATAATTGTTATAGATGACAGGTACATACACAATAGTTGCCTTCTTGCATTAGTCACTGGGGAAGATAGAAAATAACAAGTGTTGCCAAATCTTGAGGTTCCGGGGTCCTCATGAGCTGCTGTTAAACCTGCAACACTATGGAAAATATTTTTGTTTGTCCTTAAAACATAAAGTATAAAGTTTACTTACCACCTAGCAAGTCCACTCCTGTTATGCTCCAAAGAAATGAAACCATACAAATATGTTCACACACACACACACACACACACACACACACACACACACACACCAAACTCACATATACAAAGAAACATACTTGTTCATAGCATCATTACTTAAAAAGATGATGGTCTTAAAATTTGAGACCAACCCAGTGTATTTTAGCTATGGGTAGATAAAAATCTAGTATAAACATACAACAAAATATTGTCTGGCAGTAAAAAAGAACAAGTATAAAGCCTAAAACATGAATATTGAAGTTGTTACATGAAATGAGATTCCAGGACAAGGAACCACATTTTTCTGTTAATACATTCTTCATATGCAGCTCTATAGGGACAGCAAAGATGATGGTGTCCAGGGCTTGGGGGAGATACAAATGAGAAATGACCACTTAACAGTTACAGAAGTTTCTTTTGGGGTGATGAAATTCACTGAGACCAGATACAAATTACTTTTTGCAAAAAATCTGCCAAATGCCACTGAATGATGGCAAATTTTATGTTATACAAACTATACATCATTTTTTTAAAGGTCTGGAATTGAGAGTCAATCACTCCAACTGCAGTTTCCTTGATACCTACAGCTGGCTTTCTCTTCGATCTTCTCTACCAGCTTTGACAAATTCCCAAATGCAGATTGGTTTTGAGATTAAAAAAAAACTCTGGTTATTATAGTTTGCTTATCTCTGAGAGGCTCAACAGTGACAAGCTTCAGCAGTTCCCCAAACCTCAGCTAAGTGACAACCACATGCTCCTGCCTTCATTTTTAGCACATAGTATTTGCTTTACTGCAAAAATTAAATCAGCTGTCTGGCACATAGTAGTTGCTCAATATATTGCTAGTGAGTAGACGGCTAGTCACTCTCCATTCTACCAAATTAGTATCTACATCCTTTCATGCCTGTCTTCTTGCCATTTCATGCCTGTCTCCCCTAGCTAGTCTCCCCATCACTTTCTGTAACTTCTTACTGCCTTCAATAGCACTAACAAACTTCTCAGCAAGCATTCCCTTGGCCCCCTTCACAGTGACCATTGGGCTTTTATTCTTGCTGCTCCTTGAGCCCTTCCTCATACCCTGTCTTGGTAAGCTCACACTCATTCTTCAGTACCTGTATCCATGTTCCCAAAGCCTTCCCAAAATTCCCAGTGAAATCACCTTTAGATCTGATAACATCTGGCAAGTTACTGGGAATACCTAAACAAGAAGGTTCAGTGGGCATGCCAAATGGAAGCAGGAAAAAGAGGAAATTACAGGTAACACCATGGCATTGTTTACTTTCTCCCTCATGAGTGGAAAGCAGGATGTTACAGGAACTTCACACTAGACTGAATAAAGAAAATGTGGAGAGCCACTGCCTTTTATAAAGGCCATCATCAAAGATATGGACCAAAAACAAAAACAAAACAAAAAAAAAAAAAAAAAACAAAGAATGGTGGGACAATGTTCCTCTTCTCAATATTATTTTTATTCTCCTTTGGAAATTAGTCCACACACACACACACACACACACACACACACACACACACACACACACACACACCAAATTCCTGTTATTTAATATGCAGCCACTTTTGATGGCTATTTAAGAGCAACTTAAATGTGTGCATTTTAAGGTGTTAAATTTCTTAACCTTTAATGCAATAAATATCTGCAAACAGGATGTGCATAAAGACCCTTTAGAGCCCTCAGTAATTACAGAGGACTTGTTGCCTTCTAGGGTTGTTGATTAGAGAAGATAGCCAGTGAGGAAAGACTCCCGTCATGTGTCCACTGTGTAGCTGCCTCTGAGGTGTCCAGAGAGAGACCAAAGGGAATGTACTGTCTAGATGCCTGGACACTGCAGCTCATAGGTGATGTCATGACTGGAAAAGGCCAAGCGTCTTGCTCTTCTAAATCCTTGGGATAAACCTGTTGTTTTGTAAGAGCTGAGAAGATTATGAGGTTTCGTAAACCCAAGCTTCCTTTTCCTCTTCAGACTACTTTAATCTGGCTAATTATGTGCTTTAAAGTCTTCCAAGTTTCTTACTGTCTACTTGCTGTGTTCAGTGACACACACAGAGAATATTTGCCTTGAAGAGATGGTTTGACAGGTGAGATATTTCTTGGTTTCCTTAAATAAAAAAGTCTGCCAAGAAGTATACATCTGACTGTAAAATCCCATACAGCAAAGATATTCAGAAAGGTTTCCCAATAAAGAGAAACTATTCATGAAGTAGTGGCAAAGGTGGTTATTCTTTGGTTAACACAACAAACACCTTTGTAATATTTATTTTTATTTACACGTATGGGTTTATCTGTGTATGTACATATGCATATGGATATGTGTGCCCACAGAGGCCAGAAGAGGAAGTTAGACTTCACAGAGGTGAGGTCAAAAGGGCCATGTGATAAATTTGAGTC